>NC_045780.1:72496953-72814453 GCF_008692025.1 Phocoena sinus | reverse complement strand
TCCTCTGCTATTTTTCTTTATGAGCTGTCTCCCTAACTACTGCAAACATAAAAATACCCAACAGATATTAGAACCAGATTAAATCTTTGAACACAAACAGGGCCTTATGCCCCATCTATACTTTTCATGAGGTGAATTGTGTCACTCTCCAAATTTATATGTTAAAGTACTAACCATCAAAGCCTCAGAATGTGACTGCATTTGAATATAAGATCTTTAAAGAGGTAACTAAATTAAAATGAAGTCATGAGGTTGGGTCCAAATCCCATATGCCTCATGTTCTTATAAGAAGAGGATATTTGGGGGCTTCCCTGGTGGCGCAGTGGTTGAGAGTCCGCCTGCCGATGCAGGGGACACGGGTTCGTGCCCCGGTCTGGGAGGATCCCACGTGCCGCGGAGCGGCTGGGCCCGTGAGCCATGGCCGCTGAGCCTGCGCGTCCGGAGCCTGTCCTCCGCAGCGGGAGAGGCCACAACAGTGAGAGGCCCGCGTAACGCATAAAAAAAAAAAAAAAAAAAAAAAAAAAAAGAAGAGGATATTTGGGCACAGACACGGACAGAGGGAAGATGACGTGAAGACACAGAGAGAAGACAGTCATCTACAAGTCAAGGAGAAAGTTCTGAACAGATCTCCCCTGTGGCCCTCAGAAGGAATCGACCTGCAGACACACCTTGATCTCAGACTTCTAGCCTCTAGAACTGTGAGAAAATAAATTTCTGTTGTTTAAGCAGACAGTCTGTGGTACATTGCTGTGGCAGTTCTAGCAAACGAATTCAGTAGTTAAAATACATATACCTTCAAACAACAGGAATACATGTTAAAATGTAAAATGATGCATCAGGCTTTTCTATCCTGTATATCTTTATATGTTAGCACAGCACAGTAGAATAAACTGAAAACTGAGAATGTACCATCTACATCTACACATTTTGCTGAGATAAGTAATTCAGTCTTCAGTACTTAATTTCTCAGAATCACTCTATCTGTTATATAATTAACAAAAGGTTCAACACAGAATGGAGTTCATCATCAGGCTACTTATGAGGTATAGTAAGCTGCCGGTGAACTGAAGTATAGAACAAGTACAGAGGTACAGAGACACTTCACTCCACAGGGAGTCAAAGTTTTACTAAGGAACTATTTATGTTTTCTCTAGTAATAAATAGATACTTAGTAGAAGAGAAGAAAAAGGACTTGCTTGTGCAGTCTTTAAATATTAGATAATTTTCCTTTCATTCTGTTGGGGGACAAAAAGGGACAACTGAATTTCTGCAAGGTAAATACAACATATTGTATTGGATTCTTAAAAATACTGTATTTGATTACAAACTGGAGATCCAAATGAGCCTGGTGGCCACGTTTACTGGAGAAATTTTATCCTTCTGTTTACATTTATTGTAAATGATTTTGTTAAATCATAGGGGATATCTGCAAATTTTTAGGCACTAATTTTCAAAGACGATGAAGCCCTCTGGGTGACTTTTGCATTTCCTTAGCAGATAGTTTAGTTTTAAACTACATACTTTCCCTTGGCAAAGTGAGAGATGAAAAGCCTGCTATAAAATTGATTTTGCATCTGTAATAGTCCCCCGTATCCGTGGGGCATACATGCCAAGACTACCAGTGAGTGTCTGAAACCGTGGATAGTAGCAAACTCTATATATACTCTGTATTTTCCTAAATATACATAACTACGATAAATTTAATTCACGAATTAGGCAAAGTAAGATATTAACAAGAATAACTAATAATAAAATAGACAATTAGAACTTTATCCTGTAACAAAATTTATATGAATGTGCTCTCTCTCTCTCTCTCTCTCTCCCCCTCCCTTCTTCCCTCTCAAAATATCTTATTGTACAAAGACAATGCCTTTTCCATCTTAACTAAGCACTTATTATGCACTGTGGCTGTAACTTTTGCAATCTGAGCTGCGACAGCAAAGCTAGCATAAATTTCTTTTCCCTCCTTCTCAGTTTTCGTGGATAAAGATTGGTTCTTAACATAGATCTTAGCAACCTCAGCATACGATTTTTTCCCTTTCTTTATGAAGTTGAGGACTTTCACTTTTTCACTTACAGGAAGCACTTTATGGCTTCTCTTTAGCATGTCCAAACTGCCAGCATGACTACTCTTGCACTTCGGGGCCATTATTAAGCAAAATAAAGGTCACTTGAATACTAGCACTGCAGTGTCATGACAGTTGACCTGATAACCAAGAAGGCTACTAAGTGACCGCTGGGTGGGGGGGTCGTGATGGAAACAGGGATGATTCAGGACTTGGCAGGACAGAGCAGGACCCCCTGAGATTTCATCGTGCTGCTCAGAATGGCGTGCAATTTAGAGCTTATGAATTGTTTATTTCTGGAATTTTCTGTTTAATATTTTCAGGCCACAGTTGACTGGGAGTAAGTGGAGCTGCTGGTAAGGGGTGGTGACTTACCTAAAAGAATGCTTTGGAAGAAGTACTACTAACTGAGAAGCTCTCTTCACAAGCACATGTCCAAAAAGTCAAATGTCACTCAGATCTTAGAAGCAGTCTTTGCCCAAACATTTCCAGTAAAATTACCTTTACACTCTTCATTGTCATATTTTAGAAGGAAAAACTGTACTTTTACTTGTGGCTTTTTTTTTGCAAGATTGCAAGTTACTCAAATTGTGTGTTGGGCATATCCATTTTAACCTGGTAGAACGTGTAGATTTTTAAAATATTTTTACAATAAATTTTGGCAGTTCCTCAAATAAATGACCGGGGATGAGCCCTTGCAATGTTTACACAAAGAAGAGGTGAAATATTTGATCGCATGTTCTTATCCTTTAGACATGATCCTAAACATTTTAATTGACTAGATGATTCATTAAAAATTAATTAGTGTAATTAATGTTATCTAAATTTATCCCAAAACAAAGCATCTTCCTACAATAAATGCAGACAGTATCTATATATCGAATGTCAAAAAGGGGACAAATCTTTAGATAGTATAACATATACCTTAAGGGATTCAAATATTTCAAGGCAAATGCACTATTTTACCTTTTAGAAATTTAATTAGAATTCTTTAATCAAAATTTAGTTAAAACGAAACAAAAAGTAGCTAGGAAGCGTATGATACACTATTTTATTACATCTCTTCTAACGTGTTTGAGCCAAGCATATCTGACCTATAAAGTGTTCTGAATACTTGTTAAAATGTCCTGATTAAACAGTGATGGTTTACGGGTAAATAGAAAAAAACGTCATTCCAAGAATTTGAACTTCATGGAATTTGCTCACAAGTATTTTCTTCACTGAATGTTGTTTAAATGAGAGTTTCACACATTATGAGCAATAATAACATTTAACAAGAAATAAAACTGTCACTGAAGAGCATTTCAAGCTAGTGTCTAGAGATCAAAAATCAGGCTTCATTCAAATAGCCAGCTAATGACAACTTTTTAACTGTCAGGCTAGTCAAAGTTTGATCACATGTGTGCAATTATAAAGCCTGAAATGTTTCATAATCTTTCCACTACATAGTGAATGAATTCTACCAGGCATTTCAACAGTCTGTGAGATACATATTTTATTTTTCTTCAATTAATTCATCCAAGTTACTCCTATACGACTTAATTATATTGCCTTTTTTGTAAAGTCCAAGACTTAGGTAGCCAACTACCTAAGGCCTTTTATTAATTGATACTATTTGTCGTATAATTTAATACTAATATTAATTACAACAAGGGTAATATATCAAAAATGTAATTTGATATTTTCTATTGATCCAAAGATAGATGTTCATATTTTGAAAAAGGAATAATGGTGAAATCAATTGCTTCTAATCATAGACTCTTAGGTTTGGAGTGTTGCCCTGCCTAAGTAAACATCCTAACCTCCTACCCATTGCAGTGATCTGTTCTGTCACAGCTGAAGGGTCCTTCAGCCCCTGCTTGAATTCTTCTCTTGCACTCAGTCTCTCCATACCCAGCAAGTCCATTCTTGGAGCACTCTCAGGGCTACAGAGCACTTCCTTGAAGGACGTTAGACTGTCTTCCTGTAATTTCTACCCTTAGTCCAATTTCTGAAACTTACAGCTAAGTCTTCCCTTGGCACGACTGTGTTGCACGCGTTTGGAGACAGTTGCGTGGAACAATTTCTGTTTAATCAGTTTACTCTTTCCAGGGCATTGAGTCAGTGCTAGTGCAAATGGATAATACACTTTCTTTCCCACTAGTGCTATGAGCTCCCAATGTCAGGGTCTACTTTGAAATGGAATGTGAAGCTCCCACCATTCATAGACTATTGGAAATTATGAATGCCATGGGATTTGTAGACTCCTCAGATAAAAAGGGAATTCTTGATTGAGATGTGCTCTGGAAGCCCAGCTTGGACACTTGTGTAGAGACTGAAGTAGACAAAAATCTCAAATGGAGATTTGCAAAGAGTTTTTGTGCCTTAGGGGATCAGCCATCACTAAGTTCTGTCAAATACGCTGAGGATTTCTGCTGGTTGGAGTCTTTTTTTTTAGCAAACTTTTTCACATTCTGTCTTAATTTTTCCATTTTGCTTATGTTTCTGGGCTACCATAATTTTACTCCCTTTTAATTGTTTTTTTTCATATTTTGATTAGATAGTAAAAATAAAACAAGTACTCCTAGTATGAACTAAGGCATTTATTTTCTTTAACATTGTTTTCCTATATTTTGAAATTCTTTCCATAAACAATGAATCCTAAAGCCATCATCACAGATAGTCAGGCTCAGATTATACTGAAGATTGTTATCAGTGAGACAGTTGTAATGTGATTCTTTTGATAGTGTGATAGAAATTTTGGAACCTTGGTATTTCTTGGGCAGTGTTATATCAAAATTATTTGGGAAGGAATCATGTCCCTTGAATAAATAATCTTCCATATAAATATGTGCAGCTGCATGTACCCAGTAAGTTGTAAATGAGTGTGCATTCCACAAATGATATATGTCACGTAATCCACGTATATGCACGCATGTGTATGTATGTGTGTGTGTAGATATACATACAGATATACATATATCTTTTTTATTTCTCCATTTTCAAAATATTTTTCTCCTCTGTCCTAACATCCTCACTTATGATCATATAATATTACAATTAATTGTAAAATGAAAAATGCAGTTGTTCAGTGCATTACCTGGCACACAGTATCAACTCATTACAGATATATTTCCATTTCACTAGACTTAATTGATCTTTTATTTGAGCGCTGGACACTCAATGATTTTTTTGGAGATTTCAGCCTAACTGATTAGGATGTTCACTATATGCAATGTTAGTAGCCTTAACTGTTTTTAAGATATTTTATTTCTGTCCAGAATTTTTTTTAAAAAAAGGAAAAGAAAAAGTAAATTCAGTATGTTCTTGTTTATCCCAAGCTATCCCAGCAATACTTTGGTCTTCCTAACAGAGTCTCATAAACACAAGACGAATAAATGAATTTATCAAGTTCTATAGAAACAGCAGATTCTGTGACTGTCTGCACAGACCCCAGCTCTTAATCATAGAATTATTCATTCAGTAGCAGCTGAGACTGGCTGATGAATAGCTCTACACATTTTTAGAATTATTTTCAAGTAAACTGACATGCCGCTTTCTAAATGTAAACTAGATAGTATATAACCACGATGGCATTTTAGAAGTCATGATAAGGCTGTATAACATATGGAGAACTGTTTTTACCTGCAGTGATGAGATAAAACAGATGATTTCATTAATGGAGCACAAATGAGGTTTAGTACTACCTGATGTGGAAAATTGTGATTTACCCTGTGCCACCCAGAATGGGATGAATGGATTAATGCCCCGAGGAATCATGTTAAGGGCCAGAAATTCAATATCAAGATGTGCTGGAAGTAGCAGGTGAAGGGGAGAAAACTTGGCAAGATGAAAAAGAAAGAGGGGGCTACGGAAACACATCTCAGCTCTTCTTTTTCTCTACAACATAACTGCAACATGTTATGGTCAAAAAGAACACTTGTTAAAAAGCGGACAAATAAGCTTGAAAGCAGCCTTCTATAGCTCAGGTAACACATAAATTATTCTTGGAGCCCTCAGGGAAAGTAAACAAGTCCCTCTTTTTAATCGTGTATGGTATGATAGAAAATCAAAGCTGTGCCTAGTATCAGCTGTGTCATTGAGGGGTGTAGCCCCCAAAACCTCTCCAGGAAGAAAGGAAACAAATTACTATAACTTCATTATATTCTAATCAACACAAAATGATGGTTAGAAATAGGTAGTGGAGAGCAGACATATTACCTATAATACCTGTTAGCGAGAAAGTCTTACAAGGAAGATTTTTAAAAACTACACTTTCTAAGTCTGTAGGTCTCCGCAAAGAAACTTTTTCTGACTAACCACTCCGTCCCTGAGATAACCTTCATATTCATTTCCTATTTAATTGCCCATTTCCTCCCACAAAAATGAAAGTTCTAGAACACAGGGACATCATATGTTTTCTTCCACCTTTACTGCTCATGCCTAGAATAGTGCCTGATTGCTGAGTAACAGGTACTCAATAAAAAGGTGATGAATAAATATACCCAAGAACAAATTAACTACAAAAATGACTTGTCCTGTCTTTTTCTCAAGTATCTTAAGAATAAATAGAGCGAGCTGTTTGCTTTTTAAAAGTAACACAGAAATGTAATTCACTACACTTGGAGATATCACAAATGATATTGTAGTCTTACTAGTAGCAAAATTAAGTTTTATCACAGAGTTTAATCAGTGAATGCATGGTGCTCAAAATACCTAAATGCATGAAAAGTATGGTTTTGAAAATATTTGCATGCCGCGGGTTGAAGCTCAGTGAGCGAGAGTCACTGGAAAATGCATTTCACGTCATTCCACTTCCGGGTTTTGAATTCGAGAGTAGGTATGATGTAGGTGTATAATCTCGTTCTTGTATTTTGGTGAAAGACTACTCCTCTCTTAAACAGAACAAATGGTGACCGAAGTCAATGCTCTCTTAAGAACCGGTTTTCATCAGCCCAACTACCCATCCATTCAGTCAGAAGATGGGAAGGGAGAATAATGTTTAGATTCTTTCTATAAAGGCCTCCTACAGTGACACAAAAGTAGTGGAAGGGTATTCATGATATTTCCTCCTTCCACCAACTGTGTCTGATTCAAGGGGGCCCCCAACTCTCTCCCCAGCTGCAGAGGCATTTTCTTTATTTTGAAAGTTAATTCCACTCACAGCTGGAACTCAAAGCAAAGAGTGAACATGGGGGGAGGGGGGGAGGAAAAAGCTTTCCTTGAATTTGATCTTGTACTTGTTACAATGACAAAAAGTAATATTTCTCAAGCCAAAAGGAGCCTCACTGTTTAGTTTCAGGTTACAGGCTTGGAAGCAGTGATCTGACGAGTAGCTCCGTGCTTTAACGCACACATAAGCATTATTTATCTAGGCGGAGGCCCACTGTGCCAGACAGCTAGTGTCATTTTATAAATACGCTGCCCCCTTCATGGCACCAAGGATAAAATACTATGAAATCTAACCATGATCAGAACCTTACTAGATGTGTTATTGTCATTCTTTCACATTTGTAGTACACACGTTTGAATGTTTCCTTCACGTTTAAGGCACCAGCTAAAGACCACAGATGTCTACTATATATACAATAGATAACTAATAAGGATGTATAGCACAGGGAACTCTTCTCAATACTCTGTAATGACCTAAATGGGAAAAGAATCTAAAAAAGAGTACATATATGTATAATTGATTCACTTTGCTGTACTGCAGAAGCTAACGCAACATTGTAAATCGACTATATGTTAATAAAATTAAAAAAAAAAAGAAAAAGACCACAGATGTGCATGCAAGTTTAAACCTGGTCTTTGTTTTAGTAAGTTCTATGAATTACATACTTTACACTCCTAAGATAATATGAGGGAGAAAAAGTAAATACTGGATATAAATAATAAACTAAAATGAATATTCTCTAACATGCTCCAAGAGTAATTTCTGTTGATTGCTTTTTCAGAGGAAGCTATTCTATTTGCTTCCAGATCATATTCCTCAAAAACTCTGATCTTGTTTACCTGGTAGATACGTATGGAACAGCCTCCAAGCAAAGCCTAATTCTCTTTCACCTCTTTAGGAGAGAATTAGGATTAGATATTATTAGGACTAAATATTTTTAATATTGTAGAATTTCATCTTGCCTCTGTATCATATTAATACAGTTTAGCATGTGTATGAGTTTCCTCTTTTCAAGTATAAAAATTGCAGCAAACGATGCAAAACCACACGAATGCATTCATTTACAGTTCTGGAGATTAGAAGCCTGAAATGAGTTTTATGGGCCTAAAATCAAGGTGTGACCAGGGCTGGTTCCTTTTGGAGACTCCAGGGGAGAATATGTTCTTCATCTTTTCCGGCTTCTAGAAGCTGCCAGCATTCCCTGTCTTATGACCTCACCATTCCAATCTCGGCTTCCTTTTTATCTCTGATCTCCTGCTTCCCTCTTTGATTCCATCAGGTCTATCCAGGGCAGTCCAGGATCATGTTCCCATCACAAGATCCTTAACTTAATAAAATCTACAAAGACACTTTTACCATGTAGGGTACCATAGTCACAGGTTCTGGGAATTTGACATCTTGCGGGTACACTTTGCAGTCTACCACTGCATGCAAACCATAAACAGAAAATATATATTACCAAATAATTTTGCAATGCTGGGAAGATCAGACTGTAATTATTAACTATCACTCTGAAAACATATTACTGGGATAAAGCAATATCTAATTTCATCCATAAATGTATCTTCATCACATGCATGCTCTTTTGGCAGTGATCTTTAATAAAAATGATCAAATTCAAAATATTGATAAGAATGCTAAATCTTGATGGCATCACTTCTAATCATAAGTATGAAGAATGTATTTTATTTCTTTGTGAAAGGCTTTTGGAAAAAGTTGGGTTCTTAAATCTTTTAAAGGATTCTCATGTTGTTATTTTATGAATTTTCAAAATTCAGCATTTATTGTCTTCCTAAAGAGAGGTGTAGTACACAGTGAAGTGACTGTTCATGGACAGAAAATATTAACCATAAGTCTGTACATGCACAGTCAATAGAATTATATTGTTTATCTTTCATATAGGAGATTTGAAAATTGAATCCTAGAGCCATGCTCATATTAATAGTAATATAACACAGGTTAGGCATAGCAATTAAACTTTTTTGGCAGCAAAAAAAAGTATGTGGAGATGGAGTTTGCATCATATTTCTAAAACTAAATTTTTAGGCACTACCTTAAATGGTTATTCTCAGGATTTTTGAGGGATGTGGTAGAATTAGTTCTCTCCCTTAGACCCGATTTGTCCAAAGACAAATCGACTGGTCTCTGCATCAGGACAGTGAAAACAAAGCCCAAATCGTTAGATGGTACCAAGAAAATTGCATCTTACCAACACTCTAGGTTTATAACTACGATCACCTTTTTATCACTTTGGGGGTGTATGTGTGTGTTTGTGAATGTAGTTATACAAGAATCATTTCCTTCACATTGGTTTTCATACACCAATCACATCATTTCATTGCCTTGCTTACAGCTCTCCCATGGCTCCTTTACGACGTCTTATCATGTCTCTGTGTGAACTGGTCCTGCTTCCTATTCCAGCCGTATCTGCTCCTGTCCTTCCCTTCTTTACCACACCCCATTACACCCAGTACACTGCCTCCTACTTGTGCTTCAAAAGCATCCAGGCTGCTTCTGACGGAGGGTTCTGTGCCCTTAACATCACCTTTGTCTGTCACGCTCACTCCCACATCTTCTCATAGGTAATAGGTCTTTTCACCACTGAGATCCAAACCCTATCCAAGGCCTGCCTACTTTCATTCTCTTTTCAGTGAAAACTAGGGTTTCATTCCTTCCGAGCACTCATCACCCTCCGAGGTGATTTTTATACTGGTTGTTTTCTGTCTTCCTAACTTGAATAAAAACTCCAGAAATGGAAGAACATTATTGCTTGTTTCATTGTGCTGTCCCAGCATATGGAACAGTGCTTAGCATATGTGACACTGAATAAATATAGCTTTTAATAATGATTTTATTTAGTATTCACAAGCTCTCCTGCTTTCCCTAAGCATGAATAGCTGAGACAGTAAAAGTGCCAAATAAACTTTAGAAAACACAACATAGAATAGGTCTTAAATGGTTTTAAAAGAAGGGAGTATCTATCACTCCTTTTCTTGCAGTTATCTTTCCAATTATTTCACTACAGGTGGAAATATTTCACCGTAACTCATATCTAGGGCATAAAGACATATGGAATACTTTATATGATATCTACAACCTACTACTATTATTGTTGTTATTATCATTACTGTTATTATGTAAAATTTATCCTCAACTTTTTTATTATTTTATGTATGTTATCAGAACAAAGGCAGATAATTTTTCTAATCATCCAGTGAGAATTATAGCATGACTCCTTCGGCCCTCCCTACTCCCCACCAAGAAAAAATTTAATCAACCTGAAAGGCTTGATTTGGAGCACAATGACGGACATTTATGGGAGGGGTAGAGTCCAGAATGACTGTGAGAGATAAGTATGTATCTGAAATTAGACATCAGTAGAGAAAATTCTCTTTTATTATTGATAACTCAGGAAGTCTGCCCGTCAGCATCCTTTTGTTACTCTTGTCTTCATCTCCTGAAACTTGTCTCTGCGTTGTACAATAAAAATTCTTGAATTTTTCTTTTTTTAACTCTTCATCATAACGTTTAGTCACAATGAAGAAACAAACAAAAAAAGAATGAGAGGGAGTGTAAGTTCACCAGTAATCATCTATTCCATTTTGTTCAATAAATACAAAGTTGTAATAAACAGCATGCTTGATATATACTGGGACATATCCATGTGTTCCTTGCTCTAGTTTTATGGGATAGGCATTATTTGTGTTCCTATTTTAAAGGCAATAATAGGGAGACATATTCTTTCAATTCTGCCCTAAAAGAATGACAACTTTGACTTGAGTAAAACACATGAAAATACTACCTTTAACTTAATGGAATGGGAGCTCTTAAAAGCACTAGCTGACTGAGAGTCTTACCCTCAGAGGTGTGCTCACACGTGGGGTCCATGCGAACAATCACCCATGCAGTGACTTGTCAAAGCACCTGCATAGTGTTTGGTTACTCCAGTTCAATGTTATGATGGCCAAGCAGGTAGACAGGCCTGTGGTATCAATGGGAGGATGCTAAGGATGCTGCCTGTATCTTGACAATGGCTCAGTTGTTTCCCTCAAATTGAAAGGGAAGTAATTAACCACGAAAATTCACCTATTTTTCAAATTAGTAAATTTGAATAATTCTTCTTTCCTAAGACTCTTTCTCTGGAAGCAATGACCCTGAAATAGGAAAAAAAATCATTTTAATGATTAGATAGTGTTGGAATTTAAACTCTTCTTTTTTTGAAATTAGTTGAAAATGTGCTAAATGAGCACTGAGAAACAACTTTGGCTAATGATTTTGGACTTTCTTTAAGTTCTGTGTTTTTCCTGCACTAATAAAAAAACCCAGAAATAAACCTATCTAAACAGTATGAGAAAGAAAAATCTAATAAATAACGAAGCAGAAAATTAATTTTTAGACTACCTGCAGAACAAATTATAATCATCCTTTGAATGTCACGTACAGAAGTTGAGATATTAACTTCAGACATTTTCCCCACTATGAATCCCAGTTTTATTAAGTTTTCAATAGTAGATGAAAGTTTCACATTTTATTAAGTCTTCAGAAAATATCCCAGGAAACACTGTGCTTCAGTGAGTAGCAAACAGAGGCACATATAAACCCTCACACTGTGCATATAAAACAAATTAATTTTATTTTATTTTAAAATACAATTTGCTTCAGTGCCACTTGCAAAAGATATACTTTTCATTTACAAGAAATTAAATGTGAGTCTCCAGAAAATAAAGCATAATTATCTCTTAACATCACAACTCACACACTCACCTGGAGAGGAACATTTCTCATAATTAGAGGAATCGTGAAGAGTATCTGTCACTTGTGGATGCCTTTATTGATTTGGTGCTTATATAACATAAAGAAAGGTCTTCAAGAGGTTCTCACGTCTGGGCTACAACAGTGAGAGCTTCCAGATGTCATTTTTGTTAAGTCTTTCACAATCCTTGATCACAATTTTTGTTCGTGTAGGCAAATGTTTTTATTAAAATATGTTTCTTTCTCATTTTATAAGGGACCAAAGTCACTTATATTAAAAAGAACAATTGCAGGTGACTGTCAATGTTTGGAGGGGAAGAAAGTGACAGTAAAGAAAATGATAGAAGATGATAGATTCTTCTTTGAAAGTAGCCAAGTATCTAAGTTCTCATTGGCAGTTGAGCCATGAATTCTAATGCTGAATGCAGTCATCAATACTGACTAAAGTAAGTAAAAAGGTGAAACTGTAGTGGTAAACACTTGTTTTATCACAACAAAAATTTTGTCAAACCAAGTCTTGCAAAAAAAAAAAAAGTTTAAAGTAGCAAATAATAAATCTCACTGTTTGAAGGGATAGAATACCGATAGTTGACTATTTTGTCCCAAGATAGTAGAACAATTTGGAATCAGACAGAAAATACAAGAAAACTGTCTTGTGTATTAATATTGTGTCAGCTTATTGTCTTTTTAAGGGATGATCTGGGGATAGGCATCAAAATTTATATAAACTGAGTAATCATGACATAATGATGTCATAGCTTTCTTTCCTATACTATTGATAACAATAACATATGTGAAATGTGAAACATTTCCTTTGTCTCATGTCTTGGGTCCCTGAAGATCTTGACATTTTCCTGGGAAACGTTTCCCTACCTCAAAGCTGAGATCCACACATTTGCTTCTTGGAGAGTCTAAGTCAGAAAAGAATTCAATGGGATTGGGAAATGTGGTCCTCATAAAGATGTCCCTATACTGAGTGTATTTGGGCTCCTTCCAGGAACTGACCGTGCCTAAACAGTCTCCATATCCCACACAATCCCTCACACTTCATAAAGCAGAACTGGACATAGATCTGTCCTCCATAACCATCTGCCAAAGGATGAATTTCATCACTTGCATTAATATGCATATGCTCTTGTTCTGTTCATCCCTAGCAACAAGTTCCAAATCTAAGAATATGTGTCAATGAGATTTTAGGTGATTCATTTCTTCCAACCAGACTTAATGTAGTACCTTTATGTAATATAACACCACCATCACCAAGTGATACAAGATTTAAGTACAAAAAAGAAATCTATTAAGTACAAAAAAGAAATCTACAATCTATTGTCATGATTTAAGCCAATAAGTTCCAACCAAGATATAGCTGTCTAAGTCAACCTCTACCTCAAAACCCACGCACCAGCCATGTTTTAATTGAAATCATATACTCTAGTGCCAATGGTGTGTGTGTTTTTTACACTGACATAGTTTATTTCCACAACTGTTTCCTTTTAGCTATTCTATGAAATAAAATAAAATAATAAGTCAGATTTGGCACCAAATTTTGGACTTAGTGACATTTATTTCATAGTTTTTGAGCTCTTGCATTTGTAAAATTTATGCTTTCTCACATATTTCAGAAAGGGTGCTGAAAATGAACAAATAAGGATGCTTGATACTTGGATCTTAGTATTTAAAATGTCTGTTTCACTAAAAAGAGTTACCAAGAACACATCAGATATTTCAGGTTGAAAAGAAGTGAAAGCTATCTGCCTCACATTATTCACAGCCAATCCAAACAGGCTACTGTGGTATTCATAAATCCCTCTGAATTAAGTCAAACATGCATAAAATCAGGCTTCCTTTGTGGTAAAAATTTCTTCCAGCTGAGCCCGAGGAGAGAATAAAAAGTTATCCAAATACCTATTGTTAAACCACGAGGACGACTTTACAAAGTAAATGTCTTACCTCTGCTGGAGTCTTCCTGACAATTTCCTAATTTTAATAAATTGAATGTGAGGACTGTCGTCAGCCTTGTATCCATTCAGAAACGAAGAAGATCACTGAAAATGTCATTGTATTAGCTTAAAATAGTGTCAGGGTGTTTAGTGTTTTAAGTGGGAATCTATTTTCTTCAAGATTCAGGTAACTCACTTTGAAGTAAACAAATGGCATACGTCCTTCAACAAGGCCTGGTGTTTCCTTTGAAGAAAAAAGTACAATTTGTTATGCTTCTATGAACAGAAAATAAATATGTTTTGCAAAGACAAGGTCCCAGTCTATTAAAAAAATGCACAATATGAGAGTTGCAAGTTAAGTTTTATTTGGGACAAAATGAGAACTATGGCCTGGGAGACAGCGTTTCAGATGGCTCAGAGAAACTCTCCAAAGAAGTTGGGACACTGGTCAGTATATATGTGATTTTAGTGAAGACGGGTACGGGTACGTGCAGTCAAGCACGCATTTTGGCAGGGGTTTGCTTCTAGTCACAAGGAGCAGATGTCACAGTAAATGATTTTAGTGCTTTTCTAGATATGAGGACATGCAAGAATTGGGCTCATAAAATCTTCTCCTGAAAATATCTGACTATCTAAAGGCTTGTTCTGCCAGTTTTTCCCAGAACACAGAGTGCCTCATACCTGTTCTCCACTCTGAACTCTTTTTAGGGTGTGTTGATGGCCAGCAGCTGCAGTGGCTAGTGACTTAATGCTTGTAGAGGCAGATGGCAAGTGCCAATTTTTTGTTGGCAGTCCATGCCCCAACATATTTAAAAGAGAATACTGTAAAGCTGTCTAATATATAATTATTGAAAGGAAGTTGTGTTTCAATTTTGAATTGGACCTAATATGAGAAAGGAGAGGCTATTCTTAATATAAAATTTGGGAGTGAGGACAAAAACAATCAGATTGTTGCCAAAACAACAGATATTCAAAACATTCACGTTGAGGAAGATTTGTACCCATTACAAGCCAACAGACAACCATCAAACTTCCTACTGAGACTGGCACAAAGATAGACCTGATTCATTTTCCATTTCCAGATATTGTGCCATCTGAACATGTGGCTTATCTGATGGCACCGAAGGAGAGCAGAATTTGTCACCCCAAAATATACCGGTTTGGCATCAGAATTATTTTAGGCTGATTATTTTTAAGAAACAGCAGACACAGAGAAGATCTTAAAATCAAGGAGAAGTTACCCAATTTTAAGAAACATTTATATTTAGAAGAGAAGTCTCCATTCGTAAGGGTATCTCCCTCTCTGTACCAGGAAGAAAAGCGTGACTAAATCTCTAGAAACTCTCATTAATGGAGAAGATGACAACTTAGTTCAGCATGACAGCCATATCTTTGTTTATGGTGCTTTGCCTGATAAGCTGCCGTAACTGGCCTCTCTTCCCTAACGTCTTCTTTTGTCTTTACCTGAAGATGGTCTTTAAGGTGGTGGCTTGGGTCATTTCAAAGAGTGACTCAAATTTTCCTGGCTGTCTCTCATATATACAGGAGGTATTCGTGTTATTAAACTTCTGTTTTTCTCCTGTTATGCTATTTTTTTTATTACTGGGGAGTCTCAGCCTAGAGGGGTAGAGGGAAAATCATTTTTCCTCCCCTACATCATGGATGAAATCTTTCCACTTCCCTAAGTTACAGGAGAAGAATAAATGACAGTCCAGTAATTTTTTTACCAAACCCGCTGAGTTGGGGATTTGTAGAAGATGGTCTCCTCATTTCAGATGTATGGAACACAGCCAACTCCAAAACCCTTTGCCAATGCAACTTTCTGATAATCGCTGAAACTGTGTGCCCTCTAATTGAACATTTAATCCTGGTCTCATTCATTTATACTTTAGCCATGGAGATGTTAATTTGAAAGAACTATTCTTCAGTACAAAGACCTGTCTTCTTTTTTAAGAGGTAGTGCTTTGCTAAAGGTTAGCAACACATCTTTCTAAAGTAGTTAAATTATATTTTTCATTCTAGTGACCTCATTTCTACCTTGCGGTTGCCATTCTTTTTAATATTCAATAGGGCTTTAGAAGAGTGGGATGTTTTATAGCAGGACAGTAAGTATTGCAATATTTGTTAACATCAGCTAGATGATTTATGAACCTTCCAAGTTAGAGATTCAGATTTCCCACAGTAGTGGAAACCCCACTGTGGAACATGCAATGAAATGGATTTACTCACAGGTGAGACAGTACCCTGCTAACACTACAACTTCTTTTAGATAAATGTTCTTCACAGTCTAAGATATATGCTGCTGGCCCACAAATGAAAGCCATATAAATCTACAAATTGAAATATAGACTTGAGCCATGAGGAAAACAGTAGTTGCTGACTTGGTGTCAAAAATCCCAGATACTGTTGCTCCAGTGGAAGACCCATTAAATTCTTCTGTCCAGAAATGAATATTGAGAAATTCTCCAAATTCACAGAACATTATTGAGTTGATTAAAATACAATGGTGTCTAGAGACTTCCTTCCTTGACCTCTGCAATTAAAGGAATGAAAAAGATAATTAAAGGATGGGGTATTGAACAATTAATATATGCAATGTCTAGAGGAAGAAACCAACATTCTTAAGAACTAGTAAAGCTGTCCTATGGAGGTTTGTAACATAAGGTTGGAGACAAACACATAAATCATTCTGACAGAAGAATCACTTTAAGCGGTGGATAGTTTCAAAGACTGCTTTCAGCACAGGGCATTAAAGATATATTCACTTCTATGCAATAGATGCATGTAGGGTGGTTGATTCTCTAAAAATACGGAGTACCTATAGCACAAATCCAAAAGAGGGTCAGGGTTTTTCACACCTTAGTGGTGTGGGGTGAATGCTACCATTCTTAAAATTGTTCTTAGCCCTGCCTGTTTTCTTCTCACTCATCCTCAGCATTCAGTTTACAGTGCCTGGTATATAATATATCTCATTAATTACTTACAAGCTTATAATTACAAGTCATGTTATGTGGAAACTCAAGGGTGCGATTCAGGGTACATTAAGAAAACAAAGGTCTTATGTCATCCGGGCTAAAACTGAATTCTTAGGTATTAGAGAAGTTTCTTTAAAAGCAGGGGCATTGAAAATATATTTCAGTTTGGAACTCATTCTGAACAGAAGGGGTAATAGTCAGAAGTTATAGGGCAGTATCATAACCAGACATCCATTTTGGGACCTAGGTCTCCTTAAAGCAGAATAAAAGATTTAGGGGAAAGAACTGGAGACAAGGAGTCTATTTGTAAAGGAATCACAGTCATTTAGAGGTGAGTGGAGCATATCATGCTGCTAACTGCTAGAGGAAAATCACAGATGGTTGCTGAAGAGAAGAGTACGTTCAAGTTAGGAAATGTTGAGTTTATAGAGTGGTCCATAGGATTTTGGAAATTTAGATCTACAGATTAGGAAGTTTACAATGCTACTTACAGTAGATTTGGCTCTCATAGTACGTACATGGTGGTTAAAAATCATGGTGGCTAAAATCATGGGCAAATATAGTCAATGTGTTGAACAGTGTGGTGCAGGGTTGTACAGAGAAAATGCCAAAGAAGGAAATTTGGAGAATATATTTAAGGCACAGGAATGGGGAGGGGGAGAGAGAGAGAGAGAGAGGAGCAATGTGAGGGGAGTTTTATCGCAGAATCTGTTTCAAGAAGAAACAACTTTGAATTCTATAGGGGAGAATTCTACAGCAACTTAAAATGCTTCACTTTCCCTAGCTCCATAATCACCTTCTACAGACCTGTTCAACGGTTTCCGTGCTAACATGAAACAAAGAAGCTAAACCAGACTAAATTTTCTTCTAATAATGATGACCAAGTAAGCCTCTAATATTTTTGTTCATTTCTTTCTTTTTCTAAATATTAAAAATAACAGCAACAATAATAACAGCATGTCTACACCTGTCTCCAATTCCATGCTTGTTCTTCATTCTTCAACCCCTTTCAACTTGTCTTCTATGTCCACCACTCCGTTTTTTTTTTTTTTTTTTTTTTTTTTTTTTTTTTTTTTGCGGTACATGGGCCTCTCACTGTTGTGGCCTCTCCCGTTGCGGAGCACAGGCTCCAGACGCGCAGGCTCAGCGGCCATGGCTCACGGGCCCAGCCGCTCCATGGTACGTGGGATCTTCCCAGACTGGGGCACGAACCCGCGTCCCCTGCATCGGCAGGTGGACTCTCAACCACTGTGCCACCAGGGAAGCCCCACCACTCCGATTTTGAATGGCCCTCCTGATTAATGATAATCAGCAACTCACCAAATGCAAATCCCTTTTGTATAAATCATTTGCCATAAAATATAAGAAATATTTTGCACATTTTACAGCTACTTCCTTGAAATTTCTCTTTCCTGACTTGGCATTATGCTCTTAGGTTTCTTCCATTGCTCTGTACATAATCAGTCCTCTCAAGTCTTTACCACAAGATTTTTACCACAATCCTTTTTTCTTATCATTGTGTAACAGGACAAGAATCATACATAGATATTTCAAGTAAGGACATCGCCAGTGCCTTCCCATGAAAAGAAAGTGTTATACTATAAGTTAAGCTATAAACCTAGCTCACTATATTATGGGACAGCCCATTCAAACATGGGCTGCCTGTTTAAATCAATCAGGTAGCTTTAAAATGACCAATTATTGGCCCCTCTCAAGATAAATATATTTGTGAGACAAGAGGATATTTTGTATTTCTAAAAGTTCTCCGTATGATTCAAATATTCAACCAGAGTTGAGAACCACTGATTTTGTGGGAAAAGGTTCTAAACATAAAATCATATACTGATTGTTATGAGTTAACTTGGGTTAATAGTTGACTTCTCCTGGGAGCACAAGGGAACACTTTAGAAAGGGACTAAACATTTGAGGTCTCTGTTTAAATCTATTGATGAAAGGGAAAGGATTAAAATAAGTGCTGTTTTTCAGTTTGGCAAGGATTCAGAATTATAACCTGTAAGATGATTGGATGATATAAAGACATATTACAGAAGTAAAAGATGGGTTTAGAGGTGGACCAGTGACATAGTGGGCAAAAGTGTCCCCCAAGAATGAGTAGGGGTAGGAGATGTGAAGAGAATGATTTCCCTGATGTCCAAGTTTCTCAAGCCCTTTGTTCCAAAATACCTGCTGGTCTTATCTTAAGGTAGCATGCCCTAGTGGCTAGAAACTAGCTAAAAAATCACTGATTCAGAACCCACACATCGTGAGTTCAGTCTTGGCTTTGCTTCTTTTTTGTTTTGTGATTCCAGACAACTTAATTCACGTGTCTTATTCTGAATATTACCATCTGTGAAATCACAATGACTGTACCTAAGATCATGACCATGACTGGATGAGGTAATTGATATGAAAATACTAACACATATTAGGAACTCAGTAGAGAGTTACCTTTTCATTTGTTTATTTTCCATTAGAAATAAGGCACTTTGCCTATCCAATCCACCAGCTATTTTTTGAATGTAAATGGTGCATTTCCATATCTCTAATTTTATGTATCTTATTTCCACTTCCTTCTTTAAATGTCCTTCTTCTAATCACCACATACAGATGCATTTTGTATCCTCAAAGACCTAAATCAAGTGCTGCATTTCCTCATTGTTCTAAATGTCCTGGCTTTGCTAAAGGTAGACATACAAATTCTAAAATCGTTATTTTTTCCCACATAGTAATATAGTACCCACTGATAAATTCTTATTAGATAAATGTTAAATATGTTATTTGTGCTTGACTATTTGAAAACCACAGAATAGGTATGTGTAAAACTGTGGACTATGGAATATTTATATAAATAAAGATTTCAAAGAATATAAGTTAATAATACTATATACTTTTTCAGGGGCAGCTGACAGGGGAAACAAAAAAGAACAATGAACATCCACCATAAAAATTTGCCACAGTAAATAGAAATCATCATACCTTTCACTTTAAAATTCAGATGGATTTTAAAAGGGGAAGCAGAGGAAAGTGGGTTCAAAAATTCTTGTTTAAAACATGCCTTCCAAGGCCACCCACCCAATATTCTAACCTCAAACTGGCTAATTAGGTACACTTGTTTTATGAGGCTTGTGCTTTACGAACTAGGATAACTTTTAATAGCATAGCCAGGAAAAACAACAGAAGTAGAAAAATATTTTTACAGTTGAAAAACTTGGCACCGGTTTTTCTGCAACTGAGAACATATTTTGGCTATCCGTTATGATGCCTGGAAAGACAAAAAGAATTAAAATGCACACAGAAGGTTTTCGAAAAGAAGTTTTCAGTAATTTGCATATTGGCACAGAAATGAATGCATCCTCTTGACTGTTAATTTAAATAATCAAACATATACAGCATTATAAAAAAAGGAACAATGAACCCCGAGGGATGTATAATGTAGCATAAAATTAAAAAGAGGTTGACCTGACTGACATTAAATTTGATTGAGAAGCTTCTCTCAAAGGGTACCTGAACTTTCAATCCTACAACGATTTATGGGTCAAGTGAATTTCTTATATTAGTGGAAGTCTTTCATGTCAGGAAAAATCCACAATCTCTGAAATAGCCCCAAAACCCATTTATTTATTTGAGTTGAATTAGAACCTAAAAGACTAGGATTATTCTCATATTTCAGATCATTTGTACATAATGTTTAATTACTATGAATTTTACTTAACGGTTAAAATTATTATGGGTTTTGATGGTAACTGGAGGTTTACAGATGTCAGTGAAGTCATTCAGACGGGGTCAGGAAGAGATTTAGATCTTAATTTAGTTTTTATTTAATCTTTAAGACTATAAATCTTAACAAATAACATAGAAAATAAGACATTTAATTTTAGTTGTATTCTGAAAGCAATTTTTTAAAATTTAAAATACGTACATTTTACTTCTAATATATACGTTTGTATATGTAATTTATAATACATAAGATAGACATACAAATTCTAAAGATGTTATTTTCCC
Organism: Phocoena sinus; assembly: GCF_008692025.1. Classification (NCBI taxonomy): domain Eukaryota; kingdom Metazoa; phylum Chordata; class Mammalia; order Artiodactyla; family Phocoenidae; genus Phocoena; species Phocoena sinus. The sequence goes on along the minus strand of NC_045780.1, from coordinate 72,793,566 downwards.
CACATAGTAACGTAGTAACCGTTTGGTAAATTCTTACTGGATAAACACTAAATACTGTATTCATGCTTGACTATCTTAAAACCACAGAATTGATGTGTGTAAAACTATGGGTTATGGAATATTTGTACAAATAGAGATTTCAAAGTACATATATACTAATATACATAATATGATATATATAATACATCTAAACATGTACATAATATATATGTTATATAGAATGCATTATATATTATAATATGCATATAAGTGTAAATATAATAGGTAAAATTTGTGTGTATATATATGTACAAACACATGAGCACACATATATCTGTGTATATAAGAGAGAGAAAGAGATACAGAGAGAGACCTTGTACAGAATTTTGTTCATCCTGTTTGACAGTCATTGTTTCAACCAGATAAAGATGCTCTCTGTGATCTCGGACGGCCTCCGCCTGCAGCGGCTTGAAACAGGATGTCGGTTCCAGGCCAGAGACTGAGGTTAGGCTGCAGCAGGGATAGCGCTGAATCCTAGCCACTAGACCACCAGGGACCAGTGGCCAGTGACAAGGCCCTGGCCCATCAGCTGTGTAGATATGAATTTCCACATAGAGATGGAAAGTAGTGAGACAAGTGTTTATTAGGAGGAAAAAGGGTACGTGTGAATAGACACACGGGAGGCCTCAGAGAGAGAGTCACTCTCTTGTGGGAGTTTGAATCACTTATACAGGCCATATCTTCCATGTTTCCTTTGGCCAATCATCTTGCTCTGTCTGGTTCTGAGTCCGTATTTGGTATTTCTCAGGGTCCTCCCATATGTTAGCGCACATCTCTTAGCAAAGAGGTTTATGGGTAGGTTGACATCACCTACTATGGGGTGGTGCCCCCTCCCTTTTTGATCTTCAAGGAGCTTTTCTGCGCATGTGCAGTCGTGAAGGTCCCCTTGACTTCGAGAATCAGGAATACGTAGTCTTTTATCTCTTATCTGGACAGGTCTTAGCTTCTCTTCTCTCCTGCTATTTTGGAGTATCTGTCCACAGGGGATGAACTCCAGTTGCTCAGCCTGGGGCCCATCTATCTAATGCCTCATCGGCACCAGGCTAATGGGATTTGGGTTGTCTGTATCCGCACAGGAAGGATCCTGTGGGAGCCCAGCATAGCCCCACTTTCCCATGGAGCATTGTGTGGATTGGAGAGCTCAGGAAGCACCACCAACAAATGCGGGGGCTGGATAAAGATGAGGGGTGTCAGGAACCGCACAGGCCGAATCGTTTGACAACACATCGAGAGGAATTAGGAAACAACCAAGAATACTAAAGAGTAGGGAGCTTTGGGGGAGGGTGCTGAAGCCCATTAGTTATAAAACTCAGGGATCTGGAGCTGGCAGATCTGAATGTTAATTCTAGCCGTTGACTGATGTGTCCTGGCAACATATGAGTTGCTTCAGCAACTAAGTCCATAAAGGAAGAAGTGAGAATCCTGGATGAGCCTAGATTAAACTGAAACTGCTTGGAACAGAAGAATATCTGGACTGGATTAGAACAGACTCTACTCCATGAGCCACTTTGATGGAGAATTACCATCATTGCCTTAGTGATGACAGCCTTGAAATCAATATTACAACTCAGAACCCACCTGCTTTGTGGTTCCGTGTTTGGTAGTAAACTGTGTCGACAGCCCCCCTTCCAAAGGTCTTTTTTTTTGGTTGTTGTTTCTTTGCTCACATATCTTTATAGTTAATATATTTTTGTCTCTGAGTACTTTTCCTTAATAAATATATTTGTAAAGCAAAACATTAAATAAGCTTTTTTTAATTTTGATTTTTTAATATATTCCACCGAATTTTTACCAAGAAGTTTTTTAAAAGATTCATTCATAATTTGAAATACGCTAAATGGCAATTTTGGAGTTTCAAAATTAAGTATTCAATGCTCTAAGAACTCTCATAATTTAAACAGTTCAGTTACCCTCTTCCTTTTTTTAAGTATTAAGTATCATTTTCTTTGCAAGATTTGTTTTATTAGTTGCAATTAACTAATATTAAATTGTCAAATAGTCATCTCTGGGCACACCCTTTGTGAGAGTAATCATTAACTTTCAACAAAAGTAAATTACAAGGAATATCCTGGTATTGTGATCACCCCCAATGTGGGCTGCACCTCACAGCCAAAATAGTTTCCAATATTGAGACAGATGGTACCGTACATGCAGCAATAGAGTATGAATATATGTATTATTCACTTGATGAGGCTTTTTGGAGAGAGCAGGGTCATTTTAAGACCAAGAAGATCCTAAAATTGTTTGAGGATTTGGGGTGGTTAGGAGGTGGGGCTGGGATGAAGTTTCCCTGGTAAAGGCCATGGCTTGTGTGCTTGGAGCATTCAGGGTTCTTATGAGCTGGACAAGATGGGGGCAGAAAGAGAAGCGGGTAGAGGGCTTGAAAGCCATTAGCAGCCAAACATGAGAACTGTAGTCAGACTCTATTATATTTCACTATTCTTCCATAACAAAACCGCGTTTGAGTAGTTCTGACCTGTGTTGTGCACTGAATTGTGTCCCCCCAGATCCTTATGCCAATGTGCTAAGCCCCAGGAGCTCAGAACGTGGCTGCATTTGGAGACAGGACCTTTCGAGTTAAAAGTGAGTGCTTGGATTGGGGCCTAATTCAATATTACTGATGTCCTTATAAAAAGAGGAGATTGTGACAAAGACAACACAGATGGAAGGACAGCATGTGAGGGCAAAGCAAGAAGGTGGACAACTGCAAACCAAGAAAGAGGCCTCAGAGAAAAAGTAAACCTGCTGACACCTTGATCTTGGGCATCCAGCCTCCAGAATTGTAAGAAATAAATACCCAGTCTGTGGTGTATTGCTGTGGTGGCAAGTTAAAGTACCAGGGTTGTCAGACATGCTCGTCTACTAGAAATCTACGACATCCATCAATTATTTAGGAGAAAACATTTCTTTTTTGTTTGTTTTATTTTTTAAATTAATTTTTATTGGAGTATAGTTGATTTACAATGCTGTGTTAGTTTCTGCTAAACAGCAAAGTGAATCAGTTATACATATACATATATCTACTCTTTTTTAGATTCTATTCCCATATAGGTCATTACAGAGTATTGAGTAGAGTTCCCTGCGCTATCCAGAAGGTTTTTTTTTTTATTTTTTATACAGCAGATCCTATTAGTTATGTATTTTATACATAGTAGTGTATGTATGTCAATCCCAATCTCCCAATTCATCCCACCACCACCACCCCTCCCCACCCCTCTTTCCCCCTTTGGTGTCCATACATTTGTTCTCTACATCTGTGTCTCTATTTCTGCCTTGCAAACCGGCTCATCTGTATCATTTTTAAAACTTAACATTTCTGAGGGAAAAAAAATATATGGTTCAAAATGCATTCAAGGAAATACAAATAAAAGCCACAATAAGAGACAAATGTCCACCGACTAAAATGGCTCAAATTAAAAACCTTCATATACCAAGGATCGGCAGGAATCTGGAGCAACTTGAACTCTCTTACACCGCTGGTTAAAAGCAAAATGGTGTAGCCATTGGCTATTAACATATATTTACATACATATATGTTACACGACCAATCAAGCACATCTCTAGCTATTTCTCTAAGAAAATGAAACATCCATTTCACAAAGACTTGCAGTTGGATTTTCACAGCAGCTTTTTTCATTCCATCAGGAACAGATGAACTGTCCACCTGAGGATAGAATGTAAGGCTGAGAGACTAGAAGGTGGGCCACACTGGGCATCTGATGTCATTTCTTCACTCTAACGACCTCCTTGGGAAGGAAAGTTTGTGTGCAGACTTTTTGTCATGACTCAATACCCTCTGTCTATGGCCATCTCTGCTTCCGTATGATATGGTTAATAGAAGACACTATTGATGCTTCATCTAGTTATTTTAGAGATAACCATTATCGATCCCTGTTTTACTTCAGTAGTGAGAAAAGGATGATCTCCAAGAGATAAAAGCCATGTTAGATCCCACATGCCGCGGAGCGGCTGGGCCCGTGAGCCATGGCCGCTGAGCCTGCGCGTCCGGAGCCTGTGCTCCGCAGCAGGAGGGGCCACAACAGTGAGAGGCCCGCGTGCCTCAAAAACAAAAACAAAAACAAACAAACAAACAAAAAGCCATGTTAGAGAAAAGCAGAGCGTTTTACAAATGTGTTGTAGTCCACCAAGAAGGTCCTGGTCATGATGTAGGACTTTAATTTGAGCCCTTGTACAAAACAACCTACCAAAAGTTTTTGATTCTTACTTTAATTCTGTTTTGATTCTATTAGTTGCCTCATTGGGACAGTGTGACAATTTCTTCAGGCCATAATAATGTCAAAATTGTAGCTTTCTAGAATCCATCTGCTTTTGTTACTACCCCATAATAACACAACTGGGACCTGTTTTGAATGCTACTGACAGTGTGAGGGTCCTGACATATTATTTTGGAAATTTCTGCTAATTTATGTCACCAAAATCACTGATTTGAGACTGAGCATTTGCCCACAGGCATTGCGTAATTAACTTTTTATCAATTACTTATTGAATTTGTAGATTGAACTTGTTTTTGCTAATTCTGAGATATACTATTGATAATTAATCATAATCCCCTTAAAATGTAATACAATGGTATAGAGACAATGTGGTTTAAGAACATTATATCTTTAACTTTAATTTTCAGAGTTAACAAAATATGTTTTAGATAAAAGAATGAGACTGTTTAGATAATTCACATCAATGCAGATAGGTTAGCTACTTCTAGGCAATAAACTAAAGCAGTATAAAATAACTTAACACTTTTTAAAAGAAATATTATTTGAAACTTATTTACATGGTATAGATCTTCCAGGTAAAGACTTCATTAATGGATTTACAGCAAAAATACTGACCAGAAGTTAGACTTGTGTTCACATCTAGCTTCTTCTATTTTGACATAAGGCATAACGTTTCTTTGCGCGTTAGTTGTCTCCCCAAATCTGAATATAACGATACAACTGACATCATATGGGTTTTGTGAGATTCAAATGAGGTATTGCATGCAAAGTATGCAACAAAAATCATATGGACCCTTTTTTTTTTAAACTCCATTCCAAGTATTGTGATACAAATAATTAGATACCAAGGTATTTAAGCTAACACACTGCTAGCTAGATAAAGCTATGGCAAATTTCAGTGCAAGAAAATGAGGATGAACAGCCTTAATAAATTGTAAATTCAATATTAAGTGCAGGTCAGAGTACAGAGCTAGAGCCTCTTCATAGGTGAATGCCTGTGTCATGTGATGTGGATGAAGTCAGGAGCAAGGTTACAAGGCAGAGTGGTTAACACTGATGTTTAGGAGGCAATTCCCAGAGTTGACTATATTTGAGTAGAGTATTAGAATATGGAAATAGGGCTTCCCTGGTGGCGCCGTGGTTGAGAGTCCACCTGCCGACGCAGGGGACACGGGTTCGTGCCCCGGTCCGGGAAGATCCCACATGCCGCGGAGCGGCTGAGCCCGTGAGCCATGGCCGCTGAGCCTGCGCGTCTGGAGCCTGTGCTCCGTAGCGGGAGAGGCCACAGCAGTGAGAGGCCCGCTTACCGGAGGAAAAAAAAAATGGAAGGGAAAAAGGTTTACACCAATCTTGCCATGAACATTCCCATAGTTAATATTTACATCCGAAATGATAATCACTGTTGACAGGTTTTGTTATGATTTTAGCCATAAGGCAATTCACTTATTGCACCAAGCACTAAATATATATATATATATAATTTACATTAAAAATAAAAGGAATTACATCAAAATATATCTGGGAAATTAAAACTTGATGTTCAAGTTGATTTAAGTTCCAAAAATATAGCCACTTATCAAAATTTCGCAAGATACAGGCTGGACACTGAGAGTGTCTAGAACAGTGTCTTTTTTAGAAACTGGAGTCCAATTTACTTCTTTTTAAACTAAACGTTTCTAAATTCTTATCAAGCAGAAAAGCAGACAACAATGACAAATATTTCTTAAGCACCTAGGCAACCCAGGAGAAGCAACATTTTGAGACTTTCAGACTTAAGAGTTCTTACGTATACCACACCATGTGTTCTCCCAAAGTCCCACTGAAGAAGGGAAAACTAGTATTTTTGTTTTGTTTTGTTTTGCGGTACGCGGGCCTCTCACTGTTGTGGCCTCTCCAGTTGCAGAGCACAGGCTCTGGACGCGCAGGCCCAGCGGCCATGGCTCACAGGCGCAGCCGTTCCGTGGCATGTGGGATCTTCCCGGACCGGGGCACGAACCCGTGTCCCCTGCGTCGGCAGGCGGACTCTCAACCACTGCGCCACCAGGGAAGCCCAAAAACTAGTATTTTTTAATTTGTTTCTTGAAAGTACTCTAAATTAGAATGAGGTATTTCACATGATAAACAAGGAACTTAAAATGTTAAGTACGTTTCGCATTTTACTCATGACTTCCTGTGAATAAGGTCATTTCAGGTCATCCTGAGGATGACTGAGCCTGAGAGGGTCTGGAGGCTTTAACTATAAAGATCTCTTCCTCCACTAGCTTTATACAAAATAATGACTTTCCTCAGGTTGCGTTGGCAATTTTCTAACAGTTGGGCTCATTGACTCAAAGCTAGTCTAAAAGCCAATTTAATAAACTACAAAAATGTCTCTGGCTAAATGATGGCCTTAGATGAAGGCAATGGGAGTTACTCAGGTGGATCTGATGACAATCTTCAATTCACAGTGCTTTGTACCCAGTCCAACTCAAATGCCCTCCGGTTGGAAAACTTCAGGTAACTCAGAAGCAAATCCTTGACTTCAAAAAAGGTTGCTATTTACCAAAAAGTAAGGCTTAAAGCATTTCAAGTAAAATTGTTTTTTGTAGCTTTAAAAATATACAAACCAAAAGAGCCACTTTCCCTGCATACAATTATATATAATGGTCTAGAATTTATATGTATAATATATATATTTTTCCCAAGAGGGAGGTCTATGCAATGAACAATACATGTTCTAGAAAGTGCAAAATTATGGCAAGCCAACCAATATACCAAGCTATAACATCAACACATAGTATTTGATAACTTTCTAGAATAATTGTTTTCAAATGCATCAATTTTAACTGAAGTAAATGTGCTAGGTTAACCAATCCTGTATAAAAATGCACTCCGATTTGTAGTCGTTTAAAATAGCAATAACTTCTCACCATTCAGTAAATTGCTGGGTGGTCCTGTGGTGCTTTCACCTGCCCTTCCTCACGCAGTTGCTAGGTGACCAGAATGGAAGACGGTTTTTCTAGCAGATCTGGCAGTGAGTGTAGGCAATTCCCTGGAAGCCTCCAGTTCTCTTGCATGAGGCCTCTCACCCTCCAGGAAGCTAAACCAGTTTCCTCCCATGGGGGTCTCAGGGTAGCCTCCCAAGACAGGAAGATTGAAAACTGCAAGCTTCTTGACATCTGGGCCCAGAATTTGCCTAACATTTTTATCTGGGTAAATCAAGTCACTTATCCAGGCAGACTGAAGGAGAGGAGAGGAACAAAACCGCATTGTAAAAGAGTATGGGAACAATTATACCCACTTTGAGAATAGCGTAGTCTTCCTTAATTTCCTCATAAACTGAGAGACAAATACCTCTATTATATTCCCAAGTACTCGTCCTATTTCCACAATTCTCATAATATTGAATGATATCCATTATGCTTTACATGTATGCCATTATATAAATTTGGGAAAAGTTCTAGACTTTGGAATATATAACTATATTATACCTTTGAAAAAAATATAAGAATAATTTCTATATTCACACTTTAACTCTCTATGGCATTTCAACCAAGACAATAATCTAATTAGTTAATTCTTAGTGCCATGACCACTGACTGCGACCCCAAATAAATGCTGGTGCATTTGGATTTTAGTAGTTACTTATTATTCTCATTTATCAAATTCTCATTATCAAAAGTTGTATTCAGTATGTTAACTGATATGATCAAGGTTGAAAATGCTAAAACTTTGTAATGATATGGTTTACAATGAAGAATAAGTAATAGATTTATTATTTATGAAGCATTTATTTATGTATTCATTTATTATGTATGTACCCTATTTTTTAATAGCTTTATCTGCAACATAATGTTGAACTCTATCTAAGTCAACTCTCTCTGTGGTCCAGGAGAACAGCAATGGTTGAGAAAGCTCCCTACCTACGTTTTTGCCCCCAAGAAGTTACTAACTTCAAAGGATCGTATTGCTCCTGCATATTCTGAGATAAATGCCCACCTCCATCCTTCCTAAATGACTAAGATAAAGCTGTCTCCATTCTTCCTCATAACCTCTTGTGGACTCTTGGGTGATTCTCTTGCTGGCCTGCCTCTATAAGTCCCCAGACCCTTTTCCATTTCTTTGAGAAGTTTCTCATTAATGATCTCCCAATTGCTATAGCCTGAAAAAAATATCACCTCCTTAATTGTCTAGAGCATTTTGTCTTTTACATGTGACATAAGTCAATATGAGAAAAATAACAAAACAGTTTATTTCAATACAATTCAAAGAAACGAACTTTGTAAGTTTAAGCCTTGTGATCCCTTTCAAAGCTCTTAATTATCTATATGGTAAGTATAATCTTCAGTGAATCCAAATATTCACTTGTTCTTTTTTTCCCATTATTTGAAAGCCTTCACTCTTGATCAAATAAAATATGAGGCTCAATGACATGCATAAAGGATATATTCTAGGATTCCTGTAATAGAAAAATTTATGAGAAAATTGTAAAGAAATAACAAAGAGTGGCAGGGAGGAAGTAGGATTTTTGTGACTCACCTATTTTTTGGCTACTGTTCTCAATGGGAACATTAACCTGCCACAGGCTATTTTATCTTTCTCCTCCACAAAAATTTAACAACCATTTTTGACTCTTTGATTTCTTCTGATTTTCAATTCCCTAATTTAAGACTTTAATTTTAGAGGTAAAGAGAAAAAATATATATATAAGGGGCGTGCTGTGTTTATGTTTGGTGGGGAGGGAGTGTAGCATACAAGGTCCACCATGTGTTTAGGGAAGGAAAGGGTCTTTCATCTCGTCTTAATATCTTTATCAATTGTCTGCCAACTTTTACTTTAAAGGATTGTACAGTAAATATTTTCAGGTTTTCAGGACCTACAGTCTTCCAGCTACTCCTCAACTCTTCCAGAACAGCAAAAACTCAGACATAAACAATAAGTAAATCAATGGGAATGGCCACGTTCCTGTAAAATTTATCTACAGAAACAAGTAGCTGGCCAGGTTTGGGCAACTGCCTGTAGTTTGCCAACCCCTGATCTAGATTTTTGATTAATTTGAGAGAGAAGAAATAGAACCATATTACAAAGCTGTGCGTGTGTGTGTGTGTGTGTGTGTGTGTGTGTGTGTGTGTGGTTTCCATAAGCTTTATCCTTGAAGACACTGTAATTAGATAAAATTGCAAAGGAATTTCTGAAAAACGCACATACGGACTATTGACTCTAACTTTTGGACCATCCACCCAGAAGCCCTAACCTGTCAGTTACTTCAGGTTATAATACACATTTTCTCTGTGTACCATCTAATTGCTAGAATTGTTTAATTTCAAAAACTTTTAGGCAACGTTCTCTCTGCTGATATCTTAGGTGATTTACTGGAGTAAACAGCAATATAACAGTCATTAAATTCATCCTGTCTGATCATTTTTATAGACAGCAATCCATTCTGTTTGGTCTACTTTTGTTTATAAACTAACTAGTTTAAAATGGGTAAAGAATCCATGGAAGGACAATAACAAGTTTAAGTGCTCCTTCTAGTGATTGATTCTACACTCTCTATATTCATGGTAAATGATCTAATCTTCATTAAAACTTTGCTTTGACCAACTGAGATAAATAACCAAAGGTAATCAGTTTTGGAATGATATTAATGTACTGCCCATGAGAGGCAATTCCACATTTCCATCCAGTGAGATAGTTGGCCCAAGATATAGATTTTCCACTTTACCCTAAATTGGAACTAACATCAGATTAGGAAACAAAGAAAATCAATTAAATCATGAAAGCAATTGTGCTGAAGTTCAGTAAAACCTACCATACAAGGCAAAATAGAATATATCATCTTCCTTCCTCTCTGAGAATTTGCTCTGTTGCCAAACTGTGTCCACTTTCCCCCAAAGAAATCTTGCTTTGTGTACTAGACATAAAACAAAATTAGTTGTTCCTGTGTACCATCCAGAAATGGAGCATACATACACTTACTGGGTTGGTGAATATCCATGGACAGTTAAATTATTTAGTTTTTTTTTTCCCAGTTAAGTTTCAGATAAGGACTCAGTAAAAGATTATCCTTCTAGATAATTGTATATATTTATTTTTTAATTTACTTTCAATTGAATGAAACGTTCTCAACAATATATTTGACATTGGGATAAGCCTGGTTTTTAAAACATAAATCATTTCTTCTTAACTTCTCTTGAATCACTTTACTACTTTCCTTAAGTACTTGAGTCTTATTTTTATGTGAGGTTCACGATTTGGGAGCTTAGGTATATATTTGGTATAGTTTCAAGAAATAAATTTATTTTTCTTTCTCATTTACCCATAGATGTGTCCATACTTTGAAATCATTTTATAGAGGAAGGGGCCACTATTTTCCTAGTACTTTACTGAAATCAGAAGATTTTATTTGCCTGGAGAAACTGAATTTTTTGTTTTGGACCATTTTAGCGAAAGAAATAATTTGGATTTTTAACTTAATAACTATTCAAATAATTCAGTTACACTTTTTAAAAGATGGTATATAAAATGTAATTTTTCTTTTAAAGAGCTCTGTCATTTCCTGTGTGACTATCTCTACTCACCACTAAACATAGATAACTGAGGTTAAAGTGAATGTTTGACTTGAAATGAAGAAATTTTACATATATACATCACTTTACATAATTGATTCCACACACTCCCTGACTGGTGTTTTTAAATAATGTGTATTTTAAAATTAAGCCACATTTTTAAATGACAATGAAACCTGCTTTCTCCCTGCCAAAGCAAATGGAACAGAGACAGCAGATATTCCCACATTTGTGGGTTGTTTTTTTTTTACATAGTTCTCTCCATAATGTCTTAAAAACAGCCATTGTTATACAAGAACATAGAAAGGTCATAGAAGATTATCTATAAATTTAATTTGACACTTAAAAACTACTATAATTCACTTTAAATTGTTAAAAGGATCCTATAAATTTTAGATTCATAGCAGGAAACATTTAGTAGCTTGAAATAAAGAGTATTATTATTTTTACAGAGACTTTTTTATTGAAGTATAGTTGACTTACAATATTAGATTAGTTTCAGGTGTACAACATAGTTATTCGATATTTTTATAGATTAAAACCCACATAAAGTTACAAAATATTGGCTATATTCCCTGTGCTGTACATTACATCCTTGTAACTTATTTATTTTATATCTAGTATTTTTTATCTTTTAATCCCTTTCCCCTTTCACGCCCCACATTCCACACCTCTAACATCTGGTAACCACTAGTGTGTTATCTGTATCCGTGAGTGTATTTTGGTTTTGTTATATTTGTTCTTTTTTTATATTTTTTAGACTACACATGTAAATGAAAAAACACAATGTGATCTTTGACATTGGTCTTAGTAATATTTTTTGGATCTTTTGCCTCAGGCAAGGGAAACAAAAGCAAAAATAAACAAATAAGACCTAATCAAATGTAAAATCTTTTGCATAGGGCAGGAAACCATCAACAAAAGAAAAAGGAAACCTACAGAATAGGAGAAGATATTTGTAAATGATATGTCTGATAAGGGGTAATATCCGAAATATATAAAGAACACATAATTTCAATATCAATAAAACAAACAATCTGATTAAAAAATGGGCAGAGGACCTGAATAGGCATTTTTCCAAAGAAGACATATAGATGACCAACAGGAACTTGAAGAGATACTCAGCACCACTAATTGTCAGGGAAATGCAAATCAAACCACAGTGAGATATATCTCACACCTTTTAGAATATCTGTCATCAAAAAGACAAAAAATAATAAGTGTTGGACAGGATGTGGAGAAAAGGGAACCCTAGTACACTGTTAATGGGAATGTAAATTGAAACAGTCACTATGAATTTATTTATTTATTTAATTTATCTATTGGGCTGCATTGGGTCTTCGTTGCGGTGCGCGGGCTTTTCATTGCAGTGGCTTCTCTTGTTGCAGAGCACAGACTCTAGGTGCGCAGGCTCAGTAGTTGTGGCGCATGGGCTTAGTTGCTCCATGGCATGTGGGATCTTTCTGGACCAGGGCTCAAACCCGTGTCCCCTGCATTGACAGGCAGATTGTTAACCACTGCGCCACCAGGGAAGTCCCAGGTACAGTCACTATGGAAAACAGTATGGAAGTTCCTGAAACAATTGAAAATAGAACTGCCATATGATCCAGTGTTTCTACTCCCGAGTATTTATTCAAAGAAAATGAAAACCCTTATTTGAAAATATATGCACCCCAATGTTCATAGCAGCGTTATTTATAATAGTCAATATACAAAAGAGTACTAGTTTTTTACAGTAACTAGACATTTGGTTTTTCTCAACTGGAAATGGTTGTCTTAATATTTCAGTTTTAGTAATTCATTCCAAGGGCTGTTTTCTTTAGTCTGAGTCTCTGCTTTGTTTCTCTGCCCAGCACACACACACTTATACTGAATATCAGAACTTTCTGTCCTTCCTCAAGGGATTCTGAAGATCCCAGGTTTTCTCCTAAACTTCAGTCTTCCTTACAAAGGCACCATCATCTGCTGAGACGTCATCCTCATCTTAATTGCTATATTCTTTGAGCTTCCTTGTATTATTTTCTTCACCTGTTACACCCCTTACTTGCTGGAACTACTATCTCTTGTGATTTAATGCTGATCTCTGACACCTACCTGACCTGTCTGAGCTTCCTAGGACAGCCATGGGTTGATATGGTCCAACAGCAGTAACAATAAATATTTAATATTCAACATTAATAGTAATGACTTGCCTTTATGTGGTATATTAGAGCTTTGTAAAATATTTTTCATAGCATTTCATCCAGCCCCACACCTGCTTTGTGATACAAGTAAAGCATCAATAAGTCTTTAAAATTAGACTGAGTCTCAGAAAATTAAAAGAACTCACCTGGTGTTACAGAACAAAAAGATGGAAAAATGGGGACTCCACTGAAGTTTTCAAACAAATTTATTCATTCTAATACCTATGCCTATGCTGTCTCTGAGTGGGGAGAGAGACACAGAGTCAAAGACAGAGGAAGAGAGAGAATTTCATTCTGGCTGACTCTCTTACCAATCATAGTTCATTATTTAAAATCGGTTATTATACACATATATATACACATTTGCAAACACACACGCACACGGAATAGTCACATAACTACTTCAGAGAAACCACCCATTGACCTCATTCTTATATCCTTTTTACTTGCTAAATACACAAAAACTAGACTTTGGAGATCCAGGGAAGAATTACAGAATATATTATATTTTGGAAGTAATGGAAATACACTATGAATATGGAATTTACTATAAGATGCTAGATATACCAGAGGATCTTTAGAAATCATATTTGAAGTACTAAAAATCAATTTGCATATCACTGCAGTAAGATATGTGTTGACATGAATTTTTGAATGATAGTATTGTACTATTGATAATATTATTAAGTATCACCAACATAATGTTCTACTTCATGGCTCAGTTTGCATTGATCTACTCAATCATTCAGAGCTACTAATTAGAAAGCCAAACCAAGAAGGAAACTGTTATTTTACTGTGGCAAAATTCTATTTAAGACATTTTTCAAAAATTAGTAATGAAAGTGACCTACCAACAAAAAATAGGCAAATTCTAATGTATGGAAATATAAGTGATACAGAAATATTAAATGAATTATGTTATCTTACCATTTTATACTAGACTATATCACATCCAGTTGTACTTTCAGCCAAATTTGCCTTTGCACAGTTTTAATTCATAAACCACTATTCATTTGAGAAAAGTGACAATTTAATTTTCTCAAATATAAATATTCACTAATTTTAGAAATAATATATTATCAGAATCACAGTCATTGCTTTAGAGACGGAAGCATATGAATGCATACAAAATGTCTAAAAATAACATGTCTTATTTTTCAACTGCTGGCAGATTAAAGAAAATGCCTCAGTACCTTTTAATCTCAACACTAAATGCATTTTGTTATGAACAAAATAAATGAGTACGACTCAATTTGTGTATCAAAAAACATAAATAGTTCTCATAATTTATGTTAACCACAAACCAGATGTTACTTTAGTAATTAGTTGAATTCATTCTAATGGATCTCCTCTATATATAGAAAAATCTTTCGTTAGCATACTCTGTTGTGGTTAACATCCAAGGTTAATGTTGTTTTTCATTTGAAGCTACATGAGTTTGTTTTTAGTAAGCTATGCTTCTTTAAAATATAGTCTCCTTACATTTGTAACACTGACTTTTTAATACAGATTAAGAGTAACAACCTGGAAAGAACAAAGGAAAACATAGGTTCATTAGGTTATTTCACTTAAAAAAATAATTTTATCATTTGCAGCACAAACTATATACCACACCAAATATCAAGTGTGTCTGTGTTCAATGTCTTCATGGACACATAGACATGTACACACACAAACAACCATTTGAATATCAACACAGAGCTCAGCATCTGAAGGATAATGTCATTTGACCCCTTTGTGGTGGATCATACCATTTCATATCATTTCATCGTATGATGACAAGTGCATTATAAGATAGCATGCTTCCTTTGCAGTATAATCTATTAATGGCATAAAGTAGTGCTCTGTTATTTTAATAATAGACTTTATTTTTTGAGCAATTTTAGTTTACAGAAAAATTAAGCAGGAAGTACAGAGAATTCCTATAGATCGTTTTACCACCCTTCACAATGTGTTCTATTATTGACATCTTGCTATAATGTGGTACATTTGTTATAATGAGTGAACCAATATTATTATTAACCAAACTCCATAATTACATTCTCTTCTTGTGTTGTACATTCTGTGGGCTTTGACAACTGTGCAATAACTAATAGCTACCATTATCGTACCATACAGAGTATTTTCACTGCCCTGAAAACCCCTCTGCCCTACCAACTCACACCTACCTCCTCGTCTTCCAAACCCCAGACACCACTAATCTTGTTACTGTCTCCCAGCTTTGGCTTTTCCACAATGTCATAGAGCTGGAATCATACAGTATGTAACCACTTCAGATTGGCTTCTCTCACTTAGTCATATGCATTTAAGATTCCTCCAAGCCTTTTCATACCTTGATAGCTATTTTTCTCAGTTCTTTTTAGTGCTGAATAAAATTTTATTGTCTGAATGTCCCAAAAAGAGCTCGTGTAGCTAGCTCAATAAAAAAAAAAAAAAAAAGCCCAATAAAAAAATGGGCAGGAGATCTAAACAGACATTTCTCCAAAGAAGACATACAGAGGGCCAAGAGGCACATGAAAAGATGCTCAACATCACTAATTATTAGAGAAATGCAAATCAAAACTACAATGAGCTATCACCTCATACTAATCGGAATGGCCATCATAAAAATCTCTACAAACAATAAATGTTGGAGAGAGTGTGGAGAAAAGGGAACCCTCCTACACTGTTTGTGGGAATGTAAATTCATACAGACATTATGGAGAACAGTATGGAGGTTCCTTAAAAAGCTAAAAATGGAGCTACCATATGATCCAGCAATCCCACTCCTGGGCATATATTCAGAGGAAAACATGGTTTGAAAGGATACATGCCCCCCAAAGTTCATTGCAATGCTGTTTACAATAGCCAAGACGTGGAAGCAACCTAAGTGTCCAATGACAGAGGAATGGATAAAGAAGATGTATTATGCATGCGTGCACGCGTGCGCACACACACACACACACACATACATACACACACTGGAATATTACTCAGCCATCAAAAAGAATGAAATAATGTCATTTGCAGCAACACGGATGGACCTGGACATTATCATACTAAGTGAAGTAAGTCAGACAGAGAAAGACAAATATCATATGATATTGCTTATATGCAGAATCTAAAAAAAAACAAAAGATACAAGTGAACTTATTTACAAAACACAGCTAGGCTCAAAGACTTAGAAAACAAACTTACGGTTACCAGCGGGGAAAGGTGGGGGGAGGGATAGATTGGGAGTTGGGGATTGACATGTACACACTGCTATATTTAAAATAGATAATCAACAAAGACGTATTGTACTGTACAGGGAACTCAGCTCAATATTCTATAATAACCTAAATGGGAAAGGAATCTGAAAAAGAATAGATACATGTATACCTATAACTGAATCACTTTGCTGTACACCTGACACTAACACAAC
The DNA here is from genome assembly GCF_008692025.1 of Phocoena sinus. Lineage (NCBI taxonomy): Eukaryota > Metazoa > Chordata > Mammalia > Artiodactyla > Phocoenidae > Phocoena > Phocoena sinus. The sequence goes on along the minus strand of NC_045780.1, from coordinate 72,777,158 downwards.
ATTGTTAATCAACTCTACTCCAATATAAAATAAAAAATTTTTTTAATTCCATGAAGTTCCAAAAAGAAAAACTTGAATTTGCTGTGTCAGCAACTAGTTACATAGCATTTACATTTTATTTACAACTAATTATATAGAATTCACGTAGTTTTAGGTATTATAAGTAATCTAGAGATGATTTAAGGTGTATGGGCATAAGTATATAGGTTATATGCAAATACTATACCATTTTATGTCAGGGACTTGAGCAGCCTCAGACTTTGGAATCCACAGGGATCCTAGAATCAATCCCCTCCAGATGCCAAGGGGTCTACAGGAAGGTTGTTATAAAGATGTCAAAACATGTATTATAGATTCTTAGATAACCTAAGCAAGTAAGTTAATTCAGGAAACCAGTGGGCTTAAGTTTACTAAAATCTACTATACAAGGCAAAATAGACTGTATTTTAGATGAAGGGTCATGGTCATCCTTCCCCTGTGAGGATTTTTGCTTCACTGCAAACTGAATTCTTCATAGGCTGAATTCAAGTATCAAAATAATGTATGACAATTCTTGCCCTAACCACTGAAAGTGATGACATCACTTTCCTAAGACATTTCTATCACTCAAATGTAAGTGATAAATAACTCTTCATTATATTAAAATCTGCTTTTGAAGGAAACAGAAATAGTCCAATGAGAATATTGATATACCATATATTAATGTATTACTATGAAAAGTTAAATGATAGGGTAAAAATGAAGATATAAACTTCTAGCATCAGTATATTCTGACATGGATAATATGAAGCCTTTCTCTCTCTTTTCCTCCCTAGTATTTTCCTGTCTTTATCCATTAGTAAATAAATGACAAAGGAGAGGATCTCTCACATGATTACTACGTGCTCCCTTTGAGGTCCCAAGGTCTCCTTTTTTTTTTTTTTTTTCTTTTTTTGCGGTACGCGGGCGTCTCACTGTTGTGGCCTCTCCCTTTGCGGCCTCTCCCGTTGCGGAGCACAGGCTCCGGACGCACAGGCTCAGCGGCCATGGCTCACGGGCCCAGCCACTCCGCGGCATGGCATGTGGGATCTTCCCGGACCGGGGCACGAACCCGTGTCCCCTGCATTGGCAGGCGGACTCTCAACCACTGTGCCACCAGGGAAGCCGCCAAGGTCTCCTTTTAATATGACCCATTTACAGCAAGCTATATATATATATAAAAGGCATATGATGTGCTCACAAATAAACATTTTAATAACTCAGCATGAACTGAAATTGTATAAGATGCTATTTTAAATCACTTCCTCTTGTATCCTACACTGTGCTTTATTTTTCTGTGTTTTCTGCATCTTCCAAACAAACATCTTCCTCTTTAACATGAATTCTATTCTTCTTAATGATTAATTTTCAAGTTTTGTGTTTCAAGTTCTGATTAGCTGTAAGATAGCTCATAAATATTGCCTAACTCCACAGAAGGAGCGTTTTGTGAAAGTGTTAGATTCGGAAAACAAAATGATTGAGTTAACTTTAGCTTAAATTGTGATCATTAAGCCTAAAGAAAAGCATGCTAAATTTTTGTATATTGGCCATGGCACTTAGCATAGTGCCTACACCCTTGTAGTTTATAAATGTAAATTCACAAAAGGGTGACTTAAGTAAACATTGCGACCTCACGTCGTAGCAAACGTTTGGTGACTTTTCTCCCCTTCCTTCCTTTCTCCTTCATTCATTCCTTCCCCCACCGCGTGACCTTCCTTAACAATCTTTTTACATTTTCTATCCTGGGTCCCCCAAACTCATACTGTGAAGCTATTGACATTTTGTGCCCCATAGTTCTTTGCAGTAGGGGAGTCTGTCCAGTGTATTACAGGATGTTTAGCAGCATCCTTGATCTCTAGTCACTAGAGACCAGTAATACCTGTTACCATTGAAGACAACCAAACATGTCCAGATATTGTCAATTGCCTCATGGGGGTGGGGGGCAGGTTGAGAATAATTTCTTTAGGGTGTGGTGTTACTTGCTTCACCAAATGACAGAATACAGTAATCTTAATGACAAAGAACCAGGGGAAGGTAGAACTTGGAGCAGAGGTAGTTTTGGTGTCCAGTTATCTGGATTCCTGGAGGGTGTAGCTGGTTGTTATTTTTAACGTTTGACCAAGGAAACTGGTTACAGACATAACGCATTGCTTTGCGTCAGTGCAGTCAGTGCCCTGCTTTATTCTTACTTTGGGTGGAATATAGCAGACTGTGCATAAACCATAGTAAGACAATCAGACACTCAACCTATGGATTGTTGACAGGAGAGAGAAAGAACCTTTGAAAAATAGACAGTGGGGAGAAAAGAGCGTGGTGCCGTCTGCTTTCTGTATCTGTGGTTCTACATCCGCAGATTCAACTAAGGATCGAATTGTTGAATCCCTGGATGTAAACCTGCAGATGTAGAGAGTGAACTGTGCTGTTTTATATAAGGGACTTGAGTATCTGCAGATCTTGGTAACCAAGGAGGCCCTGGAGCCAATCCCCCGCGGACACTTAGGGATGACTGTTTTTACCCTTTCTTCTTCCTGCTCACACTTGTAACATTCTTCTAAACCACAAAGTTACTTAGCACAAGCCAGTGTTGGGAGCCAAGAAGTTTTCGCCATTAGAAGATGGCCGACATCCTGCTTCTCTTCCTGCTTAATGAGATAAAAGCCCGCGCTTCCAACGAAAGCCCGCGCACGCAGCACCAATGATAATTTGCCAAGTACTTCCCTTATTCTGGATCCCGCCCCCCTTTCTCTGTACTGTATAAATACAGCTACTGCAGCAATAAAGGTTTGAGGCTTGATCAGGATTTTGTCTTGCCTCCATTCTTTCGCGTCTCCTGCCCCTTCTTCTCTTTTCAACCCCTACAGGTTCCTCCTCAGACTCACAAGGATTTGTCCTGCTGGTCGGGACTCCCGGGGACGCCCGGGGCCGAGCACAATTGGCGCCCAACGTGGGGCCCGAGGAACGGATCCTAACGGAGGTAGCACGCTTACGAACGCCTGGCCAGGCACCCACTGAGCCGCCGCGAGAGTGAACTCGAAAGTGCGGCTCGATTAGGTCCCCGGAGGACTAGCCGCCCTTCGGCAGTTGTGACCGGTAGAGAGTAAGGTAAGTGGAGCTTAAAAATGGGACAGGAATTGAGTTCCCACGAACTCTTTCTTCAGGGGATCGAGGATTCCCTCAAGATGCGAAAGATTAAGGCTAGAAAAAAAGATTTGCGTGATTTTTTTATATTTTTGTCTGATGTTTGCCCATGGTTCCCACAAGAAGGGACGATAGATAAAAAATGTTGGAATCGTGTAGGAGATTGTTTAAATGATTATTGTAAGACTTTTGGGCCTTCTAAAGTACCTGTGACTGCATTTTCATATTGGAATTTAATTAGAGAGATTCTTATGGGTCATTTTTTTGACCCCGATATCCAAAAGGTTGTTGAGACCGGAGAAACAATTCTTAAAGCAGCCCCTATGATTCCAATGAGGCTCAGGCTGCTTTTCCCCCTGGTCTGTTGGCTCAAATACAAAATGCTGGCCTTAAGGCCTGGCGCCGCCTTCCGCCTAAGGGTTCGGCCACAACTTCCTTGGCGAAAATTCGCCAGGGACCAGAAGAGCCTTATTGTGAGTTTATTAGCCGCCTCACGGACGCCACCGAACGTCTGGTGGGCGACAGTGAAACTGATAACGCCTTTGTTAAACATTTAGCTTATGAAAATGCTAATCCGGCCTGCCAGGCTGCCCTTCGGGCTCATCGTGGTGGTAGCCTTGCTGATTATATTAAATTGTGTTCCGGAATTGGTCCCTCCCATTTTGTTGGTCTTGCAATAGGAGCCGCCCTAAAAGATTTTATTGAAGACACATCCGCCCTAGACAAACAACAAAAAACTTGCTATAATTGCAAACAACCTGGACACTTTGCCCGGGATTGTCCACTATATAGACAAGGACAGTCATCAAAGGCTAACCCACAACAACCCCAACATCAATCCCGAGCTCCTCCCACCACCGTTTGTCCTCGCTGTAAAAGAGGCAAACATTGGTCTTCGGAATGTTATTCAAAAACGGACATAAATGGCCAACTACTCCCCAAAAAACGGGGAAACTTTTCACGGGGCCAGCCCCTGGCCCCTTCCTTGGAACCGAACCAAGGGGCGATTCGGTTTGTTCCTCAAAAATCTGGACAAGTTCCCCTCACCCAGACGTTGGCTGCCCGAGCGTCTTATTAAACCTATAAATTCTATGAAATAATGAAAATTATCCAGGGCCCTTTTCCCTGAGATTGTATTTCTTTTCCTTTTCAGAAAAAGATGGAGATCCTCTTGGCATTGAAAAGACGACAAAGACAACAAGGACTATCCGTTGTGACCCTGATCCTGTCATCTTTGCTGGTTGTCAGCCAGGCTGAACCCCCTCCACACTTGCCTCAGAATTTAACCTGAAGCAGAACCAAAAGATGATTCTGGCTGCCCCTCCACTGGAGCGGCATGAGACAGAGACATGCCTACCCCCCTCTTTGATGGGAGGGTATGGGTACCGAGTTGAGTGTGACAGTAAAGCATGCACAAGGGAAAACCTTTATACATAAGGTAATCTCTGTTATTCCCTGTGAGTATACCTGAATTATGAAAGAGGTTGGTATCTAAACATTGTTTTTGGCTTCAGTATCTAAGATTATTCTTGGCTCTGCCTCTCCTCCCCAAAAGATACCAAGAGCCAGCAATGGTGGACACACATACATTGTCCACGGGAGGATTCAGGTCACTACTCCCTCACTCGGTTAATGCCCACCTCCTTAAAAGAAATAAAAAGGGAGGAGATGTTGGGAGCCAAGAAGTTTTCGCCATTAGAAGATGGCCGACATCCTGCTTCTCTTCCTGCTTAATGAGATAAAAGCCCGCGCTTCCAACGAAAGCCCGCGCACGCAGCACCAATGATAATTTGCCAAGTACTTCCCTTATTCTGGATCCCGCCCCCCTTTCTCTGTACTGTATAAATACAGCTACTGCAGCAATAAAGGTTTGAGGCTTGATCAGGATTTTGTCTTGCCTCCATTCTTTCGCGTCTCCTGCCCCTTCTTCTCTTTTCAACCCCTACAGGTTCCTCCTCGGACTCACAAGGATTTGTCCTGCTGGTCGGGACTCCCGGGGACGCCCGGGGCCGAGCACAAGCCAGAGACCAACAAAGCATTCCAATGTTCCTTTGATTCTGAGGATGTTTCTGCACTCTCATCAAATCCATTAAATTTCATTTGACTTGAGAAGTCTTTTGTGCCAAGTTTTCACCTAAGAATCTTTGCTAAATATGTATTAGAGAACACTGGAATACTTAAACCTACCAATGTATTCTCTCGAGTCACTCTCTGGGATATTTCTACACATTTTGGAGAGAATGAATGTATTGTACTTTGCTTCCAAGAAAAACCTTTACATTAGGTCCCCTGTGAAGGAAAACCCAAAATTGCCTAAATACATCTTACCCTGTGTGAAAATTTTCTTATCATATGTATTAAGATCCCTGTATAAATCATTGGGAGATGTGTACATGGTTCAGAGGAATTAATTCATCTCATACAGTGAAGTCTAGATATAACTAGGATTAGTTTTAGGTAATGAAAATCAAACTTCCATATTTAATGTGATGGATGATAATGAAGACTTCCTACAGTTAAGCCGAAAATGTGTGTGCATGTGTGTTTGTATGTGTTGTGTGTATGAAATTATATGTATATATTTATATAGAGAGAGAGAGAGGGAGAAAGAGAGAGTTAATTTCTGTTCAGACAGTGAAAAAATAGCAACTCTATACTTAATAAAGTCACGTAAATTCAGTATGTCTAGAAAATATTGCAATTTATTTGGGATTTCTCTCAGTATAAAGTAAAATTTATCCCACTGCCACTGTTTTGAAGTACAGGGGAAAACAAGTTAATTTAATTAGACATGCTAATTGCTGGCTGACACACAGATAATAGAAAAGCATTACTTGAAGAACAGCCGTAATTAAAACAACTAAAGAACGTATTATGCACATAAAATTAATAACGTGCCTTTTTTCTTTTTCTGATATGGCACTTATATCAGAACTCTACACACAGCAGATCAAACTATAATAAACAAATTGACTTTCCTGTTGGAAAAACCTATGTAGTTATGTTAATGAAGGGTGTAGCATCAGTGATACAATCATTACCCCCCCCACCCCAGGACAGGTAAATGGATTCGTGTAGGATGATTTAAATAAACAAAAAGGGAAAAAGAAATCTTCTCAATCTTTCCTGACCATAGTGATCTGAAGAACTCTTCCATTTTCCACTGAATGCATCTGCCTTTTTCCGCCAAAGAATTTCATATCTACTACTGTAAATCATTATCTAGCATCGCTTCCTTCACTACAAGATACAAATTTCAGGCTCGATGCATACAGAGTGCTGACATTTATTTGCTGAGATTTATATTCGTTTTAAAAAGACTGTCAACATCTGAGAATCATTTTTGACTGCATATCTGGCTTGAGACTTTGTGCCTTTTTTATATAAAAAAGCCCATGGCAAACTAAGAAATCTAGCATTTTGTCTAAATGAATACATAATTCTATCTCTTTTTCCTTCTGAAGTCTTAGTTGGTTTCTTAAAATGTGTGTGTGTGTTTGTGTAATGTCAGTGGAAGAAATATGAAGTAGGCAAAAATTAAATTAAAGATTGTTATAATTATTTAGAGCAAGTGATAAATTCATTTTTTCATTTGAAATGAACTGGCAGCAATCATTAAGAATTGGTGTTTAAAAATTATCTTTATTTAAAAGAGCATTAATTGCTTAATAAACCTAAAAATAGCACCACTTTGGGTACATCTTGAAGACCACTATAAAATTTTTTAAAAATCCAAAATAGTGAAGGCATTGGGTCCTTTGGAAAAAATCCTAGGCGAATATTATTAATTCTGTAGTAACTATATAACAAGCAGCACTACTGAAGTTTTGGTAGCTCATATATAATTTAAAACATATATATAGGGCTTCCCTGGTGGCGCAGTGGTTGAGAATCTGCCTGCTAATGCAGGGCACGCGGGTTCAAACCCTGGTCTGGGAGGATCCCACATGCCGCGGAGCAACTGGGCCCATGAACCACAACTACTGAGCCTGCGCGTCTGGAGCCTGTGCTCCGCAACAAGAGAGGTCGCGATAGTGTGAGGCCGGCGCACCGCGGTGAAGAGTGGCCCCCTCTTGCCATAGCTAGAGAAAGCCCTCGCACAGAAACGAAGACCCAACACAGCAAAAATAAATTAATAAACTCCTACCCCCAACATCTTTAAAATATATATATATATTTTTTAACATCTTTATTGGAGTATAATTGCTTTACAATGGTGTGTTAGTTTCTGCTTTATAACAAAGTGAATCAGTTATACATATACATATGTCCCCATATCTCTTCCCTCTTGAGTCTCCCTCCCTCCCACCCTCCCTATCCCAGCCCTCTAGGTGGTCACAAAGCACTGAGCTGATCTCAAGGTGCTATGCGGCTGCTTCCCACTAGCTATTTTACATTTGGTAGTATATATATGTCCATGCCACTCTCTCACTTTGTTCCAGCTTACCCTTCCCCCTCCCTGTATCCTCAAGTCCATTCTCTAGTAGGTCTGCATCTTTATTCCCGTCTTGCCCCTAGTTTCTTCTGATCATTTTCTTTTTTTTTTTAGATTCCATATATATGTGTTAGCATAAGGTATTTATTTTTCTCTTTCTGACTTATTTCACTCTGTATGACAGTCTCTAGGTCCATCCACCTCACTACAAATAACTCAGTTTCGTTCCTTTTTATGGCTGAGTAATATTCCATTATATATATGTGCCACATCTTCTTTATCCATTCATCTGTCGATGGACACTTAGGTTGCTTCCATGTTCTGGCTATGTAAATAGAGCTGCAATGAACATTTTGTTACATGACTCTTTTTGAATTATGGTTTTCTCAGGGTATATGCCCAGTGGTGGGATTGCTGGGTTGTATGGTAGTTCTATTTTTAGTTTTTTAAGGAACCTCCACACTGTTCTCCATAGTGGCTGTATCAATTTACATTCCCACCAACAGTACAAGAGGGTTCCGTTTTCTCCACATCCTCTCCAGCATTTATTGTTTGTAGATTTTTTTGATGATGGCCATTCTGACCAGTGTGAGATGATACCTCATTGTAGTTTTGATTTGCATTTCTCTAATGATTAGTGATATTGAGCATCCTTACATGTGTTTATTGGCAATCTGTATATCTTCTTTGGAGAAATGTCTGTTTAGGTCTTTGAGCATTTTATTGGCTTGTTTGTTTTTTTGATATTGACTTGCATGAGCTGCTTGTAAATTTTGGAGATTAATCCTTTGTCAGTTGCTTCATTTGCAAATATTTTCTCCCATTCTGAGGGTTGTCATTTCATATTGTTTATGGATTCCTTTGCTGTGCAAAAGCTGTTAAGTTTCATTAGGTCCCATTTTTTTATTTTTGTTTTTATTTCCATTTCTCTAGGAGGTGGGTCAAAAAGGATCTTGCTATGATTTATGTCATAGAGTGTTCTGCCTATGTTTTCCTCTAAGAATTTGATGGTTTCTGGCCTTACATTTAGGTCTTTAATCTATTTTGAGTTTATTTTTGTGTATGGTGTTAGAGAGTGTAAAATATATTTGGATCATAAACTGCTTCGACAGCTAAAACTGTTGATTACTTTGACAGAGAGTTAGAAACATGCAATAGACCTAATAAGGAAGGAAGAGTTAAATCCACTTGGAGCATGAACATGACATTATGGAAGAAGTAAGATGGTAAAAATGTTGTCAAATCAAGACTTAATGGAGAGAGACTCCCCTGGCGGCACAGTGGTTAAGAATCAGCCTGCCAATGCGGGGGACATGGGTTCAAGCCCTGGTCCGGGAAGACCCCACATGCTGCAGAGCAACTAAGTCCGTGCACCACAACTACTGAGCCCATGTGCCACAACATCTTAAGCCCACGCACCACAACTTCTTAAACCCACACACCTAGAGCCCGTGCTCCACAACAAGAGAAGCCACTGCAATGAAAAGCACACTCACTGAATGAAGAGTAGCCCCCGCTCACCACAACCAGAGAAAGCCTGCACACAGCAACAAAGACCCAACACAGGGCTACCCTGGTGGCGCAGCGGTTGAGAGTCCGCCTGCCGATGCAGGGGAAACGGGTTTGTGCCCCGATCCGGGAAGATCCCACATGCCGCCGAGCGGCTGGGCCCGTGAGCCATGGCCGCTGAGCCTGTGCGTCTGGAGCCTGTGCTCTGCAACGGGAGAGGCCACAACAGTGAGAGGCCCGCGTACCGCAAAAAAAAAAAAAAAAAAAAAAAAGACCCAACACAGCCAAAAATAAATAAATATTAAAAATATTTAGAAAAAAAAATACTGAATGGAGGAGAGTTATAGAGACATATTGAACAGCCCAGGACAATGCAGAAGGTAGTGTGACAGGGCACAGAATGCTGGGAGAAGGACCTTTTGAAAATAAAACGATAGGCTAGGTGACAAATAAATGAAGGAAAGGGTCCTCTAAAAACTCAATCCTGGCTTAACTGACCAAGTGCTGTTGCCAAGATAGAAAGTGGGTAATCTGGAAGATATTGGATAGGTCTGGAGAAAACAACACGTTTTACTTTGACCCAAATTGAATTTAAGTTGAGGAAAGATAGACCTTGGAGCTTGAGAGAGACTAAGAGCTGGAGCTGAATATTTGTTATTCACCTACACTGGTTTTATTTAAAATTTCAGGAATGGAAAGGAGTGCTGAACAAATTAGTTTAGATAAGGGGGTCAAAGGATATCCTCGGGAGAAATGTCTAAGAGGTGGAGAAGAAAATATTGCCATAGGGAACATACAGTCAAAATTTCGGATATTAGAAAAAAATCAGTATCATAGAAACTAGGGAGGAAAACAGTTTAAGAAAGAAGGGATGGTCAACAGTAGTAGTACATGAAGATTGATCCACAAGGATGAGGGCTAATGAGGAAAAAGAATATGTTGGTCGGTAGGTCATTGGTAATGTTTGTGGGTGATTTTATTAAAAATATAGGGCTAAATGCCAGAGAAAAAGTAATTGTGGGGTGCTCGTATGACAAATAAGACAAAATTAAATTTATAAATAGTAACTATATTTAATGAATATTCTCATTAATTTTGCATATGCTATTTTTTTATTGGAAAAGTATTTTCCAAGGAAGAAGAACCATGCCTGTCTAATTCAATTTTATGGTGTCTCTAACACCACATTGGATTACTAGGTGCCATTGATAGTCATGTTGAATGACACTGGGAAAAGATTAATATGTTTGGAGAAATTCTTGTGGAATTAGAGTTTGACTATCCTATGGGTTAAGGGTTCAAAACCCAGCTGTTTGGCAACTGTCAGAGCCAACCATCTATGAGTTAGGGTTTAAAATTTGCATTGCAAATAACCACCTGGTAATGATAGTTACTATGTGCCATTGTTTGCTCATTACACATAATGGATTGCCAAGCATTCAACAGGCAGACAGCTAAAACTGTGTCTGAATTTTCATGCCAAGGGGAAAAAGGTGCCCACATTTTCAATACCATTTTAAATTATGGAAATCTCCCTCCTATCACATTTTTTAAATGTTTGGTTTTTTATTTTAACCTTAAACTTAAACCTTTCGAGAAATTTTCCAACTCTCTACTAAAGCCCTTTAATAAGAAGTGTTGCTTTTTAATCATTGTTCCAGCTAGGCTTTTCTTTCTAATCATCCCCTTGCCAAAGAATCCAAACAAAATGAATTTCCCCTGAAATTCTTCCTCTCTGCCTTCACTGTCATATTTAGCTCTGAAATGATTAACAGATGCCATTTATGGAAGTTATTCACAAATGAAACTTTGGATGAATTTTAAAATAAATAAGAAGAATTACTTTTCAACTCAGTAAAAACAAATACTGATGCTTGTTTTCACATCTTCCATTAATTTAAAAGAGTCTTGTACTGAGTAGTAATGAAGCCAATTTGGAGGGCCACGTAAGACACACTCTGATCTATCTCATTTCCAATTTCATATTTTTATGACGTGATTGAATTTAAAAGCGATAAAAAGGAATACCTTGGGATTTACTGTCTCAGGAGTTTACTGATAAATCTATGCAAGTTTAAGTACTCATCTGAATAATTGACTCAAAACAACGTAAATAATGAGTAAAAAGGTCTAATCCAAAATATTTCCTTGCTCAATACCAATATCAAAAGTCTCTTCTGATTATGTTTAATGATTCTTTTATACTAATTAACAGTATTTAGCCAGTTGGTAACATACGCAGTAAATCTGAAGAAGCCCAGGAAGACTATTTTCTAGAAATGTAATCTTTCATATTTTTAGGCTAAGGGTATTATTCAAGATTCCGTCATGTTTTATTTCCCTAATAAGTTTAGGTAAATTTTATTTACAGATATCATAAACTCATGTGTTAAACAATCCCACTGAGAAATAAAGGAGATTTCCACAATTCAACTTTATTATTAGTTGGCTATTGATAGGAAAATAAAATAAAATATGAAAACAGTTATCCTCTTCTTTATGACAGTGTCAGATGATTTGGAAAAACTTAGATAGTTGATTGAGAAAATCATATAAAAAGAACAAACTAAAAGTTAAGAACCAGAATTTTGATTACTTATAGCTGAACCATATTCTCTACTTATGTCTTAGTGCAATGCTTAATGCCTTGAAGAAATAAGTTAAATAAATTTAGAACAGAAGACGTTATTTTATATAAAATGTCATTAGGTTTTTAGGCAAAAATCATGATTTATATAAATTTAGTTTATAGAGCTAGTAGTTCATTTATACAGACTATCAGTTAAGAGACCCATAGAGCATTTAAATAATTTGCCTTACAAAATTTTTATTTCCATAAAAAATTTTATTAAGAGATTTAAGTTCTAGGAAGTTTAAAATATACTGATTTTTTTCAAAAATTATTTATTGATAACCTTTAATATACAGTCACTTTGCTATATTCAGAAGAGAAAACATATGGTAAAAGATCTTAAGGTAGTTTGGGGGAAAGGCAACATGAACAATGCAAGACAGATACAATCAAAACTACAATATAGAGCATTGTGGGAATGTAGAAAAAGGAAAAGGCTCCTTTTGGAAAACCAGTCATTTTTGGCTTCTGGCCACATTCCCAAGTATACTTGCTTAAAGATTCCTCTCTCACTGAGGCTTTTCTTCAGTTGGTTCATCTTTGCTGTTCTGTTCTATCCATTACAGTTCTAAAAGAAAGCAAAAATCAAGAGCCACCATGGGCATGTGAAGCAATACCAGGTTTACCAACTGTTCTAAGGTGCTACTAAACAAATGCAACAGGCGATGTTCCTGCGGGTCAGAAGCTACCGTCCCAAGTGGAAGATGAAAAATGCTATCATGGTGGACCTGACCACAGACCTGTGAGTTGACACTTAAAGCAAGTAGAGAAGGGCAGACATTCCTGAATGTTCTTCTTTTTTCACTCCAGTTTTTCAACAGTGCCTCCTGTTAACTGCACTCTCCAGACAGTATGAATGGAAGGGAAAAGGAGGTACAGATGGGGGTGGTCAAGGAATCAATGAACTTAAGCACAAACAAGCCAATGAGTCCAATTTTGGTATGTGGACTTAGCTCTCTGGGAGGAATGATCTGTGATAGACTCTATTTTCTCCTGATCATACCAGATACAGCGTGTTTTCTTTTACCCATATGAATATATATTTTTCTCCTTTCTTTTTCATTTTTTAAGAATTGGTATTGGACAATTAATAAAAGAGAACTTTCTCTGAGTAGTCTTAGGTTCACAGAAAAATTTAAAAGGAGGTACAGAGATTTTCCAATTACTCCCTGCCCCACACATGCACTGACTACCCACTATCAACATTTGTTACAGCTGAGTAACCTACATTGACGCATCCTAATCACCCAAAGTCCACAGTTTACATTAGGTACACTCTTAGTGTTGTACATCCTGTGGATTTGGACAATGTATAATACGCCTATCCATCATCATAGTATCATAGAGAGTATTTGCACTGTTCTAAAATTGCTCTGTGCTCTGCCTATTCATCACTCCTCTTGTCCTGCAAACCCTGGCAATCACTGATATTTTAATTGTCACCATAATTTTGCCTTTTCCAGAATGTCATCTAGTTAGAATCCTACAATATAGATTTTTCAAAGTGGCTGTTTTACTTAGTAATATGTCCTCCGTGCCTTTTATGGCATTATAGTTCATTTCTCTTTTAGCATTGAATAATATTCCGTTGTCTGGACGTATCACAGTTTATTTATCCATTCACCAACTGAAGGACATCTTGGTTGTCTCCAAGTTTTGGCAGTTATGAATAAAGCTGCTATAAAATTGGTGTGCATGTTTTTGTGTGGACATATTTTCATCTCCTTTGAATAGATATCAAGGAGTATGGTTGCTGGATCATAGGGTAAGAATATGTTTAGTTTTGTAAGAAACCTCCAAATATTCTTTTTTCCAGTGACTATACCATTTGGCATTCCCATGAGAAAAGAATGAAAATTCCTGTTGCTCCACATTCTTGTTAGCATTTTGTGTTGTCACTGTTCCAAATTTTGGCCATTCTACTAGGTCTTCAGTGGCATCTAATTGTTGTTTTATTTTCATTCCCTAATGACATGTAATGTGGAGCATCTTTCATATGCCATTGCCACCTATATATCTTCTTTGATGAGGTATCTGTTAAGAATTTAGCCTATTTTCCAATCAGGCTTTTGTTGTTGTTAAGTTTTAAGACTCCTTTGTGCATTTTAAATGAAAGTACTGTATCAGATATGTCTTTGCAAATATTTTCCCCTGTCAGGGGCTTATCTCCTCATTATTTTGGCATTGTCTTTCACAGAACAGAAATTTTTAATTTTAAGGAAGTCCAGCTTATCAGTTATATCTTTCATTGATCATGCATTTGTCATTATATATAAAAAGTGATCACCATAGTCAAGGTTATCTAGGTTGACTCCTAAATTATCTTCTAGGAGTCTTATAGTTTTGTATTTTACATTTATATTTATGATATATTTTGAGTTAATTTTTTGAGAAGAGCATAAGATCTGTGTCTAGATTCATTACTTTGCTTGTGGATGTCCAATTGTTCCAGCATCATTTGTTGAAAGAACTATCTTTACTCCAATATGTTGCCTTTCTCCTTTGTCAAAGATCAATTGACTATATTTATGTGGATATATTTCTGGGATCACAATTCTATTCCATTAATCTATTTGCCTGTTCTTTTACTAATACCATACTGTCTTGATTATTGTATCTTTATAGTAAGTCTTGAGGTTGTGTAGCATCAGTACTCCAACTTTCTCCTCCTTTAGTGTTGTGTTGGTTATTCTGGGTCTTTTGCCTCTCCATATGAACTTTAGAATCAGTTTGTCAATATCCATAAAATGACCTGCTGAGGTTCTGACTGGGGTTGCATTGAATCTATTGATCAACTTGGGAAGAACTGACATCATGACAAAATTGTGTCTTCCTAATCCAGCAATATGGAATATCTCTCCATTTATTTAATTCTTTTTTGATTTTGTTCCTTAGAATTTTGTAGTTTTCCTAAAATAGACCTTGCACATTCTTTGTTAGATTTATGCATAGGCATTTATTTGGGGGGGTCACTAATATAAATGGTATTGTGCTTTAACTTCAATTTCTACTTGTTCTTACTGTTACATAGGAAAGCAAATGACTTTTGTATATTAACCATTTATCCTGCAAACTTGCTATAATTATTTATTAGTTCCAGGAGTTTTTTGGTCAGTTCTTTAGGATTTTTTGACATAGATGATCATGTCATTTGGGAACAAAGACAGTTCTATTTCTTCTTTATCAATCTGTATACTTTTATTTTTTTCTTGTCTTGTTGCATTAGCTAGACTTTCCAGTATGAGATTGAATACCCCAGCAGGTGAGGCTCCGGTTAAGCAGTTTCCCCTGAGGGCAGATCTTCTTAGAACAGAGTGCTCTGGTTTATTTTGAAATCTTTCCTTTTCCCCTTCTCCTGCTAAAATCCAGAGGGGATTTTTCTCTGATTTTTAATGTGAGAACTGGGTTGAGCTCCTGGAGGTAAAATTCCCAATATTATGGAAATCCACCTATGACTGGTCCCTCTGGAGTTTTGAACTCTCAGACTTGTACATGCTGAGCCTCCAGCAATTCATCACTTACAATTCAAGTTTTTCTACCCCAGCACTTGTTCCCATGGCAGTTTCAGCCTATGAGTGTTTGCTCAGGCAAGCCTTGGCTCCCTGAATTTGCCTATCTGTCTCTCTAATCTTAGGGCCCAAGGTTTGCTCTGTGCTCTCAGTTCTCTTAAGGATCCAAGAACAGTTGCTGATTTTTCAATCTGTTCAGTCTTTACTTGTTAGGATGAAATGGCAATTTCCAAGTTTCTTATATGCAGAACTGGAAACCAGATGTCCTACTAATTTTTTAAAGCTGTTTACTTTGAGATCATTATATATTTACATACAGTTGTTAGAATTAATCCAGAAAGATCCCATGTACCCTATACCCAGTTTTTTCAACATGATAATATCTTGAAAATCTATAATACAATTTATTTTAGTAGTACATTTACTTTTAAATTGTAGTCTCCTTTTCTTCACTCCCTGTGAACAATTCTGCTTCAGCTATGATGTTCTTCTATTTGTAGACTCTCTTCCAGGAAAATTAGGTACAACTGACCAAAAAAAGCAGAGTCTCCAGCATCACCTGAGTTATTTCTTTCATCAGTTAACCATATATATGTATTTTTTCATGTAATCAGCTGAGGGCTTACTCAGGGCAACTCAGGATTACGTGAAAAAATATAATCAACTCAGGACTACGTGATCTTTGAAGCCCAGGTCTGGGCTTCATCATAAGAATTTCTAGTTTACAGTTCCTGAAATGCTGCCATCTATTTAACACGTTCCCCCATGGTAACAACTTAATGGGACTAATAATGTAATATCAGCTCCTTTAGGCAAATAAACTGTTGTATTTACTAATATGCATCCAGTGCTAGATCCTTGCCTATCACATGGTTAGGACTCAATATATCTTTGTTAAACAAATAAGCATGATTATTATTCAGTCAATAAGTTTCCAATTATATGTGATTCTTAGCAGGATACTCATGTATCTCAGTCATTTTTGATATAATTTTGGCATCTGGGGAAATTGACAAAGGGAAAAATTTTGTACTAAATGATGAATTAAAAAGTTAACACACAACAGAATTATTGTATAATTATCAAGTTGAGTTTTAATTTTGTTTTGTTGCAATGTGAATAATTCACTAGGTCTGATATTTAATTTGTATTCCAACTGAATCTATATTATGTCATATTTTGTAGATTTGATGAGTGATCATATGCATAAAATGTACACCTCCTAAATGTGTGTGCATTTGTGCCTGTATTCATGTTTGTGTGTGTGTTTATACTTACACATACACAAAAACACACACTTTTACTATTTGTAACATATATATATATATATATTTACAATTATAAAAATGCTTAAATATGTATAGTATTCAGAAAGAAGTTGTTAATATTAAATGTACAAATTATAATTCTTACCTTACAATATTTTTCCATAATACAGTGTGTTGTTTGTGATCATTTGTAAATGTACATCTTTCTTTAACTAACTTAGACTTTCAGAATTAAGGAAAGTCCACAAATTTTGATTAGTGAAAATTCTGTTTTAGGAAGATTTTGAATACACAGTCTTGGCATAATTAAAAAAATATTTTTGTAATGTTTGTCTTTAAAACTTGTTAATAGTCTCATTTCTCATCTGTAATGCATATATAAAGTTTATTTGATGATGCATAGAACTTCAAATCTAAACAGGTCCTCTCACTATTAAACATAATTCTTTTGACAGAAGAGCCAAAAAATTATATTAAAACCAATGATATTTTGCACTAGATAATAGGAGACCTGATAAAGATTAACTTTGCTGAATATTGCTTCAGGTTGCACTTTTTAGATATTTTTGCACCTAATGAGAAAGAGGCCATAATAGTTAGTGATTTGTTCATATGTTCACTCTCATTTAAACATGAGTTCTTCCCACTTCCATATATAAACAAGTTATCTCACTCTAAAGGGGCAGACATGAACTCTTTGAAGCTTTGTGATTCTTTCCGTTTTAATGTTCCTTCTGGGAATGACATGAATGAATTCCACTTAAGAATCAGGTGTGTTGAGCTCTCTACATAGCATCCTGTGGTCAAAGGACATACATGACATCCTCATAAATTAAATGTTTGTAGAAGACAATTGTGAAGCCTGAAGGCAAAGATTTATAAAGGATTTAACCTAACAGGTCCACACAAGAATGAAATTTAATATAAAAGTCAAAGGCTAGGATTAATGAAACCTGTATTTTTGCCACTACTCCTTATGTCCCATGAACTAATTTTATCATCTCAGGCAAAACCTTCACTTTATTTGGCCTTTCTCTATTCAATTATAATATTACAGGAGTTCAGTGGGAGAGTGTCTAAAATTTGTTTCTGCTCCCATATTTTAATATTTTACTTTTCTTTTAGATTAAACATCTTTTCTATCTTCCAGAAAGGCAACCTATACATTTCTTTGTCACTTATCTCACGTTAAAACATTCAAGGATTTTTGCTTCCAAAGGTTAACATGAGTTCCTTGAGGGCAGGGGCTGGGTCTTTCCCCAGAGATGTAACACTGTCCCCAGAAGATGGTGGATTTTAAATAAATGTCTACTTTTAAACTGAATGTTATCCCAAAAAATTCAGCAATGGCACGTTTTGTCTTCCATTTTGAAAGGGCAAAGAGAAGACCAAAAGAATGTGATCAATCCATCAGGAACACAGGAAGAAATAGATATGTTCTAAAGATGTGTCCAAGAAAAGAGTAGATCAAAGAAGATATACAGAAATTTCAACATTTTTAGAGTTATTTTACACTTTTGAAATATAGCAATACAATGGTTATATGGGTATAGCAATAAAATATGCAGTAGCATTGAGGAAAAAATTCTACATGATTCAAAATGAATTAAAAATGCTATCACATTTGGATATATAAATAATAAGGTTTATTTGTTGTTTTATAACACATTTCACAGCAATTCTAAAACCATGGATTATGTAGTAGGTCATATGTTCACCAGCTTAAACTGCAAGGATGAGTGAAAGTACTCTGCTAAGTTTGGCCTCTACTCAAACCTAATGCATTTTATATGTCAAATAGACTCAATGCACTCAAGGATAGAATGCAATTTATTTTTTGGCAAACATATGAGTTCCCAGTTTGAAGAAGATAGTATTGGAAAACATTTTTCAAAACGATATTTTGATGCATGAGTATAAATCAATCAACCAATATAGTATTTGATTTAAACACTCTGAAATCTTTTTAACATGAGTTAGAAAAGCATTTCAGTGAAATGCATTTAGGTTTGACGTTCTTGCTTTAGATTTTTGGGTTTTTTTAATATAATTTCTAAAATTGTTCATCTAGATTTGTTCTAGCACACAGATGTTTTCTTTTCAACCTTCACCTAGATTGCACTATAAGATTGGAGGTATAACTGTGATGTGATTGAGATTTTTAAGAAAATAAAGTAAATATTGTGGTTGTTGAGATTAATCCTATGCTCCTTGACAGAGTGGTAAATTTAGGTCTGCACAGAAGGGTAGACCAATCTCTGCATTGAATCCTTGGCCATGGTTTAATCAATATTGCCAGGTACTGATTTTCCAAAAGACCACTATATTATCTATTGCTAATGAAAGCCCGGTTCATTCCTACAAGACCAATTACAGTATCACGTTGGTGGAGTCTTAGTATCAGAGTAGAAAAGTCAGAATAGGATTTCATGTACTGAGTTTGAGTGGCTTAAATCAGGCCTTTCAATCAAGGGATCTGAGCAGGATGGAACACAGTGCATGAAATATTAGTTCAACATTAGTGCACAGAGTGAGGTGAGGACCTTGAAACAAGCCTGGACAGAAAGCAATGTTTTGATTAGTGCATCCTTTGCTCAATTAAGTCATCAATTGTCCCAAGAAATAGGCTTGTAGCCGAAATGAACAAAACAATGCCTTGAAAGGGAGCCATTGAGTAATCTGTCATCAATGGCATTATTGAGTAGTTATAGAGTTATCTTCCTGGCCAAGAAATTCCTGGAACAAAGAGTAAACCCCTGTCTAGGGAGGCAGCTTTCTAAACTTTCATAGTTAAGTCATGTGAAGCCAAGGTCTCTCCACTCTGAAAGTAGAGATGGAGATCATTTCTGATGGCTGGGGAAGCTCTCTCCTGCTCTGGAAGTCGTCACGCAGGGACACCTGGACATTGCTCTCTTTGCTATTGTGAAGGGGGTCAGCCTGAAGTCCACACATGATGAAGAGTGAAGATGGGAAACTCATGCAGAAGAAGAGTGAGAGCACTGACAAAACCAGACCCTAAGATGTCTGTGGCACTTGACTTTTCACATACGTGAACCAATAAATTGACTTTATGGCTTTGGACATCTTACACTGGAGTGTGTTATTTGCCTCTGAAAACATGGTAATTGAGAAACACACTAAATCATTGATAATGGATTCCTTGGCAGGTAGAATTGATGAGTGGAGAAGAGACTGTTCCCTTAAAAATAATGATTGTAAAGAATATTTAAAGATATGCGGAGGCCCTTTAGAATGTAACATGAGGGAAATGAGGAATATACAAAACTTCATTTCATTAATTCAACAAATTTGCTGGCTACCTATTGTGTGTCACATGTAGTTCTAGGTGCTAGAGATATATAAGGAAATAAAATAGAAAAAGAAATCCCTGTCCTCATAATTCCACTTTATTTTTAAATAATATATTCATACTAAAAGAGGAAGTTCAAGGGATTATTAACAGTAGTTACCAATAAATAGTGAGATCATGGCTGCTTTTATTCTTTGTATTTTATATTTTTAAGAATACCTATTTAAAAAATTTCCACAATAAACGCTTATTATCTATATTCCTAAAAATGGCTCTAAAAATACTAAAGAAATGGAAAGGCATTGATAATTTGGAAAAAGATTTCTTTGGCTTTAACCTATCTGTATACACAAGAAGCATCTAAAGTTACCCAAAATATAACTGACTTAAGATAGCAACTGGGAATTTCCAATTCCCATCTCAATTATCTTAACCATGTCCAATAAAGGACTCAAAGAGATGTAGATAAATGAAAGACAATTTACAGTATTAGTCCTGAGAAATTACTTACACAACAGAAATAGACCCAAAGACATAGAAAACAAACTTATGGTTACCAAAGGGGAAGTGGGGGGAGAGATAAATTAGGAGGATGGGTTTAACAGATACACAATACTAGATATAAAATAGATAACCAACAAGGGCCTACTGTGCTGTACACCTGTGCTGTACACCTGAAACAAACATGACATTGTAAATCAACTATACTTCAATTAAAAATCAACAACACAGTTTATAATTTTTAAAAAGGCTGGCTAAAATTTGTACTAGCCTGTCCTTTTACAATTTCGAACACACTTGTTTACCACAGAAAACTTAGGACACATACTAAAGAGTGAAAAAAATCAACATATAATATTACAACTCACGTAATTATTGTAAGCATCGTTTGTTTCAAAATCTCATATCCTTAGATGCTATTATTGGAAAACTGTATCATTCTGTATATACTGATTTTCAATCTACTTTTTAATCTATATTTCTATTACCCCTATTTTAACAAGATTTACTCTATTACGAATATCTTGCCTTGCATGACTTCAAAAGAAATGAAGATTTCTAAATGTATTTTTCGTCCATAATTAAAGGTACATTTCTTTTTCAGGAATCTTTTACAGATTAACATGTCTTTGCTTTAATGAAGTTTACTTAATATCTCAAATATTAGAACTGAAAATTAAAATAAACTTATAGCAAGAGAATAAAAAACAATATATCAATTATAATGGTAGAAATTGCTTTTTCAAACAGTGTACAAGGTTAAAGAAAATAGGAAGTAACTTGACAGTTGTGTATACATATATATATATATATATATAAAATCAGGTAGAAGAAAAGGTCAATATCTCCACCACACATCTAAAGTTTTAAGTGGTTTTACTTATTCACTGGTTACATATCAATTTTCAGACAGCAAATACAATTTTATGACAAGTGACCTTATCCCTGTCAGTTAGAGATTTGTCTTCCAGCTGCACGTCAACCCAAAATATATTATTATTCTTATACTCTTACAGGAACACAATAACACATCTTCATTAAATGTCAAGTGTTTATCTTATAAGACTTAGAGTTCATAAAAATATAATAGAGAATTGTGTCACAATAGTCAATTTAACATGATATAAGTTAACATTTTAGGAAAATAAGTCATACTATAAAATGTGGTATCCATCAGATTTTTAGTATTCTGAAAAGTCTGCCAACTGAAGTTTTTACTATCTATGTAGAATCATAGAAGCAATGTATATTTATTTTATATTGTAAATCATTTTGGAAGTATTTTTCTGTATGTTTGTTATGTATAAATACACTCCTTTGTCAAAAGAGCAATAAGAAGACATTTACGCAACAAACCATATTTTCTTCCCATGTCCTCTTGCTTTAGACCAATAAAAGGGTTGGTTCAAAATCCAGTCATTTGTCTTATATTCAAGTTCATCTTGGGTGGTCTTTGATTTTATTAATATAACAATCAATGCCAGTCTTTACTGGTCCTATCAACATTCTACATGGATAAATATCTGACATTTTTTTCAGTCAGATTTTATTACAATAATATAGACAGACCTAATGTTAAACCATTCGAAAATGTGTTTTTGCACTTAAAAACAAATGAAACATTCAGAGAGATTAGAATATAAGAAGTACAGTATGTATGAATAACGAATATCCATAGTAAGTCTTGTATTGAGAATCCAAAAAGGGAGATGAACAAAATCACATAATGGAATACTTGTTGGGCAGATCTTACTGTTATTTCCCCCCTCCCCCCCTCCCCCCCCTCCCTCCCCCTCTTCTAATCTACTTTAATATTAATGTTGGGGGAGACTTGTAGGAACCAGATAATAACAAGCATTTCCTTGAAAACTCTAACTCATCTCTAGAGTTACAGCCATATTCAGGTTGTAATTAGATTTTAAGAATCCCTTACACTTTCAGATTCTTCCATAACTTAAAATGGATTATCTGCAAGGCTTGGATTCATAGGCAACCCATGTTATTGCCTTATTACCTTATTTATTAAAATCAAATGATGGATGAAACATTCGAATTTCTGTTGTTCTTTTTGAAACGTATTCCATATGAATATTCCTTATAATTGATATACACACTCCTCTTCCAGCTTCTAGAGGCTGCAGCATTTAACTGGTTCCTAACTGCTTCACTGCAATCTCTGCTTCTATCCTTCTACTGTCTTCTCCTGCTGGCTTTGACCTTGCTTGGAGAAGAAAAGTTTTTCTCTTCCTTCTGCACTTTTTTGGCTGGCCTAATAATTAAATTGACATAAGACAGAAAAACAAATTTAATTTCATATGAATGGGAGCTCCACAAAGATATGAGAGGCTCCCCAGCAGTCAGGTAATTGAGGTGTATATGCCATCCTGAGCTAAGGAGATGAGGATGGAGATCTGGGGTCTCAAAAGTAAGGGAGACAAGTCTAAGGAAGATGAGAAAAGCAGATGTTTAGTAAACAAATGTTTGCCATACCATGCAGATATCTTCCTAACATAAAGAGTTATTTTTGGTATTAGCTCTTTCTTGGTACAGACCCTCTCTATCTAAATTTTTCTAGACAGTTAAAAGGAAGGTAAAAAGCCCTTATGGAGTCTGTTGGTCCTTGACTGTCTTCCTCTGGAAAGAATACACATGCCAAAGTGGCACATTCTGGGGTGGACAGCCCTGAGCCCCATCACATTCTTTCCTGTGTCTTAGGAGACCCCCACTTGAGCTGCTGCAGGTAAAATGCAGGACAATCTCGCCATCTCAAGATCCTTAACTTAATCGCATGTGAAAAGTCCCTTATTCCATAAAAGGCAAGAGTCACATGTTCCAGGGATCAGAACACTGATGGTGGACCTTTATTCTAGCCTACCAAAGTAACATGTAATCTGGAAAAAACAAAAAATAAATGGGAACAAACAACAGAAGACCCCAGCCCCCTTGATACTTGGAAATATATTTGAATACTGGTTTTTAAGTGACTTGGGATTACAATTTCTTTCCATACTGTTCTACCTACATTACTTGGTGCTACAAGAAATTGTGGTAAATTATCAGTCATATAAATGCTGTGAGTTCGATTTTCAACTTATTAAATCATCTACATCATTACAGTTATTGCATAACTGGGTTATTGTTCACACGTGAAATGGTATCGTCACAAAATAAAAGGTATCTAATTTTTGTAGAGTGGAATAAAGGGAGGATGAGAGTAAACGTTATTATTTCTTTACCTTTCATGGACCAAAGTAAATTTATCCTATCTAAAACTGTTAAATCAAGATAAATAGGTACACGTTTAAATTTAAGGTATTAAAGGCAGCTCTCGAGAGTGAAAAAATAGAAGAATCAACAAAATGTGAAGGGTTGATGGGGAAAGAAGACAGTGAATTGGCTACTGGCCTTACGTGTCACAGTGGGAGGGAGCTTGTGGTGGCCAAAGTTGATAAATCCAGGAGAAAAATCTACGTTACATGAGGTCATAATAGTAAGTCTGCTGTTTATTTTCTGTTTACGTCTCAGATTGCTTTCTAGTTTTTCCTCTGCTTCCTTTTACACTTTAGCATTCTGACCCCCTTAGTATTCACTGCTCAGGCTCCCCGGTCAGCCGGTTTCTGGATGGTGTTCACCAAAGTGAAGCACTGGAGAGGGGGCTAAGAACAATGGGAGAAGCCCACAAGCACGCCCTCCCTGGGACAATCTAAAGGCTGCCTACTATAACGCACACTTTACCCCTCACGGCGAACGTAGGCTCAAAAAACTGTGGGCTTCCCTGGTGGCGCAATGGTTGAGAATCTGCCTGCCAATGCAGGGGACACAGGTTCGAGCCCTGGTCTGGGAAGATCCCACATGCCGCGGAGCAACTAGGCCCGTGAGCCACAACTACTGAACCTGCGTGTCTGGAGCTTGTGCTCCGCAACAAGAGAGGCCGCGACAGTGAGAGGCCTGCGTACCGTGATGAAGAGTGGCCCCCGCTCGCCGCAACTAGAGAAAGCCCTCGCACAGGAACGAAGACCCAACGCAGCCAAAAATAAAATAAATAAATAAAGAAGCTTTCATTAAAAAAACAAACAAACAAAAAAAAGAAAACTGATTAACACTATTATATCTGGGACCTGGGATCATTTGATGCCCTACTACTAATTATTTGCAGATCTGTTCTGCTCTTAAAAGTCATACTTCTAGTTAAAAAGAGACAAACAAATGAAACAAAAACAGTGTATTTTTGAAGTGAGGGCAAATAAGATATGTTATTTGTCTCCATTTTGTAGAGTGATTATCAACAAACATTTATTAAGCACCTAATATGTGCTGGAAAGTCTGTGAGTCACTTGGGATATTTGGGTAAATAAGACAGAATGTTTGTCCAGAAAATGAACACATGGCATATGCACACAAGTATAATCAAATTATCATACACAGGACCCGGTGATAAAGCATTTGACACATAAAATCACGTAGGCATCTATAGAACCTTTTACTGTGAAAAATGCCACTGGTTAAATATTTAGATATTTCACCATATTTACATGTCGTGTTATATCATTTATGTATTTTACATAGCATAATGTTGTACCATATATTTGTAATCTATTTTATTTACCTATAAGCACATTTTGGCAGTAACTTAGACTCTCAGAGAATTTTCAGTAAATTGACAGGAAAATTAAATAAAACAAGCTATCAATTCAGCTAAATAATTGGCCAAGATGTCGATTCTGTCAAGAAATTGTTTCGACTGAACTGGCTTGTTGTTTGATGAAGTTAATTTTTCAGTTTAGTCAATGCATTTAAACCAATTTTGTGTGTGTATGAACAGCTTTAAACTGCTGAGGGATTCCGTTTCCAGTCCGAAGTAACTAACCTTAATGGAACTCTCTTTGATGGTATTGCCTTAATATTCAGAGAAGTCAGTGGTCGTCCCAATAAGAAATGATAAGCGTGGAAACATGTTTTTGAAGCATGAAGTAGGATAATTTAAGAGCCTAAAAGCCCAGGTACAAATAATTATACAGAAAATTGGTTAATTACAACTCAGAGATAAGTGGAAAGTGTCCAACTGCAACTGGAATTGCTCAGTTGCCTCCACAATTATCCAATTGTAGCAATAATTATCGGCTGCTAAATTTTTTCTCTCTAAAATAAATTCAATACCCGTATATGCGTTTTAAATCTCAAGTACACATATTGCACTTCTAAAATTTTCTTCAAAGCATTGCTAGTTTCCATCCTGCAGATTTTCTTGAAAACATTTCCAAGTGTATTATCTAAAATTAGGTATAAGACAAAATTAACAGTTAATGGACTCAATATTATACCCACATAATTAATTCTCTTCATCTATATAGCATTTACTGAGGAAGATTATAGGTTAGTTTTAGGTCAAAGGGTGCCTCTAAGAGCTCATTCAACACAGAACATCCATTTTCATCTGGTGAACCAGCATTATGCGGACACTATTCGGCAAAGTTATCCTTGAAAATAGAAATTATTCATAGCATGTATATTGCTCAAGTATAAGAGTATAAGACCATGGGGGAACAATGCCTTACTCAGGAACAACAGGAGAACTCCAAGTTTGCTTTACAAATATTTTACTGTTTTCACATAGTAGATTCTCAAAATAGTTGATAAATGTAATTGACTTAATTTCCAAAAGATAAGGGTGAATGCATAATAATTTAAAATGAATGACTCCACAGAAGCATACATTGCAGACCTGTATTTTGACATTGATTGTAACTCTACTTCTCATTGCATCTCCACCATCTTTTGTGGGCTGGGGGATAATATTCAGAATCTAAGGGATAAAAGCAGCTTGAAGAAGAATTGTTAAAGGACAGATTTGTGAGAGATATCTGTCAAAAGAAGGAAAAATAAATACACTTTTTAAATAAATGGAGAAGAAGGGAAGGAGAGATGAAGAAAAGGTGGTTTTGCTAAGGTAGTTGAAAGGAAAATTTTGAGGTGAGCATTATAGGTCTTAGGTCTTAATTCCCACAGTAACTTAACAATGTCAATTTTAATGCATTCTCTCCCAGGAAAATGTTGAAGAAAACAATCCCAACATTACCTATTAATCTCTATTTTCAAGCTTGGTAATTACACAAATTTTATTTTTATTTAACCATTCAGCCACTGAGCTGCTTTTAGTGAAAAGGCAGATGGCTGTGGTGCCCATTTTTTAACTGTGAGGGTCACCTGCTTTATTGGAAAGAGTAAATGCCATGAGTTCTAATGTAGGCAGTACCACTTTAAATCTGAAACTTTGGGTGACAGGCTTAATTCCTCTAGCTTTGACTACTTAATCTCTGAGTTATGGAAATTGTCCTTATTATGGATTGAATTGCGTCCCCCACACGTTCACATGTGGATGTCCTCACCCCTACACCTCAGAATCTGACCAGTTAGACGTAGGGTCTTGGAGATGTAATTAGTTAAGATGAGGTCACACCAGAGTAGGATGGACCTACTAATCCAATATAATTGGTGTCCTTACAAAAGGAGAGACCCGGAGACAGTCATGCACACAGGGAGAAAGCCATGTGAAGACGAGGGCAGAGATTGCAGTGATGCAGCAGAAGCCAAAGACTGCCAGCAAAAACCACCAGAACCTAAAAGAGTGTCATGGACCAGATTTTCCCTCACAGACCTCACAAGGAAATTTCCAACTCTGCCAACATCTGTATCTCTGATTTCTGGCTTTTAAATCTGTGAGAGAATAAGTTTCTGTTGTTTAAGCCACACAGTTTGTGGTACTTTTTACAGCAACTGAGCAAATCTGCCTATGGTTCTGTCACTCTAAGTGTCTGAGTTCCCACTTACTCATTAAATAGGGGCAGCAAATACAGCACAGGCTAACCCAGCAAGAAGGCCATCAAAAGTGGTTTTAACATATGGTAGTGTTTAATTTCTCTGCCTGTAAATACATACTCAGAAAAGGTTCTCTTACCTATTTCTCCAGCAGAGGGTAGGAAAAACTTTAATCTGTATAATGTAAGGTCTATTTGAATAGAAGGTTTTCTATGGATTTGACTAATTGCTGCATTGATTTTTGTTGATATGCATATATAATTTACTTTGTAATAGATTAATTACACAAAACCTTCAATTTTAGAAGGAAAATATGAAAGAAGTTTCTTGAGGGCATCCTCTCCCAAGCCATTCCCACCATCTTTTCCCCCGTGACCCCAGCCCACTCATGCTCCTATTTCTGACAAAATGGAAGAATGTGTGGAGGAAAATGTTGCTTGATTCAATAACACTCAAATGGTAAAAAGAACAAAATACTGTTTTATCAATAAATAAAATTTGAAATATATGATCAAAAGTCATAACCAAACAGAATTCTTCAATTCCTCAATTCAAAACTAGCAGTCCACATTATGTAAGAAAATCATCCTTTGAAAACATGAAAATTATGTGATTCCAATATTCTCATTAAATATAGTTTTATTTCAGAACATAAATTGACTTGATACTTGTTTGATTTGATTTACTAGATTCATTTCTTTGTTATTATTTTTTTTCATTAGTTTTGGTTAAGAGTTCCATAGCTTATTCAGTGTAATCTTTAAATTCAAGTTTCCGCAAATGAGTCTGATACATTATGCTTTTGATTCATAGACTCAGTGCCTTTGGTACACCACTTGAGAACTAATCGGATATTTCATTATGAAGGACAAACACGGCACCCACTGGAGGGCAAGCTCTCAGACCAAGACATTGGTTCTCAGCTTCTGAGATAACAGCCTAGAATAAACCAAGATGCTCACAGAAAATAAAAGCAGGAAAACCTTCTGTTTTCTCCAGGGAACATTATTTCAAAGCTGTCGCTTGCTCACGTATTGCCACAAATCGTTGACAGTTTCAGCTTGGCCATCAAGAACACATTACCTCTATCCACTGTGAGGAGAGAACTGTCAACAATATTGATCACAAATATTTTCATGCCAAGAAAAAGCCGAACACCGAATATGAGACACCAAAAAGCCCCAAGGTGTGTGAGTCCAAAGTTATACTGAAGTCTTTTTAAGTTGCTTTCAGAAATGACATGAACTGGTTAAATCAGTTCATGTAATTTCCAAAAATGTTTGTTGACCCTTGTTTTTGGGAGCAAATGATTACAAGATTACAATGAGACCTATCTTTACCACCAAACAGCTCAGTCTTCACATAATTGTTTGAAGATGCACTTTGAAAATGTATAGTAAATGGAAAGAAAATAATAAGTAAAAATTCAGACATCCAATTTTAACTATATATATTTATATACATATATATACACACATTTCTTCATTATTGGTAAAAAAAAAAAAGTTGATAAAGCAACTATTCCAATGAGTACAAAATGTTTACAATATTTCATCAAGTATCCTAAATAAAGAATTTATGAGGTAACAGGAAGCATATACCAAATATAGAGATATTCATTGCACTGTAATAGAGATAGTCTGGTGTGACTTAAATCTCTAATAATGGCCAATGTTAGAAGCATTATTAAAAATCCATTTGAGAGAAAACCTACAGCAATTTGGTTTATATTTAATATTTTAAATATTAACATGTTATACTAGGAAATACAGAAAGGAAAAGTGAAATTAACAGATTATAATGCCCCAAATTAATGCATATGTTTTTAAAAATAATTTGTAAACATTATTCATTCATTAGCACAATAATTGTGTAATTACTCTACACTAAATCCACACTATTGATATAGTGTAGAGAAAACATGAAAATTATTTAATGTAAACAAAACCTAGAAAGGCTGCATTTGCTGATTTATTTTAGGGGTTTTCATTTTCTTGGGGATAGAGGTACTTTATAATTTGTATAATGTAAACACAAAAACTACCAGTTTAAAAATCCCATTTAAGGCATGGTTATGCATCCATCTAGCAAATATTTATACACCATGTCCTCTGCCACTGTATTAGGTGATGGGAACCCATAAGGTGATAGTCAGATTTCCTTCTCAAGGAGCCCAGGGTCAGTAAACAAGTGAATTTTGATACAGAGTGATAGATTTTTTGGTGGATTTATACACAGGTGCTATAGGAGCCCACTGCAGGGGACAGCCAATGGGGTTCTGGAGAGTTTCTATGAGGAGGTACTATAAATAAATAGTTTTAAAACATATTTGAGGACTTCCCTGGTGGTCCAGTGGATAAAACTCCACACTTCCAATGCAGGGGGTGTGGGTTCAATCCCTGGTCAGGTGACTAAGATCCCACATGCCGTGCAGCCAAAAAAAATAATACAATTAAAAATTTTTTTAAAAATACTTGTGTTTGGTGTGTTTCTTGCTTTACTAAATCATAACTGTTAATCCTTGCTGGGAGAGGACTTCTAGTTTGATTAAATTCATGTTCTGAAAGCACTTCTGCAGAGACTTTCCAACATTTGTTCGACATATGATTTTTCGACTTTATAGATGGTGAGAAAGCAAAACGCATTCAGTAGAAACCATAGTTCAAATTATGAATTTTGATCTTTTCCTGAGCTAGTGATATGTGGTCTGATGATGGTCTCTCGTGATGCTGGGCAGTGGCAGTGACCTGGAGGGTAGATAGCCAATACACTTACAGCCCTTCTTTCTGTGCGTAGACAACCACTACGTTTTGCACTTGCAGAGCATATTCAGTAAATTATTTGAGATATTCAAACTTTATTATAAAATAGGCTTTGTGCTAGATGACTTTGCCCAACTGTAGGCTAATATAAATGTTCTGAGCACGTGTAAGGTAGGAGAGGCTAAGCCATATCTGTTCAGTAAGTAAGGGCTATTAAATACATTTTTGACTGAACGATATTCTCAACTTACAATTGGCTTATTGGAGTGTAACCTCATCGTAAGTCAATGAAGAGCTGCAATTAAAAAGCAATAAAAATCTACTCACTGAAGTTTTTTTTTTCCCCTTATATACCATTATTCTAGAATATTCATCATCATGAACCACTCCCATCTATCCATTCCCTGCTCTGGTAAAGCTAACATGATAAGTAATGGGGTACAAAATGTTGTGTCACTCCTCCATGAGACTTGGAAATTACTTGAGAGGCTCTACAGTGTACTAAACGATAAAAGCAATACCACATATAATAGCAATGTTATTAAATAAAAAATAGACAGTAGCAATAATAAGGAGATGCAGGAATTCCATGTTGCTTGTGTGGAGTTGCTTGAGTGTTCACAAAAGGAGACAGAATTTAAATAATACTAGTATTATAAGAATTAAACAAAGGAAAGGAGAATGTAGAGATATTTCTGGGATTTGGGAAATGGAGTTAAATATACAGTTTTCGTAGAGTTGTTTGTTTTGGATAGAAAGAGTTGCAGAGCGGAGTGAAGTAGAAGACAGGAGAAGACTGCAGACAGCCTGACATAATGAACTATGTGTTTGGACTTCATTTTAGATATCCATAGTATTCAGATTTCTAATTTTCCCTATGGTAATTGGGTGTTGTGAAATTGTATAGTACCTCTAAAAACCATACCTGGAAACCCATCAGGGCTACGTTTTGGAAGCAGCAATAAGGTGATCAGAATCCCATAACTTCTTAACTCGTCTTTTTTTTTTTTTTTTTTTGCGGTACGCGGGCCTCTCACTGTTGTGGCCTCTCCCGTTGCGGAGCACAGGCTCCAGACGCGCAGGCTCAGCAGCCATGGCTCACGGGCCCAGCCGCTCCACGGCACGTGGGATCTTCCCGGACCGGGGCACGAACCCGTGTCCCCTGCATCGGCAGGCGGACTCTCAACCACTGCGCCACCAGGGAAGCCCTTAACTCGTCTTTTATCTCAGAGCTCCAAGAAGGACAATTTGAACATCTCTGCTTATAGAGACAGAACAAACATCAAAGTGTTAGGGTACGTCTCTGTGTGTTTGATGAGATTTGGGGTGACATTCAAAGAGGGATCAAAAATAATATTATAGATATAGGATTAAGAATGTATTGGACAAAGAGAGAGAGGTATAAGGATTCCAATTAGATATTCACAAAAATCCATTAAAATATCCTGAGGGTGCTAAAAATGGGAAATTGAGAAAAAAGTCATAAATTCTCAATATTTCCTTAGCTTTGACAGTGGTGTTAAATGAAATATAAGATCAAGATTTGAAATTGAGATCTATTAACATAATTTTGTGAGAGGAAGTAGTGAGTTACTTCAGATAATCTAGTATTTAGATATAAATATTTCATCCAATCAGTTCCCTAAATCTTAAAAAAAATGGTGAAGGTAGAGCTCCATTCTAGGAAACGGACATATGCTATAGAAAGAATAAGACAGCAAGGGAGTTTGCATCAAGCCATGAAATACCTAAAAATTTTTATGATTAATGTTGCGATGGTGTAAACTAAATGAACGGAAGAAAATGTTTGGAGAAAAATCGTAACAATCAACATTCTCTAGACTACAAAATTAAAACTGCATTTTCAAGAGGAAGATAATTGTGTGAGTGCCTTGACACTTTTTCCATATCGGTGCTAAATAGCTTTTATCTTGAACATTTCCTAAACATGAAAATTGTTTGAGAGAACACAAAATAGATGTAGGAGTAGAGTAGACACATTTTTAGTAAAATAATTGAAATTATTACTTTATATATAATTTAATATGTATGAAATCTTATAATTTATGGTAATATATGTGATAATAATTATAACAAATTATTCCTTCCTTTGAATTCCTATATAAAATGCTAAGCATAGAGTTCTTTTTCAATAAGTACTATTGAATTCCAGGATTGTTAGACTACACGAAACACAAGATTTAGGACTCTGCCTGCTTATATTTAAGGCAAAGATACACCCTTTAAGTAAATAGTTATTATCAACAACAAACCAAAATTAAATTGTAAAATATTTTTTAAAACTGGATTTTCCATAAAGGAAATATATTAGTGATAAACGCTGCAAAATAAAGAACAAAGATGAACTAAAATGCACAATTCACAAAGGAAATAGTGAACCAGTTCCATAACATTTGAACTGTTCAGCCTGATAAAAAATATAAAAATAGGTCACATTATGGAAAGAGGAGAATATTTTGAAGAGACAATGATTTTAGAATTCTTCACTAAAAACATTTTTTAAATTCTTTTACAATTTACGATGCTTATTGAGAGGAAAGCATTTTAATATGGCTACTTGGAGAGCTTAAATGTGATCAAGATAATTGGAAAAGGGTTTAATTTTGCCCAAAGCAAACAAGAAGATGAAAGACAACTGAACAATTGCTTTGGTGGAGGAACCAGAGGACCTACTGTTGTGTTGGAATTGGATTGAACTCCTAGAATTTTGTCAGGATAAAGGATACATTATGCTCCCCCGAAGAAAGGAACTGGCATGGGATCACCTTAGGTTCTATTAATAGGGTCATTTGAAGCAGGAAGGAAACCCAACAGGAAGGAGCTGCATTTTCAGGCTCATTCTGGCTGTGGTGTGGGGAGTGGACTGTGGCAGAAAGCCTGGAAGCAGCCAGACCAACAAGAGCTCTACAGGGATTGATGAGGTGACTGGTCCAACTGGGTAGTGCTATACGTGTTAAGAAGCGGTCAGACTGTGCATATCTAAAGAAGGGTGTTCAGTTGTTGGGAACTGAGCAAAAGACAGGGGTCAAACATGAAACCACAGGGACTTCCCTGGTGGTCCAGTCGTTAGGACTCCGAGCTCCCAATGCAAGGGGCACGGGTTCATCCCTGGTCGGGGAACTAAGATCTCCCCATGCTGCAAGGCGTGGCCAAAAAAAAAAAAAAAGATGAAACCACAGGTTCTGGGTTGATGAATGGAGCCATCACTTATTAAGAAGAAAACTGTGGGACAAGCAGGTTTGAGGAGAAAAAATCAGAATGCTTTTCTTGATTTACTATGCTTGTTATATTTATTATACGTCCAAGAGCAATCATGGGGCATGCATTTTGTTCTATTCAGTTTTCTCCTCAATTAACGGCAAGATCACTTGGATTAATAAACATAGATGTTAGTTTTATGAATAAATGAAGTCAGTTGCTGCAAAATAATTATTGATTCCGTGAGTGGATGAAAAAGAGCTTTAAAAAGTTTAGGATTTATATAAATGTGCCATAGTGTGTTATTTATTAGTTAGGTCTAGACTAAGGTACCTGCATGCCTTCTGTGGTTCCCATTGCTTGTTTGTTCTTTAAAGCTTAATATAGAGCATTTAAGTAATGCACAATTACATTCTTTCCCAGACTCCATAAAGCTCAGTTCCCATGTGGAAGACACACTGAGAGGTAATTGGTGACATAGAAACAAGGGGTGATGGTAATTACTGCAGCTCAACAGGAACTCAAACCTACAAGCCACATGACTCAGGTGGTTGACATTAAAAGCCCTCAGTAACATGCCCATTTCCTGCCACTCGGACACGCACTGACTCCTTCCTATTCCAAGTCCCCCAAGAAGAGGATGCTGAGATAGAACTAAATGAACAAGGTTTTTATTAGGGAAAGTGCACGAGAGAAAGTAGAGAGGGAGGGGCTGGTAGAGCACAGTGTGACCCTGAAGGAAGGAGAGACGGGGAAGGCAGGTTATATGCAGCCTAAAGAAGTTTCAGCAAGGCCCTCATGAAGTGCTTGAGCCAAGGTCAGCTGTCAGAGTTGTCCCATTTCCCAGAAATGTGTTCACCTTAGTATACCTCCAGCACTACTCCATCCTTGAGTGAAAGCAGACGCAAGAGTTGGGGCCTCAGTACAAATGCAGTGATGGATTTCAATGCTTAATCACTGGGGCCCTTGGCCAATGATCTGCTGAAGTTCTAGAGGAAAGCATTACACAAAGATAGACTTGTATTGAGCATGTGTGAGAGGTATTATCTGTAGGTCAAGTGGATGGTCGTTGGAAGGATGCTGACGAGGAGAAGGTAGTCCCCACCATCATATAAGAGTTAATCGTCAAGAATTAGTATTAGCAAAGTAAAAATTTCAAAGAAACCTACTTTCAAGTCTGTTTGGACTGCCATAACAAAATATCATAAACCGGGTGGGTTAGGAACAACAAACGTTTATTTCTCACAGTTATAGTGGCTGAGGGTTCCAAGATTAAGGCACTGCCAGATTTGGTGTCTTGTGAGAGCCTACTTCCTCATTCAAGGCTGACTTTTCTCTGGAAGGGAATAAGGAAGTTTTCTCCAGCCTGCTTTATACGGGTACTAATTCAATTCATAACGGCTCCACCCTTAGGACCTAATCACCTCCCCAAAGCCCGACCACCTAATACCGTCCCCTTGGAGGTTCGGATTTCTGCATATGAATTTTGAGGGGACACAAGCATTCAATCCATAGCACTTGTTCACATGGATTATTGTGAATATATCCATGCATTTCCCCCATGACACTCAGAAACCCAGGCCAATTGGTAATCATTTGGTTCAAGGATAAAACAATAATAATAGCAACAATAACAGTAATAATATAGAGACAATATTAGGTTTTTATACTGCCGGCTATATGTCTTAGGAAATAACATATTCAACTTATTTATGGGATGAGTGTTGTATTATCATAAATATTGTACAAAGGAAGCAGCTGAGGTACAGAGAGGTTACATAACTTCTCTGAGGTCACACAGCTAATAAATTGGAAAAGCTAGTTTCCAAAACAGGCACCCCAACTCAAAACACCGGACCCTTAACCACTAAGGTATCTTGGTTTTCTTTGGGGTTTTAGACCACTCAGAAATCGTTCACAGAAATGATTTACTTACTGTGCCCTTAATATGACTACTCATAGCATTTTGACTACAGCAAATAAAATGAATTATTTTTTTTCAGCTTCAAAATCTAGAGTTTTGTAGCAAAGTATTCTCAAAATATTCAACATCATACCTCTTAGAGAAATAAAAATCAAATATTGCAGTAAATGTAGTAGAGCCCAGGTGAGATGAAGCTTTTTTGGGGATTGCTTAATATAAAATTGGTTTGGTGTATCATTCAGGCATAGCTTTGAAAATGGTTTATCAATAATAATACAATTCACCGACTACGGTGAGTGTTAATTTCAAAGGTTTAAAAAAATGTGAATCCTTCTTTGTCAATCTGTTAACAAAATGACCATAAAAACATTAGACCCAAAAAACTTCTTACATCCTGCCTGGTTAATTATAATGTTTTTTATGCTGAGCATGTCAATTACCTTTTTTTTTTTTTTTTTTTGGCGGTACGCGGGCCTCTCACTGTTGTGGCCTCTCCCGTTGCGGAGCGCAGGCTCCGGACGCGCAAGCTCGGCGGCCATGGCTCACGGGCCCAGCCGCTCACGTGGCATATGGGATCTTCCCGGACCCGCGTCCTCTGCACCGGCAGGTGGACTCTCAACCACTGCGCCACCAGGGAAGCCCATGTCAATTACCATTGATCTTTGCTCTGAAAGCATTACAAAGTCTTAGGAAGTCCATGAAAGGGTGTAAAGTATGGGTCCCCTGAAGTGCAATATATAACAGTTAATTGAGTAGCTTCTATGTTAACAGAAAAAAAATAGCTAGAAATACGACCACTTCAACTCTCCCTAAGAAAAGTAATCATCCAGTCACTGATAATATTGGAAAGGATGAGAACTTAGAAATTCATAAAATCTGTATTTGCCTGAATCTGTTAGTAAAAAAGTTTTTCCAAATATAGTGGGTTTGTTTTTTTTTTTTGGTTAATTAAGTGACATTCATCTATCTAAGAACTTGAATCCAAATTATTACTATCAACCAGAGTCATGAAAATAAACCAACTTTCAGGGCTCAAACTATGTACAGGTGGGGAAGTAGGTGATTTTATAGGGACTTGCCAAGGGCAGACCACGGTGAGCAAAATGTTGTCTACATGTGCTGGTATTTCAGCCCCCAGGAGTCATTTTTGTCTTTAGTGCAATTGCTTAAGAAGAAATAATAAATTCATCTATGAATATTATGTGAATTTATTTTATTAGAGGTTTTTAAGACTTAAAGGTACTAAGAAAAAAAAGACATCCCAGCCAGGTAAGCTAAGATGCAAGTGAAGGGGAGAAAACTTGCAAAAAAAAGTGGGGTGGGGGATGGAGGTGGGTGAGCAATAGGAAGAAGGTAGGACCACACTGGGATAAAAGTGATCAGATATGGTGATCAGGGGCCATTTCCACACATTTCCTTACAAAAACTCTGGTGCAGTTGTCTGATTTAACTGAAAAGATAGAAACAAATAAGCAGTATAGCAAAGGCATCATTCTGCTGCCTGCGGTGTAAACTCCCCTAGCATATAAGGCTCATGAGGAAAGCAACCATCTCTGTTCTGTCCGCTGTGATATCCTCTGCTCCAGGTCATAGAATGAAATGAATAGGTATTCAATGAGCTTCGGTGACTGACTGAAATGACTGCTGCCAATGACTACTCTTTCCTTGTTGCTCTAAGACGAATAGGTCACAGGGACAAAGGTGCCTTAAAAGAAGCGTCCTCAGTCTACGACGATACTCTGTGTCAGGGTTAAACAATTGGTAGAGCATCATTTACAGTATCCATGTGACTCCATTTTTCACTTAATGTATCTTAAATCATATAAAGTCATCTACTGTCTAGATGATGTTTAGCGATGTTATGTTCTCTAATAGTCTGTTACAGAAACAAAAAGCACTTCTTGAGGTTTCTACTTTTCAAAACCATGAAGATCTGTGTTTCATTAGGAATTTTCAGGTTATCAAACAAATATAGTGAATCCATTTTTTTTCAACAGCACCATCAGAATGATTTTTTCTTCCAGATTATCCTGATTGCAATGTATCATTTTTAAGGGACCTCAGTTTTGCCAACCCACCTCTTTCTCTTGGCCCTGAATGGACAGAGAAAACCCTAGACAAGCTTTTGAATAAGCAGAAGACCTTTGCTTCAAGAACGTTTAATTTTGGTCTTAAAGTTGCCTTACAAATGTTCTAGGCGGCCTGCTGAGTTATCTCATTGAATCCTCAGGTTTTCCACTAATATTTAACTTAAAAGACCAAGGATCTCCACTAGTAGCTGGTGTCCAGTAAACATGACTAATAGAACCAGGACAGAGACCTCTACTTCCTCCTATCAAAACACAGTAGAGAACTAAAAATAATTCAACTCATATCTCATGACAAACTTTTTGACATTCCCTTTCATATCTACTTGAATATTTCTCATGTTACAAGCACTACAAAGCCTTTTCTTTGCCAATCTCCCTGAAATTCTATACTCAGTCCAAAGTCACCCTCTCTCTCCTTTATTTCTCTCTTTCTCCTCCCACTTATGCATCTCCAGATTCTCCATATATTAACTAATTTAATACTGAAAACAATGCTATTAGAGAGTTATGATTATTGTTATCAATGTGATCATTGAAATTGTGGAGATATAAAAACCAAAACTCAGAAGCCAAGAAACTAGCCCAAATATGCAACTGGTAGAGACAAATTTTGAACCTCACAGTCTGACCTTAGAAGGTACCCCCACTACCCCATTCTCCTTTGCCTACTACTGGAGACACCCTCTGTTTCTCTTGCTCGCTATGACATCCCATTTATATATACAGAAGAGACTCAGTGCAAATTTGTTGAATGAAGGCAGACGTACACAGTCCTTGTTTCTGTAGGATGAAAAGAGTCACAGGAATGGAAATCTTCTTTTAAAAATAAAAGATAATTCTCAGCTTCTGACAAAACTCCATGTCAATGTTAAATAATTGCAGGAAAATTAATAGAGTCAAGATAAGGAGGAAAGGAAGGAGATGCATGCTGCTGATTCTGGAAATATAATCCATAAATGTCTACCTCTAGCAGTATCAAAGGAAACGTATTGTTACGAGTTGAATTCCCTCCCCTACCCCAAACATATCTTGAAGTCTGCACCCCTAGTGTCTCTGAACGCAACATTATTACGAAACAGGGTCTTTACAAAGATAATCAAGTTAAAGTGAAGTCATTAGTGTGGACCCTAATCCAATATGACTAGTGTCCTTTTAAAGGGGAAATGTGTACACAAAACAAGCACGCACAGAGAGAAGACGACATGACCACACGGGGAGAATGCCATCTACGAGCTCAGGAACACCTGAGGCTCTCAGAAGCTAGGAGGGAGGCATGCAACAAATATTTCCTCACAACTTTCTAAAGTCAGCCCTTCTGACACCTTGATTTTAGACTAGCATCCAGAGCTGTGAGACAATACATTCCATTATTTAAGCAACCTGGTTTGTGTGCTTTGTTGTAACAGCCCCAGGAAACTGATGTCCATATCATTTGGAACATAATGCTAATCCTTTAGTCCTAGTTTCAAAAGGCTGAATTAAGTAAGTCAGAAAGAGAAAAACAAATACCGTGTGCTAACACATGTATATGGAATCTAAAAAAATGGTTCTGAAGAACCTAAGGACAGGACAGGAATAAAGACGCAGACGTAGAGAATGGACTGGAGGACACGGGGAGGGGGAAGGGTAAGCTGGGACGAAGTGAGAGAGTGGCATGGAAATATATACACTACCAAATGTAAAATAGATAGCTAGTGGGAAGCAGCTGCATAGCACAGGGAGATCAGCTCAGTGCTTTGTGACCACCTAGAGGGGTGGGTTAGGGAGGGTGGGAGGGAGATGCAAGAGGGAGGAGATATGGGGATATACGTATAGGTATAGCTGATTCACTTTGTTATACAGCAGAAACTAACACACCATTGTAAAGCAATTATACTCCAATAAAGATGTTTAAAAAAAAAAAAAAGGCTGAATAATCATTCTTTCACTCACAGGCTAAGTGAGTCTCAAAGCCTCAACCAGTATGTGCTGAACTGAATGACTTCTTTAAGTAAGAAGGCCAGAAAAAAAGAAAGAAAGAAATTTGTATCTGTTGGCACTTTTATTCGTCCTTGTTTGCTTATATTATCACCACTCCCTTATTACACAAGAGCATTGAAAGGAATTCA
Source organism: Phocoena sinus (assembly GCF_008692025.1). Classification (NCBI taxonomy): domain Eukaryota; kingdom Metazoa; phylum Chordata; class Mammalia; order Artiodactyla; family Phocoenidae; genus Phocoena; species Phocoena sinus. The sequence goes on along the minus strand of NC_045780.1, from coordinate 72,737,919 downwards.
CCTTGTGTTTACCCAACAAAAAACAAGTGTTGCATGGTTCATTCAAACGGACCCTTTCCGAGTAAGGAATGAGAATTTGAAATGGGAAAAAAATATATGATCATGTAGCCTTGTGAAGACTCAACTGATTTGATAAAACTTTTAATGAATAAAGTCTGAACTTGCATTACGAAGCCTTCTTTGAAATAAATTGTATGTTCCATTTTAAAATACAAGTAACAATACCAAAAACAAATGAAGCAAACTCAGCAAGGTGGCTATTTGAAGAATATTTCCCCACCGATACATGTAAAATTTTGCTTCATAAATCCTATTACTAGCTGTAGGTTCTTGGAAAAAAGTAGCTGGAAAACACTTTGATAAAAACACGCTTCCAACATGGACAGCAACGTGCTGTACAACAAAACAAGCATGTTTCAAAAGCAGATGATAATTATCCTTTTTCTCACATGCCCAGCAATAGTATTGCTGAAGTGCTAGGACTTTTTAAGTGGGAACCAAATTAATCTTTATTAATCCTTGTCACTCTGATTGCATAATGTCTGAATTTGAACGTCTGATGTGTGACACTCTCTTTCCTTTTCCTACGGCAATCAGAAGTGTGAAAATAAACCTTACGCTTTAAAAGAAACGTCAAGTTTGAAAAAAAATAGATATAATCATCTGAACTGAAAAAAGGGGATAAAAAAGACTTTACAGGAGGAAAAAATATACGCTATGTCAGAGTTCCAGACGTGTTCTTTTATGTTAATATATTCACTGCTATATGTCAGGGTTGTGAAAATAAGCGGCAACACAAGGAGGCAGGTGGCCAAATGCATACAGAGAAATTTTAAAAATTTGTTCATTTGCATTTTTTGAGAATCTCTCTTTAGAACTTAATTAATACCTTTAAAATTACTTCCTAGAATGATCTGTGTATGGGCCCAATTGAAATTGCCACTAGGTGCTAATTAATGAGTAAGGTCAAATCCCATAATAAATAAATAAATGCAAACACAAACACCTCCCAACGAGGCGCAGTGCCTGCCATTCTAAGTGCTTTCGTTTACTCATGCAGCTGGTCTGGATCCCTTCTGAATGGATTCTCTGCCTTAGGGCCCCAACACACCGACATCTAGTGAATTTTACAGTGTGAAATTAAGCCAAACACCACAGTGTTTAGTTATGCTTCCCTAAGATTTGATTCTACGCTGACCTCTGGATCCCAGAACTTACAGACTGACATCTTAGCACACACCCAGGTCTGGCTGGCTTGCCAGGTCTCATTCTGACCTGGCTCCCAAGCATTAGTTATTACACAACCTATCCTAACATCCTAACATCTTCTCTAAGATTACGGATCTCTTTATTTTTTCCTGATGTCTTATTACTTTCTGATCTATTCATTAATCTTTATACAAAAAACATCAGGGCTTCCCTGGTGGCACAGTGGTTGAGAGTCCGCCTGCCGATGCAGGGGACGCGGGTTCGTGCCCCGGTTCGGGAAGATCCCACATGCCGCGGAGCGGCTGGGCCCGTGAGCCATGGCCGCTGGGCCTGCGCGTCCTGAGCCTGTGCTCCGCAACGGGAGAGGCCACAGCAGTGAGAGGCCCGCGTACCGCAAAAAAAACAAAAAAAAACAAAAAAAAAAAAACAAAAAAAACAAAAAAAAAAAAGTCTGTACATTGTTTTAAAGGTTAGAAATTGTATATCTAATGTGAATAAGAACATGATGTCCTGTTATTTGTCTAAATTCCCTAAAGCAACATTAACTTTAAAAACCAGATAGAGGTATTAGTAGCCTGGCGTAGTCCTGACGAGGTTACCACACGGTTCTGGGAAACGAGCTGAACGGGAAGCTGTCTCGGTAGAGGGTAAAACTGCAACGAGCAGAAAATGTGGGCAGCAGGAGTGCTGGCAAGTTCAGCACCACCAGAAACTGCTGCTTTGGACTTTGGGCAGTGCCGTCATTGGGCACCAGTGGTCAGTGGGTGGTCAGCAGTGAGATGGGGGTATCTGCCTGACATAGGGATGACTCCCTCACTCCTCAGCCCAGAAGTGGGCACTTTAATTAGAGATTTTAGAGGAGGCATATTTATCCTAACTACAAAGGGGTGGGTGACCGAGGGTCTGGCTAAGCCGCACCTTTTGGGTATACCTGCAGGGATGATCTATAATACGGAATAGGTGTGTACTGCTTTTGTAAACCCCACATTTCTGAGTTCAGAAACACATCTAGCTCCCGGCACTTTGGCCACTGAACGGTGGACCTCCATCCCACTACCCATATTTCCTTTCTATCCTCCACCCTGTATCTTTCCTTCTCTTCGGGACACACTGCTTCCAACTATACATGACTGGGTACCTCTCATTTCTCTTCTCCAACTTACCTTTACCCTTCTTTCATCGTGCTTTCATCTTTATCAAACTAGCTGGATTGAAATCAACCCAAACGACAAAGTCATCAGTGTCATTGTTTTGTATGCTCATTTTTTGTACCTTTGCCGTGACGTCATGTGCTTCTCCATGCTTAGGTCCCGGGCCTCTGAACTTCTTACTCTGCGGATGTCACCCTGGGTGATCTGCTCTAATCAAGACTTCAAACTCTGCCTGGCAGCTTGCTGGTTTACAGCTCTGTGTTGGAAGGAACCCCTGACACACACGTATCCACACTCATTTCCTAACACCTCCACGTGGATATCACAGAGGTACCTGAGATTCAGCATATACAAAAACCAAGCTCATGATCTGGACCCCCAAACTGGTACTCATCTTGTATATCACTTTCGAAGGAACCTTACCATCATCTCTACAGCTCCACAAGCTAAAACTAGGTTTACACTTCTCTAGGTTTACACAGCTACCACCTAGTTAGTAAAAATAATGTTCACTGAGAACTTGGGAGGTGCCAGGCTCTGTGATCATTGTTTTATGTGAATTGGGTCATATAATCCTCGCAGCAACCTTATCAAGTGTACCCCTACCATCTCCACTGTACCCATGAGGGAAGCGGGAGTTGGCGATGTTATGTGACCCCTGACTCTCACAAAGCTAAGTAAAGACAACTTTTATAAGCCTAGAGTGTACGACTCCTTCCAGCACTTCTCAGACTTATTAAGCTTCACTTCTTACCTGTAGAGCTGTATTTAATTCCTAATCGGTCCTCCTCTAACACTCAGCTTATTCCTTTCAAAATATTCTCTACCGTTCCTCTATTCAGACCTTATAAGATTTCCTCTGGCTCGCAGGTGAAAGCAGAGTTCTGATCAGAAACCTACACATCTCTGTGTGACTCGGTTTGACCCCTTGCCCAACCCTACAGAAGGCTGACCCACTGTTTCCCTCCTTCCGCTTCTCTCTGCTACTTCTGAGCATCAGTACGCCGGCTTCTCTCTTCTTGACATTAATGTGGGTTTCTGGAATGTTGTTCTCCTGCAAGCATAATTATCTGATTAACCTTTTTTTTTTTTTTTTTTTTTTTTTTTTTTTTTTTTTTTTTTTTGCGGTACGCGGGCCTCTCACTGTTGTGGCCTCTCCCGTTGCAGAGCACAGGCTCCAGACGCGCAGGCCCAGCGGCCATGGCTCACGGGCCCAGCCGCTCCGCGGCACGTGGGATCTTCCCGGACCGGGGCACAAACCCGCGTCCCCTGCATCGGCAGGCGGACTCTCTGCCACTGCGCCACCAGGGAAGCCCTGATTAACCTTTGAATTCCACATACCTCTGTAAAATACAGAGGGGCAAGAACTCATATCTAGATATTTTTCACCATGCCTACACATAGTACTTAATAAATATTTGTCAGGGAAACATACTTTCTTTTGACAACCATATAATTCTACTTATATGAGGGTACTATAAAATAATGCATACCATTTAAAAAATGTGGGGAAAAAATTTTTTTAAATTTAAAATGTGGGGAATTGGAATAGATTCAAAGGGTTAAATAGAAGAAAGGAAAAGAAAGAAAAAGAGAAAAATCATCCATTGATCTTCATCCAGAAACGACCATATTTTATTTATATTTATCCCACTATTTTGCCATTGACAGTTACATATCATATTATTTATACATTTTCTGACTCTGCTTTATTTAACACTTTATTTTAAAAGTTTCTCATAGTACTAACAGCTTTAATGCTCATAATTGTAATGTATGTACTAATCCATTGGGCTTAAATGCTGTAATTTACCAAATATTCATCACATAATTAGCTATTTAGATTACTTCCAAGTCTTGGCAGTATAAATGATGGTCTAATAAACATCTCAGCACATAAAGTTTTTCCTCCTATTATATTTTCTTAGAAGAGTTACCTGATAGGACAATTGGTTAAAGAAAGATTCATGATTCTTTCAACATTGTGTGTGCCTATTGCCAAGTTACTTCTGAAATGATTTACCAGTGACTAGGAAAGCCATATTCATTGTTTTTTTAGCCATATTCATTTACTTGCTAGAATTAGTTGTCCTCCATTCCATTTTTGCTAAATTGTTAGATACCAAAATACTATAATTATTAATGTGTGTTTCTTTAAATTTATTGATGAATGCTTTATTACGATAAATTCTTATCTATATGACCTCACTTCTATTTTTGTATTTATCAGTATATGTGTGTGTGTGTCTATGTATAGATACATTAGTCTATATATTTCTCTAATATCTATTTATCCCATAACTATAATTATTTAGATATAAATTTAGATACATATATATGTATATCTCCATATGATGGATAACTTTTTAGATATAGATTTAGATATAGACACAGATAGCAATATGGACGTCAATACAGATCTATTCTATGTGTCAGGAAGTGAACTGGACTCCGAAAACACAGGAGTGGAAGAAAGAGCTTTCTAGAAATAATTGAAGGAACCAAGAGTAAATAAGTTTGCTACATATAACATCGCTTTTTTTTTCTTTTCCGGAATATCAGAATTTAAGGCATATGGATTCAAGCATTATAATAAAATCCAGGAGTGATTTTTCAAATCCTTTTCTGTCTTACTTAGTGTTTGTAATAATTTTATTGAAGTTGATGTCATCTCTCCCCGTGAGTGGAGGGGAGAGACAGTGCATGGTGTGATTTCTCTTTAGATACACACTGGTCTGAAATATCTTGGCACAGCTGGAGTAAACTAAGGGGAATGCTTCCCCATCTGAAGACTCCGATCTGGATAATTTCAGTCTATTCCAACATTCCTGGCATGTACCTTACCTGAAGTTCATTATTAGCTTCATCAAAGGAATCACATTTCTTGAAATGCCTGCCTATAGCACCCTAGTCTGTTGGGAAAACTCATTGGCCAGCCATGCTTTCCCTAATCTCCTGAAAGATCGTAATTTTTAAATTCAAATTAAGATTTCCCCATTATCTTAACGTTCTTCCTGCAGATTAAATCAAGAGCCATAGCATGAGACTTTAGAGCCATAACTTTAGAGCCATAACTTGTGATTTCTCTAGTTTGTATATTAAGTACTTAATAGACAATTTTTTAGTGTGTGATTTTTTTGTACTTATTGCATTGTAAGTGTGGGTGTTTTCTTTAGGTTTTAATGAGACTGAGGATATTCAAATGATTGGATTTTGCACCATTTTGCTGTCAGTTAATCTTACGTTGTCCTAAAAACAGGCGTAAACCATTTACTTCATACTTTCTCATAGTGATTGATCTATTACCCTAGAACTTTGAATTGCATGATCAGCCTGCTGAGTGCCACTGGGTCTCAAAATCATGTCCTATGGACAAGTCATTGATCCAACCGAAATGAAAAACCGCAGTGTAGCCAAGGTCTAATCACTCCCAAACATGTCAGGATTTTCAGAATGTTTTTCACGAGGAAATAAAAAACTGCAGAGAATATCAAAGAGCTTTTTGAGGAGTGTGCCACACACCTAATAACTCCGTTGACTGCTCTTCAGTTGAGATGAGAAAATGCTAACATTTATGTAAATCAGATCTAGGTGGAATGACAAGCAGTAGTTACCAAAATCGCTAGAAAGTGAAAACTTAAGGCAGGAATTTGAGTAGTCTTTCTATTTTTTAGCTTCTTACACATATCAGAAACGTTCTGGTACATATCAACTTGCTATTGGAACTTAAAAATTAAGTCTCATGGGAATTTGATACAAAATTTTAATGTATAGTAATTTTTTACTTAGTTGATTCACCACTTCATTCTGACCCACTTTTTGACCTGCAGGAGTTAGATATTAAATGTGAGGGGTTAGACAATGCAGTTTTGGTTTATTTTAAATTAACCCATATTTCTCTATATCTCAAAGTCAAGGTATAGACCGTGGAGGTGAAGAACATCATTGGAAAGTGATTTTAAAAATATATTTGTAGAATCCTGTCCTTCTTGTGACTCTTTTTCTCAGAATCTGAAGAAATGAGCATCATTATTATTTCCTTTCTCATCATGTAGTTTGTCTTTAACTGTTGTCCCATTTCACAGACTCTCTCCTAAACTTCTGGAGAGAAGGTAAACCATGCCCGAATATAAAGAATTTTAAAGAACACCTACAGTCAAAATTAAATTACTTGCGTTTTTTTCAGAGCGTGACCATTTAATTTGGGTGTGGAAGCCAAGAATAATCAAATTCTTCTAAGATCAGCATTAACCAATCTTCATAGAATTTTCCAGGTAAGTTTTAAGTCCTACCGTTCTTTCTTATGGTTCCAGCCCATAGCTATTGTAGATTTAAAATACATTCCCTCCTGTGACTATTTGCATGTTTCTTAAATTTCAATTTTAATATGTAGGAGAATGTAGGAAAGTCATTAGGTAAAGTTATTAATACATGAGCTTGTACTGTACAGTGTAAAAATTTCAATAATATAGTAATATTAAGAGGGGAAAAATAACCTCAATTTAACACATTTCTAAAAATCTGTCTTTTGTAAAAAGCCAATTTGGATATGAAGTTTTAATTAACGAACATTAATTGGGAATCTATTGTGGAGTCAACACCATGGTAAACACTGAGAATGGCTAGTGAATAAGGTTCCTGTCCCCAGCAGGTCCCTGCCTTATGTGCTAGCAAGGGTTGATAGACATACGTGTAGTTGTAAAAAGCAATAAAAAGGATAAATGCTGTAATGGAGTTATCTACAGAAGCAGTAGGAACTTAAATACAGCATAGTTAAATACACCCGAGGGGCTAAAAACAAAACTATGTAAGGGATGTAAACCTTAGGCTGTATCTTGAAGAATGAAGAAAACTACTGAGAGTATTTTTGCCAGTGTAGGGGAAAAAGTATTCCACCCAGATGGAATAAATATTTGATCCTAAACTTTTCTTAGGGTAAAATATTCAGTGCAATGTACCAAAGATTTCGGCAGCTTTAACTAATCACATAGTGTAAAAAACAAGTCATTATTAGCTTTCAATAATACGCGGGTATGTTTTGCTTATATACAAAATATAGAGGAAATTTTAGATAAAACTCCAGTGATTGAAGCTCTTGTGAAGTCACAATTCTAAATATCTCAGTTCAGACAATTACAGTCCGTGGGTAAAATGATGTTTTTGTTTTCTTTGTTTTTTGACGTACAGTTTGAGTCACAGGAAGAAGGGGCCTCCAGCTTCAGGCACAGGGTTTGAATTCAACTTTGCTGCTTTATGAATGGTGGACAGCCTCTTTATCGCTCTGATTAGGTGTCCATTTTTACCACTTGCCTGCTAATTAAAACAGGGGTAATAATAGTGGCTTTTCCTGGCCTTTCTGAATTTCTATACACAATTCTTGAGCCACGTTAAGCCGTCAGTTACTATTATTAGCATTACATCATCATCACTATCACCATCATCACACCGTCACTACTCTTCTCATAATTCACTTAGGAAGAGAATGTGATATTAATACAAATGAATTAAGCAAGAAAAAGTTCGTAGTTTTAGAAGAGCAAAGCCAACTATCTTTTATTTCCTAAAGAAATCAGTCATGACAGAATAGGAATTTGTTGTCTTACCATTTTTTTTCAAGAAAATTTTATTTTCACATGAAAATTTCATTCAAAATATGTCTTTTGGATTTTTCCTCAAGCAAGTATAAAAATTGCCAATTACCTTTTACTTTATAAGTAAATAACTCATTTTTGGAGACCTACATTATTGCTATTGATATAAATATCTTGAACAAAGTATTTCTGTAAGTTATGGTTGATGACACGTTATCTTTAAGAGCTAAAATCAGGGAAGAACATGAACTAAAATAACATTGTATTTGCTTTGCTTTGCAGAAGGCCACTATCCCTTCTTGCTGACATCACTGGAACAGAATATTAAGTGCTGGCACACAGAATAACGTCTTTCTATAAGGATTTGGGCGGTAGTTTTGATTTGGGAGAAAGAGCATTGAACTCGGTGCCAGAAAACATATTTAAACCCCAAATCTGTCTCTTAGACACTGTGGAATCTTTGATCAATCACTGAATTTCTTTGTAGGTCTTTCCTTAATTGACATTGAAATGATAAAATCAACCATTTGTTTTTCTTGCAAGAATGCTTTGAGAAAAATATTTTACTGACTGCTCTCACATCTACAAACGTAAAGTAATTAATATTACTAATTAATATAGAAGTTGTTGTCATTTAAACTATGAAAAACGTCTTCTGGTTCATTTAATGGGAGAATATATTTTCTAGCAATGGGAAACTTTCTTTTCCTCCACTCCACAAACAATAACTAATTCATAATGATTATGTGAAATGTCTATGTCAGAAGCCACTGCTGCTCAAAAGTTGAACTGGGGTTTGTGTGTGTGTGTGTGTGTGTGTGTGTGTGTGTGTGTGTGTATGTGTTTAGCAAGAGAGAGAGAGATATGGATTTTTAAAGAATTTCTGGTTCTATATGCTTTCGTTCACTAAATGGCATATGTATTTGCTGTTAATTGCATATAAAAATCAAACCAAGCTCTACAGTTCTTTTTTTGAGTTAGCTTTTGTTTGATGTAGGGACTGTAACACAGTTAGGATACAGAGTTCTCTGTTGTCCCCAGAAACGTTTGGCAATGAGAGCTTCTTTTATCTTCCTTCCCATCTGTAGTGTCTCACCTTCCACCTTTGCAGGCACTACGTAATTATCATGTCCGTGGACCGCTTTTCTTTACTCCATCAGCTTTGACAAGAAGATGGATCTTCTAGCTACAGAGTATGTGTCATTGTTCATGAAGCGCTTGTCCAACAGGATCTTAAATATTAATTGTGAAAAAACGGCATGGGGTAAGGATCTTTGATGAACTAAAATTTCTGTTGTGCCATAATGTGGAGAGCCTTTAATTTTGCCATCTGGCTCTAATCGACAGAGAATGACTAAGAATTGTAACCTGAAGAATTGGTGCACTTTGCATATGGACAATTAACTAGAAAAAGAAAAAGCTAGTTTGGAAAATCGTATCTTTGAAAACGAGGTGTCTGAATACCTTCAGATTATGTAGCCAGTATTCCATCAACGAGACACATTTCTTGCACTGAACAGTAGCTTGGACTGCAATTAAGATGAATGACCATACAAGGGACCTAAATAAAGATTTCAGTTTTCTCTATAAACCATGCCCCAAGTCACACGATCTCTCAGTGTTTTCCCTGCCCTGTTTCCCTAACACTTCCTATTACAACAAAGATATCATTTTGCCAGATGTCTGACAGGAGGTGTAAATGTCTCAGGCGTTTGATTTAGTAGATATTTCTCTCTAACAGAAAAAAAATGAAGAAACTTGATCATAAGTGTTTATATTTTAAGTTGAAATTGATTCTGGATTTATTCACAAGATCAGTTTGTATTTTTTAAAGACACACAAAGGAGAACTGAATTAAAATAAACTACTAGATGCTTTAAAAAACAATTAATATACTAGAACAACTTGGAAGAAGAGAGTTATTAACCTGTTGTTACCAAATACCAATCTGTTTACAAATTTCATTATCTTTTTCTTTCAAATCAGCTTGCTTAGGCTGTTTATTTTTTCCACTGGAAAATCAATGAAAAAACATTTGTTTTTCTTATAAACATTAGCAACAAGAAATGGCTTTAAAAAAATTAACTCTTGAGATTTTGACCATTACATTCAAATAGTAGTATTTGATGTTTACATTTTTTTTAAAGCTCAGGATTTTAAGCATGAAAGTTATGAGTGGGAAAATATTATACTGGATAGATTTTAACATTTCAAATTAGATACAATGAATATTATCATTGTAAGTCTAACAGATACCTTAGACATCACCTAGCGTAATCCTCTCTTTATAAAGATAAAAGAACTGAGACCCAGATCGGCTGCCTTCAGAGTCTATTCTGCTGACATCAGAATCAGGAGGAATTACAAGTACAGTCCCAATGCATAACTTATAGCTTCAAGATCAAGATCAAGGGCACTTTATGGACAAAAATAATTATAGAAAAACTATATCAAAAGCTCTGTTTGGGGCCTTCATTTAAGGTTTAGAGGCTACCAAAAGCATCAGCTAACCTTGAACATTGCGAATTTTAATGAAAGACAACACATTTTGTGGGGGGGATACATCGGTGTTTCCTATGGAAAATATATCTGGAAGAAGGAAAATAGCAGATAAGATGGCTGTTTTCAATAATTCCTTGGGAAGCTTCATAATATATGAATGAACAAAATTGGGTTTGGCAATCTTTTTTTTTTTTTTTTGGCGGTACGCAGGCCTCTCACTGTTGTGGCCTCTCTCGTTGCGGAGCACAGGCTCCGGACGCGCAGGCTCAGCGGCCATGGCTCACGGGCCCAGCCGCTCCGCGGCATGTGGGATCTTCCCGGACCGGGGCACGAACCCGTGTCCCCTGCATCGGCAGGCGGACTCTCAAGCACTGCGCCACCAGGGAAGCCTGGGTTTGGCCATCTTGACAGCTAAATAAAGTTTTCAGTCCTTATTCACCTCTGTGGCATCATATGGCATCGCTTCTATATGGTAGTAAAATATATATTTCTGTGATTTATTTTATAAGCTCTGTGCTTCTGTTCACCTCTTGAGGTGGTGTTGGCATTGATTTTTAGAAGGAAAATAAGCATTTAGGGGAATGGTATGATATGCCACTGCCTCTGTTTCTGGCCATGATAATGGTTTACATGTGTCGAAAACTGTCATTTCAAAAAGAATAAAACATTTTTAGAAAATATATACAGGCTGCCTAAGAGTTATGCCAAAACATATTTTCTTTTCATCATTTCAGGATATGCAAATCGAATATCTTCACCAAGTCACTCCACTTTAGACTGCTGAAACACCAGAGGTGGCTGAAATTTTCTCCCCCTTGAATCAGTCAGTTTGATCAAAAGGAGCCTGCCAGCATCACTCCATTTTAATCTTAAATAGTTAATTAGAATAATGTATATATTGGGAAAAAGAGATGCTTGCCTGTCCTTTGAATAGGCTTCTTTGAAAAGCCATCTAAGTTAAGGCAACACGTGGACCATACAAACCAATGAACACTTTTCCAATCTTCTTGTTGCTACTTTTGAAAAAAAAATCAGTATATTTCTCCTGAGCCAGTGCCATTCCCCGTGTGGCTTCTGTACACTTCTACTAATCAGTAATGAGATATTCCATACACTGATATCAAGCTTCTATTTCTCTTCATGCCTATCAAAACATCCTTTTTTAATAATACCCTAAAATAGGTCTTTCCTGTCTTTTCTCTTATATAAATGTATTCTTGTTCCTGTGTTTTATTAACACTGCCGGTGCAGTCTCCTAGGTAAAAGATTAATTATTGGCTGTGATTCATAGAAATGGAGCAGTAACTAAATTAGTGAGGGAATGTATCAGAAAATCAGTCACTGTTATATCACTGATAAAATTCTTTAAAATGGAAATAAACACTCTTAAGTATAGGAACATGCCCATATGTCTGGGAAAAGCAACTCAAGTCTTTTTATAGCAGTGTATGGATATGCCAAAGAGCATCCATAGGCAACAACCAATGCCTACATAACGCTGAGAAATGGGTCTGGCTTTATTTTGATGCTGCCCCTTCAGTGGATACCACTTTGTTGCTCATTAATTAAATTTCCGTTAGCTACATTTCTGTGAACCCTCAACAAATAGTGGGTGCTAGGGGAGAATCAAAACCTCACTGCTAATTAAAGTTGTAATTGTGATTTGCAGTCTTTGAAGTTTTGTTTCTTCTTTTTTCCAAAATGCTGTTCCTGAGACCACGTTTTGCTTTCTAGCTTCTTTCGAGAAGTCAGTAACTCTCAACTGGCATTATATGGCAAAGATTTATCAAAACATAATGGGCTATTGACAGTAATCATTTTGAACCAAAGATTATGAATAATCCAATCTGGTGCACCCAGGAGCCACATTACATAATAATGATAATAATAACAGTAATATAGATAAACTTGGAGAATGTTAACATAAACAGGAATCATAGCTTGCTTGCTCTCTCTTTTTCTCCTTTACTATCTTTCTCTTTCCAACTTTTCAGCCTAGGTCCCAGCCCTATTTGATTATGGTCTCCTTGAATCTTGCTGTCAGCTTTTCTGGAACTATCTCATGCTGCAAATATATTAGTGTCTTCTAATTTGTTTCAATTGAGTTGCTGCATTCACTGAGTGCGGAGATCACCAGAAATACCGATCCGGAAAACGTAAGATTGTGCCATCCCAGGACTGATGGGTTTGGCGAAAACTTCTATATCCATTCATTGTTTTTCAAGGTCCTGAAAGTATTGTCCTCAAATGTGTCAATAAATCAGTTAGCCGGAAAGTGATTTATTCCAATTATATATTTAATCACGCATAAATCAAGGTTGAGAAAATTCATTGAGATATAAGCAAATGTCAGAATGTAGCTTCATCTAAAATTTGTAGGATTCATGTCTAATGCACCAGGAACATTATATTAATGATGTTGCATTAAACCAGGATGGACACCCAAACTATTATTATCACTAATAACATTTAAGGGTTGTAGAACCATAGTGAGTTCATCCTTTCATTCCATTTTCATTACACTTATTCTGAAGCTTTCAGTTTGAGACACTTTTTTTAAGTAAAGAGTTTTTGTTTGATTTTAAAATAATAAGTAGAAAAATGTGATGAACTTGTTTTTTACCTCAAGGTAAACAGAAACTTTCTATCTTGGTTCATATGTAAATGATATACTATAATTTAAAACAAAGTTACAGAATAACAAATGCAAATGTTAAATATGACAGGATACTTTTGAAGATGTAACTTGTGTCAAAAAGAATGACAGAATTTAGACATATTTGTTTGGATTTGGGCTTTGTCACAGTGAACCTACTATTGTCACTTAATTATTTTAACACTCAGATTTTAAGGTCAAATTGTATTAACTACCCCTTAGATTTGTTGAGAGATTATATAAAATCACACATGCAAAGCTAGTAGCACAATATCTGGCATAAGGTAAGTGTTCAGTGTGTAGTAGCTATTTAAGATTTGATCATTATGAGTTTTTAAATGAAAAATATTTTAACAAAATACATCTAAAACAACACCAGAAACTGAGGAATATTCTAGTATATTTATATGTATCTTCATGATCTTATGCTTTTTCAGTCTATCCTATTAGAGAATTTTCATATTAGCAGCAGTATGGGCACTACAAACACAACAATAATGTCCAAACTTCATTTTAGTTTTATATTTAACTTTTTCATTGAAGTCTTTTACAATATCTGACATTATGTCCAAAATTGGCCTATATTATATATTTCAATGAAACATCAGCAAAAATAAATCATTGCCCGTTAGCATCAACTTACTTCTAAGATGATGTTTCTCCCGGATTCCCCAGATGTGGTGATGGCTAGATTAAACTCAGTGGTTTTTACATCACTGGTGTCTTACCATGTAATACTTATAGAGATTGAAGTGTAAAGAAAAATAGAAAATTGTACATGTAGTATATACATATTAGCAATATACTAATTTAATATAATTCTTTTTCTTTTTAAAATATATTTATTTATTTTTGGCTGCGTTCGGTCTTCGTTGCTGCGTGTGGGCTTTCTCTAGCTGTGGCGAGCGGGGGCTACTCTGTTGTGGTGTGCAGGCTTCTCATTGCAGTCGCTTCTCTTACTGCAGAGCACGGGCTCTAGGCACGCGGGCTTCAGTAGTTGTGGCACCTGGGTTCAGTAGCTGTGGCTCGTGGGCTCTAGAGCACAGGCTCAGTAGTTGTGGCACACGGACTTAGTTGCTCCGGGGCATGTGGGATCTTCCTGGACCAGGGTTCGAACCCATGTCCCCTGCATAGGCAGGCGGATTCTTAACCACTGCGCCACCAGGGAAGTCCCAGCTTAATATAAGTCTAATTTATCATTAGTTAAGTGGGTTTTTGGGATCCAAACTAGTGCCTCAATCACAATTAAGCATACACTACATTTGTAAAATTGTTTCAAGTTATTTTGAAAATTTGGCTATCTAAATGAACATTATTATTTTCAAACGCTTAGGTATTGGTCAAAAAAGCAAAGCAATTTTATTTGAAAGTAATAACAGATAAAAAGGTCTAAATGGTTTATAACTAATTTGGCAATAATGTAATTATTTCAAAACAAGAATTTTGAGCTTTAAGCATGTAGATTTTATTTTATAATGAAAGTGTAATAATTTATTGGACTGTTTTATTTGTGTGTGTGTTTTTCCCCCAACTTCGTTCCTACCCCCCAACCAGAATAAATACTATGCTTTCCAAATTGTATTGGAAATATTGACCTAGTGATTAGGAAAATTAGCCTCTAAAAATACACAATAGAAATGACAGGAAGATCTCAAAGCAGGGGTCAGCAAATGACCTCTCACAACGAAATCCATTTTGGTAAATAAAGAGTTATTGGAACAGAGCAATGCCCAGTCATTTAGGCACTCATTGGTTGCTTTTGTGTTACGATAACTGAGCTGAGTATTTGTGAGAGATGTTATGGCCCCCAAAGTAGAAAATATTTATTTGGCCCTTTATAGAAATAGTTTCTAACCTCTGTACAGTATAACTTGCTAATATCTGGAAGAAAGAGTGCTTATAACATTAGAACTGGTTTCCAAAGCTTACATGGAAACTCATTCTACTTATTCTTTAGAAACCTTTGGATTTCACAGGCATTTGTGGAACATATCTTTTTTTTACATAATTTATACATAAAATTCTTACTTTTTCGTAACACAGAAATATAATTACAATCTGCACAGAGCCTTATCTTTCTAATTTTGAAAACAGAGAAAGTGCCTTTTCTCATTTCTCACTCAGCTCTTTTAAACCATAAGCTCAAATAAAGATTAGCAGTTCTGGAAGAATCTTCATTAAACAACACGAATCCCCCTTCTCTAGGCCATGATAAAGTTTTTTTTGGTTTTTAGTCTGTCCATCTATTTTGCACCAGTTTTCCAGAGCCCTCCCATATCCTTCTAGGTTTTCATTCCCGCTATATTCCTCCCATCAGAAAGAAAAAAGATAATTGTGAAAATAGTTTGAAGTTTATCTAAATAAATTTGCATTGGTTAAAATAATAAATAAATCATATTCTCAACATATGATAATTACTTTTTTCTACTGATCAAAAAATTTGTAATCTTTTTACACTTTACCATTATATTTATTGTTTAAATTATTTTCTGTAAGTTGTGCTGTAAAACCCTAAATGGATTATTTTTCTCTAATTAGTCAATTATTTTCAGCTTCCTTTCCACATTGTTAGGTATGTTTTTCTTTTCCAAAGTTTAAGTTCAAATATAGGTCAGGGTGCCTTTCCCTTCAATTTATCATATTCCATGTATCTATCTATAATGGTTTACATAAGTACCATATATTTTAAAATCTTTTTGTTTTCTAAGATGTCTTAATATCTGATTGACCATGATGTATTTATGTATCTTTTTAAAAATTTCTTAAATATTATCTCAACCAATCTTAAAAAACATTCATCATGGACTCGCACTTGTGATATACTAAGCATTTTGATGGATGTGGTAAAAAGGGTGAGCAGAAATATTTAGAGGAAGCCAAGGCCACTGCAGGAAGTGTTGACTTCCGGCTCACATGGGCCTATGGATGTCCTTGCCTGAAATCAGGGGACAAGCTGCCCTTGCTTAGCCTTGCACCCTGCATTTTTCAGTGCTGCTGGGAACATCCCCATCGTCATCCTCATTTTCTCTTATGTCTTCAACTACTCTCATGATTGCAAACTGAAGCTTAATGGGGGGCTGTATTGCTGCTTTTCCTTGTCTCGTCGCTGATGCTGGGGCACCACTGCCTGCATACTAGTGCACCACACAAGAAGTTTTCATCATAGTGAAGTCGCTTCCTTCACTGTGTAATTTTTGACATTATTAAGGAAGGTAAAGGATTTTTTTGGAATTAGCATCGAGGTATTTTGTGTGAATTGCCTAACCTTATTTTTTTATTGGCAGAGGTGGCAAGATATAGGATCCCAGGAGAGAAATTATGAGCCTTGGGGATCTGAAAAGGAAAACTCTTCTATTCCAGCCATTACACAGCCATTACTCACCGAAGGAGGGCGCTGGTGAGTGAAGGCAACAAACACCAAACCCAGTCTTTCATTAGTGGATAATGAAAGGCAGTTGAGACTCTTTGCAGTGATTTGGGAGTTTTGAAATTTACTTACAACCACTTAAAAACATTCATATCTGGATTGTAAATCAGTAAGTGCTCATTTAGAAGAGATTTGCATATATAAGCCACATAAAAATTAAGGGAATTAAAACTAAGCTGAACCATTTCACATTTCATCTTAATGATAATCTTTTGCTTTTACTTGCTTTTTCCTTACACTCTTATTCCTTGATCCTTTAGATTTATTTTCTAGTACTCGTATGAAAAATCTATAAACTTTATAGATTTTTAAATGTCATATTTTATCAAATATGAGAGGTATACATTTTCACATTTTGATATACCTTGACTCTAATTGTGTCTTACAATTGTCATCAACCAGGCCACAGATAGGACATAATGTTTACTGTTCTTCATGGATATGCATGGATTAGAGCTTGTTAGAGTATGCTCGTTTTTAACTGAGTTTTGTATCTTTAGTTCCATGGGTGGAGATTTAATTGTCAATGAACTTATATTTACAAAGATTACATCATGAATTAGCATTAAAACAAAATGGTACTGCGTTCACAGGAAAGAATGGAACTCAAACAGAAGAGAGTAAATTCAATAACAACATATTAGTCATTGGAGAAATGATTACGATTTCATATTTTCTTGCAAAGTAACTAAAGTGTGTTTTATGAGACCTAAGGAAGTAAGATATCTGAAAGTTGGAAGGTCCACTGCATTTTGCTTGAGTTAGGATTGCATGTAGCACAACAAACAATCAAGTTGACGTCAGGATAAATTGCCAAACATCTAGGAATACATGAAAAAAAATCAAAGTGAGGAGATGCTGGTGTGACAGATTTATACCTCAAAGGGGGCTATTGTTAAGGTGTCAAACATTAATTTATCAGGAATTTTCTGCTGATGTTGAACAAAAGACAACAACAGCACATTCTTTCCAGGAATGTTGTATCACCAATGCTCTTGCTGGCACATAGCATGGGATTGTGTGAAAAAAAAAAAAAAAAGACAGTTATTCTGAGCTGAAGAGTAACTCAGAAGACTTAGACTCTGAATATGAAGTAACATCAAGCTTGAGTTTATTTCACTTTCTTTTTTGTGGGCACAAGAATGATATAAAAACCTTTAAATTTAAGAGAGCTGTTTCATTAAATATAAAATAAATATTCTATGCGATAAGGAAAACAGAAACTTAGAAAACTGTCTATATGTGATTTACAATATAATCTCAAACAACTGTAGATGTAAACACAAAGTAAGTACAAAGTATAAAGATGTAAACATAAAGTATAGATGTAAATGGTCCCAGATCTAGTCTTGGGGGATGAGTTAGAAAAATCTTAGCTGGGAAGGGGGAGTTGAGGTGGTAGCAGAAGAATGAATGAGAGCTACATCAACATCGAAAAAAAACGTTGAAGTTATCAACGTTGAAGTGTTTTGAACTCTATAGTATTTGAAAATAGACAACTAGATAGATAGTTCAAATTTGATGTCTTGCATGGTGATAGACATTTTGGAAAATAGTCTAGACTTACCTACTATATTTGAAGCTGTCCATATCCTACAATGTAGTAATTGCATTCCTAGCGATCTACATTGGAAATGTTTGTGGTCTGGAATATTGTACAGAAACATCCATAGAAACGTGGCTTCTATGAATAGTGAAATATTGGGAATGACTTGAACGGTCATCCACAAATTGTGGGACATTCATAAAATGCAGAGTACATAGCAATTAAAATAAATTAATTACAGCTACCACACTCTACATCTCTGCTATAGTTTCTTCACCTGGGAGTTCACTACTTACTCATGCACAAAAATGTCCATTCATGTTTTATATAATTTTAAGTATACATGCTGTATTTTATGTTTAATATAGAAATGTTAATTATATATACACACAAAATGAATATACATACAAGCATGCAAGTGCATGTGAATATTGATATAAAATAGTAACAAAACCAAGAAATGTCCAAGAACTATGTGAAATAAACATTTTAATGTTTCTTATTGGCACAAAAAATACTTAAAACAAGAGAGAAGGCTTATTGTGATGTTGGCTAGGAAGACTCTTAACATCATGGAATAATTTCTCTCTTTGTTAACTTACCACTTGGACAATATCCTGATAAAATATCAACAGGATTCTTTTTAACTGCGTCATTTGATTTTAAATTTATATGGAAGAAAAGGAACAGATAAAAATACCTAGGGAAACTCTAAAAAAAACCAAAGAATAGGGAGTAGTCACTAAAACTTGTAGAAATTAGAACATATTGTGAAGACTAAAACCATAAAGTTCTATGGATCTGGGATAGGAATAGAAAACAAGAACAATGGGAAATACTAGTAATCCAGAGACAGGCTAAGTAAATATAGGAATTTAGTATTAGTTGGCTTATGAGTGTGTTGGAAAAAAGAAGAGCTGATAATATCATAAACAGTGCACACAGCATTGTACAGCCTTACGTTAAAAAGAAAAAAGTAAACTTGGATCTATACTTCCTACCTTAAAAAATACAATTTTCAATGAATCAGTAAATAAATGTTAAAAAATAAAATGATCAGAGTACTAAATATGTGAAAGAATTATTATAAGCATTTGGAGTAAGGACAGCTTTTCTCCTATGATTCAACTGAGAAGGAATGGAAACAAGTTTGATAAATACACCACTAACGATTTAAACTTTACCATTTAAAATTCTTTTTGAGGAGGTAACATCAACAAAAGCAAAGTCAAAATACACGTGACAAGTGGGGGAAATCTATTTTCTTCTAACATCAACATCAAAGGGCCAATCTTCCTGAAATATGTACAGCCACTATTGGTGCATAATAAAGGATCAAGAACCACCCAATAGAATAAACAGGAAATGCTGCCAGTTCACACACACACACACACACACTACGATTAACTACTCTTAAGCATTGTAAAAGATGACCAGACATTCGTAAGAATAACACAAATTACACCTCACACTGATATACGGTCCCCCCCATCAGGTTAGGAAAAATCTAAAAGCTTAATAACATGATCCTGAAGCAGGTGTTTGCCCATATTTTAACCCCATGGAAGACAGTCTGGTAGTATCTATGAAAATTGGAGTGCATGTGAACTCTAGCAGAAAATAACACCCCAAAATATGACTGTAGGGGTTCAGGACATGCCACCTCAAATGTGATACTTTGGCATATTGATTATTCTGAGCTGTAGGCACTTGAAAAAGAGCAAAGGCAACAAGAGGCTTTCTCTGAACTCCCCTTATCTGCCTAAAGGCAGATCCACCAGAAGGAAGTCTATTGTCATAAATCCCTTCCCCAGGAGTTTCTCAACCAGGGAAGTTGACTGGTCACAAGAGAGGAGACTAGAAGTTAGCCAACCCCACACCCAGGCAAACTTTGTCACAAACTGTCATACTTCCCATCTGTTCCTTAAGGGTCCATAGATCTTCCCTAAAAACCATTTAGTCTCCCCAAATAGGCCTACGTCCCCCTCCCTTTTCCCCATTAAGATGGTAAATAAACTTTTATTTCCTTTCTTTTTCCTTCCCTCCCTCCCACCCTTCTTTTACTTTTTATTTTATTGAACAAAGGACCATCTAGTTGAAAAGCAAAGCATGTGCAGCACTGCTAAACCTAGTTTTCACAATATTGTAGTTTGGGAAATTAAAACTCACAGACTCTGGAAACAGGTTAGATGTCATTTGTAGGTATTATTCTTCTATGATGTGCTATAATTTCTTCTCTCTATCTGTGGATGTTTTAGTGGAAGTTTAGAAGCAGAACATTTGAAGAAGGAAAACTTGGTACATTGTCAAAGACATAATTCTTAAATTTAAATTATGAAATGTGGTTTAACTTTAAAATTTAATTTTGGCCTTTAAATACAGCCAATATCTTCTTTGAGTTGAATAGTAATAATAGGTATTTGAGTTTATACTTTTCGCAAAGTGTATTAATGACAATTATGTTTTAACGTTAGCCATACCTTCCTTTTTCATAAAAACTGTATTATAAAAGAAAAGAACTGATTTAAATAAAATTAAACAAAAAATCTTAATGTTTAGCATTTTTCAAATATAGAAAACTGAAATCGAGCTATTTAAAAAAATCGGGTTAAGTTCAAATCATACCCTAGAGAGATTTATACATCCTATTTCTGTTCCCCATCATTCTGGCTGCCTCTCGCATACATACACACACACACACACACACACACACACACACACACAGAGGGACAAAGCCAGAGAAAGACTCAGAGAGATTTCTATATCATGAAGAGAAGTAGTGAGATTGTTTCAACGTTACAATACCACCAACAATACTTTAAAAAGACATTATGCATAGCCTGCTATTTTTATTGAAAAGTTTTAAGACTGTAAACTATTAAAATTATTGATTTGTGGTTCTACTGAAATTAAACTATCAAGTATCCCTGTGTACTTGATAGGTTATTGATTTCCTGCAGGAAGATTTAAAGAAATGTGATGGAACCAAAAGATCTATAGGAAGCTAAATAATGTTCAGCACGTTGTCTCATAATCAGAAAGGTTTTTTAAATTCCATTAATATTTTCTTAATTACATATATCTCCTTTTATTTATGATTAAGTGATTCTGGGAAATAAATATTTAAATATTATAATATTGTTGAACATTGGTCATAAAAATATACCAAGAAAAATACACATATTTAAGAAGACAAGACACGAAAAAGTCTTGTTGCCTAGAAGTTTATCGTTATTTTTACTTTCTGCCTACAATGCTAGGTGATTATGCTTTTCCTCATCCAGATTCATTTTCATCATATATTTCAAGTCTGCCGCAAATGTCCCCTCTGCAAATACTTACCAATTCATTCATCCATTCAGTCATTCATTCCACCCCCAAACCTGTGTTTTTGTACGTCTTCCATTTGTTATCTGGGAGACAGAGAAGAAAGCTCAGCCCTGCATTTCAAATGCTTGTGGTTCAAGGGGGGAACTGGGAGTCAAGCGGTGGGAGTGAGGGGCACAAATTTAGCACAGGAGATGCTCATTAAATGCTTGCCCACCTTTGCCTGCTATGTGCCATCTGCATTGCAGTACATTGAAACTGAGGGCCCAAGTGAAAAGGGGATGGCTGCCGGGAGTGCTGTAAGAAGGTCATTCTGGGCAGAGAAAACGTTGCTTTAAAAACCCTGAGGAGTGAAACAGTTTAGCGTTTTTGACAATCTTTAAGGAAACCAAGGAGCAATACTGAGAAGCGTCAGGGCCTGGTCACGTGTGACCTTTGCGGCCATAGGAGGAATTAGGTCCTCACTTTATAGTAATGCAAACAAACGCTGAAGTATATTAAGGGGTAGTGATGACGAGGGAAGGAAATAGAATTATTGAATTAGTTACAGACAAAGTTAGAAACACCATGAATGTGTCCAGTTTTCAGAGAGTAGCAATGTTGGTCCATCCTAGTGATCTCGGGTGATCTCAGTCTGCAGCAGCTTGAAGCAGGATTTCGGTTCCCGGGCCAGAGATTGAAGTCTGGCCGTGGCAGTGAGAGCGCTGAATCCTAGCCACTGGACCCCAGGGACCAGTGGCCAGTGACAAGGCCCTGGCCCATCGGCTTTGTAGAAATGTAGTTCCACAAGATACGGAAAGTAGTGAAACAAGTAAAGTGTTTATTAGGCGGAAAAAGAGTACGTGTGAATAGGCACACATGGGCAGGCTCAGAGAGAGAGTCGCAGCCTCGTGGTAGTTTAGATCACTTTTACGGGGCATTTCTTCCAGGTTTCCTCAGGCCAATCATCTTGCTTTGCCTGGTTCTGAGTCTGTATTTGTTATATCTCAGGATCCTCCCCGTGAGTGTGGGCATCTCTTAGCCAAGATGGATTCTAGCGAAGAGGCCAACAGGTAGGTTGACATCACCTACTATGGGGTGGTCCCCCCTCCCTTTATGACCCCCGAGGGGACTTCCTGTGCATGTGCAGTCGGGAAGGTCTCCTTGTCCTTGAGGATGAGAAATACATGGCCTCTTTATCTTTGATCTGGGCAGGGCGCAGCACCTCTCTGCTCCTGCTATTATCTCTACCTTGGAGTGTAGGGGATGGACTCTAGCTGCTCGACCTGGGGCCCATCTATCTCCTGCTTCACTAGTCATAAAATATGATTGATCATTAAACATGATTTTGACTTGAGAATATACTTATATATTAAAGGGCAGAGTAAAAAGCAAAATACCTCTATTATATTTTTGCCAAGTAACCGTTCCAAAAAAGAACGTGAAGATGTGGAAGTAAATTGTCTATGGAAATTTAAAAGTGTGGGTTTTTGTAATTTTATTTAATATTACTATTATTTAATTCCTTTTTGCATTTAATTATAATTCAATCCACCACCTTGTATCAAAAGTCTCTCATTTAAATGTGAATTTGAATTTAAATGCTAAACATGTAAACTTTTAAATATTTCATAATAGAAAATTTAACATATCCCTCTGTTCTCTCTTGCTATATTATTATTATTACCCTTAGAATTTCAGTTATCATTATTATTAAAATCAGTTTAAACACAAGCACAGACTCGGAATTATTTTTGCTCTTAGATGGTTTGTTACACAATTCAGTTGTTAGTTTAAAATTGCCATTATTGAATTCAATCACATCAGACTTAGCAGAAGCTTTGAACGTTTCTTTTATATGTTAACATATTTCAGCTTTCAAGGGACTCTAAGGCAGGAGCATAAATGTAGTTTTTAACTGATAAGAGTTAATGCGATCAAATTGTAAAAGCAATTGACTTAATTATCAAATGTTTGTTTGCTCGTTAATCAGAGTAAGGAAAGCTTTATTTTGAAACTTCATGAAAACCTAGACAACAATGCTGCAATCTCACATGTTAAAAAGAGTTCCCACGTGTGGAGGAGAAAAAAACAGAACAGCCAGGAGTGACTTCGGAGAGGACTTGGAATTGGACCAACACCAGGAATGAGTATGAAACTATGCAGGTCAGAGGTCAGAGGTCAAAGTTGGTAGATGGAGGAAAGGACTAGGGATCAATTAGGAGATCACAAGGCATTAAATCTATGCTTGGAGTTTTTCATCTCTACTGAAAAACATATTTGGCTATTACTTCTGACCTTGAGGTTACAGTGTGCCAATTATTTCCATTCGTTCATTTTGTAAAATTCGTTGTGATTGACTATATGTTAGATTCGAAAATGTTAGATTTTTCGACTATGAAGAGTAATAAATGTTATTTCTTCGAGAAGTTCTGAAAGATTAGAAAAGGTTAAATGTGATGACGCTCAAGATTAAATAAATGTAAATCCCATGTTTAGAAGAAATTTAGTGTGATATAGCAAGCACTTTGACGCAAGATTAAACACACTACATATTCATGTCAATTATTAGCACTACCTAAAACTTATTGCACTGTGTCTTATGCTGTCTGCACTTAAACATTTAACGAAAGGAAATGCTTATTCAATAAGAATTGGGGATTCTTTTTAGTCACTAGTAACTGATTAATGTATTTCATTCATTGAAGTCATCTGGGGTTTTTCAGATTCTATTATGATTCTGGAATTCCTTATGCGAAAACAAACCAAGTTCACAGAGCAAATAGTCCAATAGCAAGTCAAATGTCCTCCAAGTATAAAGGTGCTAGACAATTTATGCCTTAGAAAACCCTCTGATTGCAACTGATATAAGTTTTAAAAATAACCAGACTTTAATAGACTAATTGTGAAAGATTAGTCTATTTATCTGAGCTTGTTAAACACTGCAGTAGACTGGAACCAATTAAATAAATAACTCTAATTCTATATTATTAACTTCAAAAGTCCCCAGTTCCCATCACTGCAGTGCTAGGATAGGTAATTTTTTCAAAGCACAATTCTTTCCCCCCACAAAAGGAAGTGTAATTTGGCACATTTTTTAGTGATTCTACATATCAGACTAAATATGGTCAATTGAATTTGCCAGATTAGCCCTTCATATAAATAGAGCAAAATATCAAATTAAAGTTTTGTTTTTTAGGTGCAAGTCAAACTGCTCCCAGATAAACTATGTCAATGTATTTGGCTCACCGTGTTCAAATAAATGAAATCTATCTCATTCTTAAAGATGATCCTCTTCAAATTGCATTTCATAACTTAGTTTACAATATGTTCCTGATCTCACCACCACAAAATTGAATAAGAACTCAAAAGTTCTAAAATAGTACAGAAAAGAAAGATTAAAAAGTAGTATTGTTCACAGACTCTGCACCACTCTTTAGCATATATGTCTGATACAAATGCCATGCTTATTTATCTATATTCACCATTACCCAAATAAGAATATAAACTTTTAATATTTTTATCCCAGAATTAAATGAGAACTCGGGGGCTAAATTCCTGAATTGAAGTTCCTCAGCTCTGGCTTGGTTAGGCCAGAAAACAGTAAAGGGAAATGTAATATATTATAACGGGGATTTAAAAGAAAATGTTCTCCATGGGAGAAATATTTGTTGATTATTTGAATGGTGTGATTAGACATTAAATATTAACGTGAATATCCTTTAAAGATGACTAATATAATAGTAACTGAAATGTTCCTAGTATTGAACTGAAAAGGGGCTTTGGATATTCGTTGGCTAGATTTATTGTTGCCTAGTTTTTCAAAACTCTGTCTCCCTCTCTCTCTCTCTCTCATCCATCTCACAAATGTGACTTGCATAGCTTCTTTTCCACAAGCTCTTGGTTTGATGATAAATATATTTTATTTTATTTTATTTATTTATTTTTATGCGGTACGCGGGCCTCTCACTGTTGTGGCCTCTCCCGTTGCGGAGCACAGGCTCCGGACGCGCAGGCTCAGCGGCCGTGGCTCACGGGCCCAGCCACTCCGCGGCATGTGGGATCTTCCCGGACCGGGGCACGAACCCGTGTCCCCTGCATAGGCAGGCGGACTCTCAACCACTGCGCCACCAGGGAAGCCCGATGATAAATATATTTTAATTGAAATTCTTCCTTCTCAGGGAAAGTTTGCAAATCAGAAATCAAAAGCAAAGTTTCTGGACATTGTAGCTAAAAGCAAGGGCACTTTCTGATACTTCCTTCATTTCTGTGTGTCAACAGGAATTAGATTCCAGATCCAACTGTGATTATATTGAATATGTTCATCCATGTGCCAGAGGCTAACATGGAGTCATTGAAAATTTCTTTCGAGATTCCTATGCCCTTTGCTATAGAGAACTTTATATTGAAAAAAAGAAAGGAGAAAATGTTGACTGCTAAATTCCTCTTTTGACCTAGGCCAGTGAAATCCTAGAGCACTCAGGAAAACCATCCAGGCCTGATGTCGAAGGTCCTGTGCCCACAGTCTTCAAAAGTCTTGTGAGTTTCCCTAGCCTCCTGGAAGCAGGTAAAGTGATGCAGCCAGAGAGCCTTGTTATCTGGTTCACAATGTTTTCATTCTCCCAAGTGCTGAGCACTTGTAAACATCCAATAACACTTTTGAAGAAAGGAGCAAGTGAATTTTAATATGCTGACTAAAGATGCAATGTTTTATAATTAAACAAGGTATTTTCTCGTGTGTTGACAAACTGGAGCACACAAAAAACAATCTGTTTGCTATCAAATGGAAGATCATTGGCCTTTGGAAGCTAAGATGAGCAGAAAAAATGGGATTACAAGAGAAAAGGAAATAGCCTTTAGGGGTTGGGGAAAGCATTATTTAGAAAATGTCATCTCTTAAAGGAACAAGTTCACCTTTTAAGATAAAAACTAATGAGTAGTATAGATAGACTTCTTAAGACTAAGCCCATGACTACTTTGGTTAATGTCCTGATGTTTGCTTGGAGAAAAAGACCAGAGATACTAATTCATGGTCACCATGCCGACCCTTTTATCCCAAATCATATACTTGAAGTGTCATCTAATTAACTCCCTGCTCAGTTGCTAGAGGGGACACTCCAGACATGGGAGCAAGGGAGTGAAGTGGCTTATTGACAGTAATTGGTGGCCTAGACGCTGGGAAACAGATCAACTTTCAACCCAGTCTGTTAATTTTTATTTCAAATATTTATTTATTTATTTTTACTATTAGAACTGTTGCTTTTAGACAACTGCTTTTGCATTATTGGACCAGGCATTGGAAATAAACCACAAGGGAAATGTATACATTTAACAATCTACACTGTAAAACTTGCCCTAAGTTCATTTGTAGCTTTTTGATTTCCCTCTGGGACTATGAGTCTGTGTTTAGAATCCAGTGCTAACTTGGTTATGAGTACTTTAATTTGTGTTCTATATTTAGTTTCTAATCAACTTCTTGTTTATTTATTTATTTATTTCTTTTCCTCACTGATTTTATCATTCAATATTTGGGGTCCAAATTTAAAACTCCATATTGTATCAGGTTTTGAACATACTTTCTAGACACTCTGAGCAAATATTTAATTGATCAATTTCTCTAAATTTGGTTTCCAATCTATAAAATGTACACAGTAATTCTCATTAACATTTTTAGTAAGATTTAAATATAATGAGATGTTTAAAACTGAATGTACATCACAAAGATGAAAATCACTGTAATGCTTTGCATATATTCTTTTGGTGGATGGATTATGGAATTATGGGAACAGAAATGTCTCCCTCTGTGTCCATGGGATTTCTGCTACTGGCGGATAATTGCTGTTAGAGCAGTGTTAATATTCCTATTAATATCCCTTCTTGTCAGTGCTCTTTCTATGATATTTTGCTGCTTTTCCAAAGGCAGAATTCTTCCTGAAGAATGTCAAAGCCATTGAACAAAATTTCTTGTAAGATAGTTGCTCAAAATCACAAGTTTACTGAAACTCAAGTGAAAGAAGAGAAACTAATATTTATTTTGTGGATGGTTGTAAAAATCTCTGTCCTTACACTTGTTAATGTCCCATAGATGTTTAATTTAGAGAATAGATCGAAGTATTAGAAGAAATTTTGTGAGATAAGAGCTGGAAAGGTGATATATAGGCATTTTGGTGTAGTGGTTTACTAAGTTAATAAATAGCATCTATCTATCCATTCATCCATATTAAGAGATCCTGAAAGTTACAAAGGCAGAATCCATTATTCAATCATTATTAAGTGATAAGCACCACTTATAATGACTTAAAATGCCAAAATTCACAAACTTTTCTCTTGAGGTAAGTATATTACATGGCCAATCTTTAAGTTTCCAAGTAACATTCCATAAAATTTTTAGAAAAAAACTACTAAATGTAGCTAACAATTATTTCCTCTTCAGCACTATTGTAATTCTTTTCATTTAGCCCTCACAAGCCTAAAAAATAATTCTCGTTATTCCGATTTTGTAAATGAGAAAACGAAGGCATAAAAAACTTCAATAAATTTCTTAAAATCACAAAGTTGTTAATTTATCACTTAATCCACAGGAAAATTTAGACCACTCAGTCATTGTTAATTATTTCTAAATGACTTGAGGGTTCCTTAAAATTTTCTGTAATAGACTAGAGAGGAGACCAGACTAAGCTGCTGTGACTTCATTTAGATTTTGTAAAATAGAAGCTAAAAAAATTAAGCTTATATCAAATTGTAATGGCAGATTTCTATTAAAAAATATAACCTCTTAAGAGGAAGCAAGTGCTTAGATGAAATGTATTTTATATTTTTAGCATGCCAGTGAAAAACTGTAGTTTAAAAATAGGAGAAAAATTAGTTCATCATTTCCCTCCTCTTTCAAGAAAATTGATCAATAGATCTGAAGAGAGGAAATTCCCCAACAAGAAATAATTATCCTTATTAAGGTTTCCTTTCAATTGCTGTATTTGACATTGTCAGAAGATAACATTTATGATGAAAGAATTAGAGTATTATAAAATTTTCGAGCAGATGATTTTTAAAGCTAAAAGATAACAAGGAAATTATTATAATCTGGATTGTCATCATTAAAATCATCAGTGGAATAATTCTGGGTAATTTCAAAGAAAACGAAAGAGAATGATGATTGTCCTGAAGAAATTTGCATGTTACGTTTCAGATTCTCAATGTTGAATACATATATTACGGAATGTACTAAAGCCATCTCAGTGTTATCAAACTAAAGCAGGTAGGAAACAGAAAACTACCACAAGTTCCAAGTTAAACCTTGACCTATAAATATACTGATAACATTTCCCCTGAATGTTAAAAAAAGGCATCCATGCTTTTCACAAGGCTACTGATGGGAATGCTGGGGGGTTTTAACTTCTATCTTAATGACATCTGTAAATTACTTCCAAGTTTTCCTTTCCTGAGACAACACACTTATTTCTTGTTTAATTTTTCAGGCATATTCTGCATATTCATGAAATCTCCCACAACAGAATCCCATTCTCTGATTTTCTTTTCCCTACAGAAATGTGAGGATATCATAAACTCTATTCTCCATCCTGCTTTTTTCACTCCTAATATGTCATGGAGATCATTATACAACAGTACACATGAAGAAAGCTAATTCTTTCTAAAGGCTGAGTATACTTGCATAGATATAATATGATTTATATAAGTCTGAAGGTGATAGTCATTTTATATGCTTTCAATCTTTTTCTCCTTTAAACTATGACCATGAATGGCCTTGTGCAAAATCTTTTACCTTGAGGACAAATATATATATGTGTGTGTGTGTGTGTATATATATATATATTTTTTTTTTAATGAAATAGAACTGCTAGATCAAAGACTGTGTGCACTTTAAATATATACAAGTAAAACATATAGGTGAAATATACATTCAAATATATATGTAAATGTGTATGTAAATTGCCTTCTGGGGATATGCCATTTTCACAACCATCAGTAATGCACGAAAATGCCTCACCAATACACAATGATTTTGTTTTCATTTTTGCCAATCTTTGCCAAATCTAATTTACTTTTATCTTATTATGAGTGAGGTAGAATAACTTTGCATATAATAAAAGCATATTTGCTTATTTTCTAAAAATTGTTTATTTGTATCTTTTGTTAGTTTTTCTTTTGCATTTCAATTTAATTCTAATAGATTGTAGAAGCTCCTTATGTACAAGAAATGTTCCCGTTTCATACAATATGAATTGCAAATATCAACCTCACTGTCAAAATTGAACTCTTAGTCCCAACTTTTCACTTCTCCTAGATAGGATTATATATCAAAAACCTGGTCCTTGCCGCATCAAGAGACAGTGTACTTCTCCAGCCCTGGAATTTGTCCTTGTCAAAGTAGCTTGTTTGGGCCAAGGATGAGTTTATAGATGTGACAAGAGTGGAGAATTTAAGTTTGTTTACAAGACTGCTCTTGAATTCTGGCATTCTGTGATCCACAATTAGAAGTGGTTCCCTGCAGTTACCGTTGCCCTTTCAACCTGGTCACCACATTGAACACATGCAAAGACCAGAGCTCACCCATGGCCAGCAGACAAACTCAGCTGGCGCTGCAGGCTGAAGCAGAGCCCCCCAGCAACCCAGTCTGGGTTAGCTTATCCAGATGTAACCTGAGGCTGCATAGGCATGAGAACAAATCCTTACTGAGTGAGCTCTGAGATTTGGGGGTAGCTTGTTACACAGCAACAGCTGACAGAAACATTAAATGCTCAATTGTCTCTAATTGTCATGCTCTTTAAAAAAAAAATGTGATATACATATACACTATTTATATAGCTTAAATTTATTAATGGTTTTCATATAAACCTTCGAAGATTTACATGCTGTTGAGGTGGGTCAAACTATAGAAAAAGTGAATTAAAATTAGATACTCTTATTTTATTGCATTTTAATGGTATTTTGCTTTCATTTAATGATCTAACACTTTTAGAATTGTTTTTCATATAAATTATAGAGTAGGAATTAAAAAATATTTTTCAACTTAAGTATTGCCATGCTATTTATTTAATAAACCATATTTTCTTTACTGACTTGAAATGTGTCCCTTAATATACTGAATTTTCCAATGTATTATTATTTATTTCTAAAATTTCTTTTTTAAAATTAAATTTTCTAAAATTTCTTGACCCTCTGTATATGGATATATATATATTGATTTGAATTTACTAACACTCTTTAATCACCACTTTAATATTTGTTAGATCTAATTTTTTCTTCTTATCTTTCATTCTGAGAAAGATTCTTATTTATTTTACCTAAGAACTTCAAAATTATATTAATATTTTTAAAAAATTCAGCTGGTATTTTCATTAGAATTACATAAAATGTAGAAATTACTTAGGGAACAGTTATATCATTTAGGATATACTGAGTCTTCATTTTCAATTATATAATATACTCTTTAATTATTACTCTTGTGTCCTTCAGGAGAGTCTTTTAAACTTCCTTGATGTTATGTCTATTTTTAAAAGTATATCTTCTAACTTCCTCTTCTATCTCACTGTTGTTTGTCTACACAAAAAATACATAAACTTTGTATCCAGCCAGTTAAATGAGTTACATTTTAATCTGAAATTCATCTTTTCTTGTTTATCATAGATTTCTAGGTGAAATATAATATCTTAAAAAAAATCAAGACTTTTTAAACATTTCTCTGGTGACTTTTTAAAAACATTTATTGGGAAATAATTGTAGACTCACAGATTCCCTATATTATCAAGAAATAATATATAGAGACCCTGTGTACACTTTAGTCAGTTTCCCCAAATGGTAGCATCTTCAAAAACACAGCACAATATGTAACACTATATCCCAAGTAGAATATTGACATCCATTCAGTCAAAACACACAAGATTCCCATGACACAAGGATCCTGCAAGTAACCTTTTAAAACCACACCCACTTGTCTCCGATCTCCACTCTCTTCTTAACCCAATTGAAACCACTAAAGGGTTCTCCATTTCTGAATTTTTGTCTTTCTGAGAATGTTGTAGAAATAGAATCAGAGTACAAAGCCTTTTGTGATTGGCTTTTTCACTTAGCAAATTCTCTGGAGATCCATCCAGGCTTTTATGTGTATCAGTAGTCTATTCCTTGGTATTGCTGAGTAGGATTCTATGGTATAGCTAACCTACAGTTTGTTTAATCATTCACCCATTGAAGGGCATCTGGATTAATTCCAAATTGTGGTTATTATGAATAAAGCTTCTATGAACATTTGTGCACTGGGTTTTGTGCCAACGTAAGTCTTCATTTTCCTAGGATAAATACTCAGGAGTACCATTGTAGGGTTGTATATTTAGTGCTTTAAGAAACAGACATACTGTTTTCCAGAGTGGCTGTATCATTCTACATTCTCACTAGCAATATATGAATGATTCAGTTCCTCTCCATCCTCGTCAGCATTAAACATTGTCACTACTTTTTTCCTACTTTAGCCATTCTGTTAGGTCTGTGCTGATACTTCACTGTGATTTTAATTTGCACTTCCCTAACATCTAATGATGCTGAACATCTTTTCATGAGCTTATCTGCCACCTGAATATCTTCAGTGAAATTGCCCTTCATGACTTCTGCCTTATTCTAATTGGATAGTTTACTTTTTTATCGTTGAATTTTGAGAGCTCTTTGTATATTTTACATGCTGGTTCATTGTTAGATAAGTAGTTTGCAAATGTTTTCCCACTCAGCAGCTTGTTTTTTCATCCTGCTTTCAAGTCTAGTAACTTCTTGCTTAGTCCTATGTCACAGAGATGTCCTCTTATCTTTTAATAAAAGTTGTAGTTTTACATTTAATTCCATGATCCTGTTTGAATTAATTGTTGTATAAGGAGTAGGACTTAGGTCAAGTTTCACTTTTTTTTTTTTTTTTGGTCTATGCATGTCTAATTGCTCTAGCACTATTTGTTGAAAAGGTTATTTTACCCTCCTTGAATTGCTTTTGCAACTTCGTAAAAAAATCAGTTGGGAAGGATAGTGTGGGTCTATCACTAATTTTGCTAATTTGGTTCTTGATCTAAGTATCCATCCCTCTGCCAGTACCACACTGCCTTAAGTACTACAGCTGTATAGTAAACCTGAATATTAAGTAGAGTGATTCCTCTACTTCGTTCTTTATTAAGATTGTCTTAGGTATTCTAGGTCCTTTTCTTTCCCTTATTTTAGAATAAACTTGGCAACAGAATTCTTTCAACTTGCCTACATCTGAAAATGTCTTGATTTCTTTTTCATTCCTGAAGGATACTTTCACTGCATATCGGATTCTGGGTTAAGAGTTCCTTTTTTTCAAGGTTTGAAAATATTGTGCCTCCTCCTTATAACCTCCATGATTTATGATGATAAATCCTCTGCCATTATAATTATTTTTCTCATACAGTGTAGTTCTTCCCAATTTTCTCTCTTTCTCCCAGAGGTCAGTAGAGTAACTTTATGCTTCCCAGACCATGACCTTTTCAAGGTAGCTTGAGCCAAGCAAAATTCTACATTTTGGGCAATGGGAACTCAGGCATCCTTGTTGTGTTAAAGATAAAACTGTAGATTATTGCTGCTCCTACTGATTATTATTATTTAAAATTTTAATCCTGCCACCCCTATTGAATCTGGGCTGTGACCTACAGAGAGAATGAAGGTGCTCTGGGAACCATTCCAGCAGGAATTCGTCTCAGAGGTTCTTTTGGACTCCTTCTGTTAAGAGGAAATTAGGGGCGGGGGGACAATATATTCTTCTGTCCTACAACCACCCAAGGAATCTCTAGAATTATTTATATCTATCAATGTCTAGATTTAGATCAGTAGATCAGTCTCTAAACTGTAGTGTGTGTGCACACACATGTGTATGTGTGTGTGTGACCGGACATTTTTTGCACTAAGTTCTGCTGAGTTCTTTTTGATTTTACTGAGAACCTTCTTCTCACCCATCCTCCTCAGCTTTTGAATCTCATCTAAACTTTATGCCATAGCAAAGTCCTATTTAACCGTGGTATATCAGTCAAGCACTAGTGACGAAAAGAATGAATTACCTATTCCCTTTTCACTTTCACGAAACAATTTTCGTCTTCCAGGTCAAAAAGTAAAGATAGTAAAAATAGTAGTAAAGATGGTAAAAGTAAAGATAGCAGTGCGAAGCAGGATTGTCTTTTGGTCCATTATGCAAAGTTGCCTGTATTGATAATTTTTTGATTTTCCTATTAGAATGTAGCTATTCATGTGCCCAGAGTACACACATACCTCTACTAGCTTTCTCATTGTGCTAGTATGAGAAAGTACTTTTAATGACAAAAGTACTCCCTAAGCTTTTTCTACTCCCTACTTCCCTTAAGTACTTTGTAGTAAATCACTTTGCAATTGCTAACATTTTTTGGTGAAAATAGATGCTTAAAATATGTTTGCTTAATTTTGAACTCCTTGCGGCAATTTTTAAACATAATTCCACAATGTTCAGTTCACATATTTTGTGGTTTTCTTAACTAGATATAAGAATAAGGACAGAAGTCATTGAAGATATGTCAGAAACTTCAAAAAAATATCAGAAACCCAGAAAGACATTGACTAGATATTGATGATTAGGCAGGAGAAATGATTTGAGTTACACTGAGGTTTTGCAAATGCATACATGGGAAGGTGACAGCACTTTGTACAAAATTATGAGCTTTGGGATAATAGAAATGAAAGGTGGTTACAAAGAAATAAGGCAACTAGCACCGGGCCTGGTGGCTAGCAGGCATTCCGTAAATGCTTTTGGAGTGACTATTAAATTAATTCCATACTAGACACATTGAGTTTGATGTGGAAATTTCGGTAGTAGCGTAACCTTAAACCTGTATGGTGCTTTACCAAGCAATTTCATATGTTGCCCCATTAATCCCCACGATAAACGCATGGAGGAAAATATCATTCAAGCCCTCTTACGGCTGAAGAAATGAGCCTTAGATTTAAGTTTCTTACTTAAAGTTATACAATTAGTGGGCCAGAGATGAGGTTTAAGTCAGAGTGTTTTTGAAACCAAAACCTTATCTCTTTCTCATACTGCAGAATGTTCCAAATAGAAATAGATTTGGCTACAGTGGCAGCTTATCTCAGATGCATTTCAGGATATCATAACGTTTGGAGGACATAACTGGAGAGCAAGTTAAAAAATTACAATGCATCACCATTTGGTGGGAGACTCATGAAGGTCAGGACACTGAATCTTTTTCATTGCAGTGTCACTAACACATAGAGAAGCTCAGTATATGTTTATTGAATCAATGATTTGACTAAATCTGAAGCAGGTTGGAAGGCTATAGGGTTGTTTGTAAAAACATATATTCAAGGGGAACATATGCCAGAATCATGGTAAAAGAAGAAGAATCATTATCTGGCATCAAATTTAATGTAATAAGAGTTAAGGGTATTGGGGAACCAAAGGAAGGATCCTATAGGATTCTTCCCAAGGAAAAAGTCATACGTATCAAGTACAGCAAAGTGAAGTATTTGAGACAATTAAATTATAAAGCTATTATTCTTTTATAATGATTTTATTTGTATAATATACCTTTTGTGATCGTGTCTTAGATATGGGTTGATTGGTAGTGAAGCATATTACTTGTAGCTAAGAGGCATATTGCTGATAGGATACAATGCTTTTGAGAATGTTTTTTAATTTCACAATTTTTGTTTCATTGCCTTAGTTTTTATTTGAGGTCCTCTCTTATAGACCTATTGGATATTTCTTAAACATACTCTATTTATTGGTCACTTTTTCTTGATTCCTTTTCATTCCTTTCTTTATTTCTTTGTGATTTAAAAAGTGTTCTCCCATAGCTTATTCTGTTTATCTGAAGGCATTATTTACACACCTTCTAAGTTAATCCTCATTTTTGAAATATTGTTATTCATTTATTTCAAATTTATTCTGTGTACTGTCACCTCATTTCTCAGTTATTCTAATTTAGATTGATGCTCTTATTTTATATCTTCTATCATTTTCTTATTTTTTTTTTGAAACTTTTGACTGCAGTTTCCACCTGTTCTCTGCCATGCCTTCTTGGAGTGCTTTCATTTTCTACAGGCACATTACTTTATTTCAATTTATCTTCTTTTTTTTTTTTTTTTTTTTTTGCGGTACGCGGGCCTCTTACTGCTGTGGCCTCTCCCGTTGCGGAGCGCAGGCTCAGCGGCCATGGCTCACGGGCCCAGCTGCTCTGTGGCATGTGGGATCTTCCCGGACCGGGGCACGAACCCGCATCCCCTGCATCAGCAGGCGGACTCCCAACCATAGCACCACCAGGGAAGCCCCAATTTATCTTCTTTTTCTTATAACTTAGGATGGAATTTAATTGTGATAAATTTTGCTGTGGTGTTTTTTCTGTCTCTACATGAAATTAGTTTCATGGCCATTTAGAAAGAAGAGGTGGGTCTGAAGAGTTTTTCTAGTTGAAAGCTGGAACTCTGTCTCCTGGAATTTCCAGCAGTACTTTAAGATATGGCTGCTTCCCCTTTGAAATCTCCCAGCAGTTTCCTTTGCTTATTTAGTCATGACTAACTCTTTCTTTTGCCCCTATCTTTCCTCTTCTGATAAATTCAGATTACCTTTCTAGCAGATTATTTTTCAATACAGATACTTTTAAGTATCTATCAAACAGGCACACTCTCCTCAGTGTGGGTCTCTGTTGTGGAAGGGATTTTGAAGATTTCATAGACCTCAGATCACACCTGCCATTTCATCCTAAACCATGGACCCATGATTATTATCCACAATATAGAGTATGAAAAAAGTACTCAGTTTTAGTAGATTTCTCTCCAATTGTCCGGCCCATGTTCAGTGCATCCCTGGTGGCAATTTGGGGGTTTCCCACTTCTCAAATTCATCATGTATCACCTTGATCCCTTCTCTTTCCTCCTGAAGAGATGCTGATACCTGTCAAGTCTTGTGCTGTCAGTGATTTGTGCTCCCTGCTCTTATTTCACGATTTCTTGTAGTAAGTAATCCATGGTGGTTTGGCTTTGCTACTCTAGTTTTAGAGGAGCAATTCCAACATTACTGTGCTGTTGCCAACATTTTCCAGCATCTCTTCCCCGATCTGAAGGTGAGAGCACAAAGCTCAGTCATTAAGGCTTCAAATGACATAGTCAGCTTCTCCTTGGACTGTGATTTCCAGTGCATTTATTAAAAGAATATATTTCTTAATTTAATAGAATATAGTAAATATTTACATGTGTTGATGCCTTATTTTCTGAAACTTAAAATTTTCATTTTCTTCTATAAAGCTCTCTCCACACACAAACACACATACTAACTGCTTATAATTGATTTTGATTTTCACAAAACATTCTAAATATTAAGAATATCACTTATCACCAAATTATCTCAAGTCTTTTTTCACCTTTGTAAGTTTTATCAAATTGACTTGGCTGTCCTCATTGTCAGAGTAAAAACCACAGGACAGTTTCATTGGTTTGATTTTGCTGTAGAGTCTTGCTCATTTTTTT
The DNA here is from genome assembly GCF_008692025.1 of Phocoena sinus. NCBI lineage: Eukaryota > Metazoa > Chordata > Mammalia > Artiodactyla > Phocoenidae > Phocoena > Phocoena sinus. The sequence continues at coordinate 72,701,015 of NC_045780.1, read as the reverse complement.
TAATTTTTTTAGACTGAAGATGTCAAACCATACCTCCTATTCCAGTCAGAACTGGAAAAAGAAAGCCTTAGCAAACTAAAAACAAACATTTACAAGGATGAGATAGGAATGTTTCTGCAGTATCAATGAACTGAAATAATTATTTCTTGAACACTCAACTTTGTGTTTTAATTTTGTCAAGAAAGTTAGTAGATTTCAAATATTTGGAAACCGTTTCTACATTTCTTAACTTTTTGGTGATAAACCGAGGAGTAAACAATCATCTTTGAGTGGCAATAACTACAATGTTAAAAACTCTCTCATGGAAATCTTTGTAGGCTGGATGTACTTTTTATATTTCAAGGTAAAAAATAATGCCACATTTTCTACCCAGTTATGCTAGGCATCGATTAAGGCCAAGAGGATGTGTTCCTTTGCTGGGGTCTCCATCTGAACCCTTCCAAAGGTACTTATTCCATGGCAGGTGAACACGCAGCCTCACTTTTGTGAACAAGCTACCAAGGGATTGTAGCATCTCCATAGTATTCCTAACTACCCATTTTTAATGCAATTTGTTAGTTAATTTAGTCAAATAGAAAACATGATTGAATTTTTATTTTTTTTAATTCTTATTTTATATTGTAGTAGAGTTGATTAACAATGTTGTGTTAGTTTCAGGGGTACAGCAAAATGATTCACCTATACATGTATCTATTCTTTTTCAATTTTTTTTTCCCATTTAGGTTATTGCAGAGTATTTATCTGTGCTATACAGTAGGTCCTTGTTGGTTATCTATTTTAAATATATCAGTGTGTACCTGTCAATCCCAAACTCCCAGTCTGTCCCTCCCCTCCACCCTTCCCCCCTGGTGGCCATAAGTTCGTTCTCTAAGTCTGTGAGTTTGTTTCTGTTTTGTAAATAAGTTTGTTTGTATCATTTTTTTTAGATTCTGCATATAAGCAATACCATTGTATTTTTTAAATAGTGCTATTTATTTAGCTAATTGCTTGTTTGGTTTAACTAATTAATATAATAATTTGAAAATGTTTGTAATTTTTTGGAATGTAATCTTGGTTTTACTACTTGTACAAACAGTAGCCTGTACTCTCCACAGGCTCCTGCATGGTGTGGCATATGACTACAAACTCATTTGTGGTTTCTCTTTACTCATGTCTTCCTACCAAAATGTATGCTAAGTCATTTCATACAAAAGAGCTATTTCTAGCAATAAATTTAATACACATTTTAGCTAAATATTTTCAGAGAGTTGTTTAAAACATTTTTTTCCTGGAGCAAGATAACGTAACTTAAATGTTCAAATATGGCTTTTATGTTATTAAAAAAAATAAAAAAGAAAAAGAAAAGACCTCACACAGGTGTTCCCAAATCGATTTCCACTTGAGTAATTACAGGGTTTTTTTTCTGAGAACAGCAATGACTCAGAGCTTAAAGGATTTGAAGTACCATAGTAAAGGGCAGCTTATTCTCTGTTTAGCCATTGTTATTTGTATTTCTCAATCAGAGTTTAAAAGCTATCTAAAATATTAAATATTTTGTGACTGTTTAGATGCAAGTGGGAGCACAGTGTGGAGCGAACAAAAGGAAAACCACTTTCACCACACCACCTGCAGGAACGACAGAACAGTGATGTAAATCTCAGAATACTTGGATTTTAGTCCCTCTCGCTATTCAGTACCGTATAAGACAAGTGAGCTACTTAACCTACTATGTTCTTGTTCTTTTTTCTTTCTTCCACCTGAAAATTGGAAGATTCTAAACCTGAGCTTCTCTCAAATTGCTTTCAATGCCTCTGTTACTGTCTTATTAGCTAAGTAATCTCCTGGTCTTTACAAATGCATCCTTATCTCTCCTGATTGTAAAAGGGTTAACTCTTCAAATGCAAAGATATCTATTAATTTTATTTCCACAAGGTATTTAGCACCCCCTTTTTTCCCTCAACTATTTGGATGTCTTTTGACTTAGGATGCAAACTGAAAACACAAGTTTGCTAAATTCTTCATCTTTAAAACTTTTATGCAACTGAAAATCTTAAATATCTATTATCTTACAGAACATAACATGATTATGAATCTGTTTTCCACTTTCAAAAATCTTGTATAAAGTTCCAAATAAAGGAAGTAAAGAAATTAAAATTTATCAGAAGTCTTATATTTGCCAGCCACTGTAACTTTATTTAATTTTACTTACTCTTATTTAATTTACCTAATTTTATTCAAAACTTTAAAATATAGTGGAAAATGGTCAATGAATCATTGTTGAAACTCTACCTCAAAAAAGATTCACTAACCAATTTTTTCAAAAAAATTATAATTTAAAAGATCAAAAATGTAGAGGAAATAAGTTCTATTATCTTAAAAATAATAGATTTTAGTGCATTAGAATATTTTAATGTCTTAAAAATAAAAAGGGGTTTATTGTCTTATTTTACATACGAAGAGACAATAAGAGCAAAATCATGACTTAATCATCTACAGGTGTGATATTTGCATACAAGCCTGGATGGCCCAATAGTTAGCTTATTCAATTTACCATTCACCGTGGCATAAGGTGGGTCTATCGGGGGAGTGAAGCCATTCATGTCGGTAGTGGCTCTGTGCAAAATGATCAGCTTTTTTGTTTTTATGTAAGGTAAAATCGCAAAGGTAGAGTTGAAATAGGGCTGTAACATTTACTTGCATAAGTGATACATATTTTATATTATTTGTCATGCTTTAAAGTAAGAGTGCAAGCCAAATAAATAGAGATTGTATATAAATCAACTGTGAGAGGAATTGCACTTGCTTGGAAAGTTAATGATCATATAAAAATGCATGCAATACCATCATACAATTTTACCAAGAGCTCCCTTACTCATTCTTGAAATTTAAACAGGAACTCTTCTTGTGATTTCTGTAGTCTGCAATAACTTACAAAGAGCATGTTATAGTCAACATGGCTTAGAGCTAAATAAGTGAACAAGAGTACATTCTGGGCTTATGAACAATAGGCAGTTCAGTCATCAAAAAATAGTCCACGTGTCTTTACCCCTGTTTCTTCATCTGTGGCATGCCAGGAGGATGGTAATATTCCTCATAACTTGTATTATTATCATTGCCTGCAAGTTCTAACTAATTGAATAACACAAGCAACAGACATGTGAGGCCTCTCTGCTGGGTAAAACTGTAAAAATACCAAAAAAAAGCATACGGAATATATTCTTGATATTGGTCTAGTCAATAATTTTTTGGCTATGACACCAAAAGCACAGGCAACAAAAGCAAAATTAGACAAATGGAACTGAATCAGACTAAGAAGCTCTGCACAGCAAAGGAGACGATCAACAGAATAAAGAGACAATCCATGCATCGGAGAACATTTTTGCAAACCATACATCTGATAAGAGGTTAATACCTAAATCATGTAAAGGAAACTCCTACAATTCAAGAACAAGAAAACAACTATTCTGATTTAAAAAATGGGCAAAGGACTTGAATAAACATTTTCTCAACAAAGGCATGCAAATGGTCAATGGGTATTTGAAAAGATACTCAACATCACTCATCATCAAGGAAATGCAGATCAAAATATCAAGGAGAAATCACCTGTTAGGATGGTTACTATTAAAAAGACAGAAATAACAAGTATTTACTTAAAGATGTGGAAAATTCAGTGCTTTTCTGCTCTATTGATGGAAAAGTAAAATGGTGCAGCTGCTATGAAAAACAGTATGGTGTTTCTTCAAAAAATATTAAAATAGAACTACTTTATAGCTTTGGAAGATACAGATAGGGCCTTCCTCCTGGAGTAAAGAGTAGGCTTTTGTCTTTTGTTTTTTTTAAACTATTCAATATAATAAAGACAAAGTTTTCTTCTGGGGCAAAATTTGGATAGGTTTACTGCCATTTATAAAAGATTTGCCTTCCATACACAGTTTCTATCCTATAGCAGAACCCACTGCATTTGTATCACCTGGTCTTCTCTGTGTCTCTGTGTAGTTACCGCTATTGTGGTAATAGAGTCCTTTGTCTTTGACTCAGGATCCTGTTGTCCACTGTGAGCATCCAGGAAACTATGTCAAACTAATACATTAGTTTGTAATTAGAGTAGAATCTAAGACCTGTCAGAATTTTTGATAACTGGGTACAAAAAATTTTCAAAGACTTAACAATATGCATGCCAAAAACCTTCAAGCTCAATAATAAGCAACGAAATTCAGACCAGACAACAAAATAATTTCATTCTTTAACTGTTAAAAGTACTAATAATTTTCCATGAATTTTTGTGAGGTTTTAGGCACTTTCATATACTACTGCTACTACTGCTCAATCCTATGGGGGCAATTCAATATGTTGAAATGTCTTAAAAATGTACCCCTTAATATAATAAAACTTTTACATCATATATCAATCTAGTTTCTAAGAATTTATGACTCCTGGGTCTCAGCAATGATGAGATGATCAGCATTCAGATGGTCTGAATGTGTACCCTAGATTTTGGAACAGTATATTTCTAAGTATTTACATGAGGACACGTAAATACAGACCCTCTTGGTGAAAAAGTCTGTCATATAAACAGAGAAGAATGCAGTACATGAAGGAATATACAGGAAGAAAAACAAACGGGCAGGAGGTAAAGTGAGAAAGTCATCTAGATTCTCACTAATATTTCAATCCTTTTACTCTGGTCGAGTTCTGACTCCTATACTGTTTTCTTTTTTTTTTTGCTGTACGTGGGCCTCTCACTGTTGTGGCCTCTCCCGTTGTGGAGCCTAGCCGCTCTGTGGCATGTGGGATCTTCCCAGACCGGGGCACGAACCCGTGTCCCCTGCATCGGCAGGCAGACGCTCAACCACTGCGCCACCAGGGAAGCCCTGACTCCTATACTTTTATAACAAATTCCTTTTGTTACTGAAATCCACACAAGTCAGATTGTTACATAAAGCTTAAATGATCATAGCTAATATGTTAATTCCCATATTTATTTTCTACAGTCATGAAAATAATCTCGGAAAATGAGAAAGAGATTTTTAGAAGTTCCATCTTCCATTAAAGAAAAAAATACTTGTCTTAAGCTCAGGAAGTTTAATTCAGGTATCCCTTCTAACAATTTGAATTCTAGACAAGCAACAAGTATCCAGTCTGAGTATTTTGAAACGATGAATTAGAGATAGGAGTAAATACCTAGACACAAAAATAAGCACGTGTGGATGTATTAATTTTTAAAAGACATACTCTTCATAACATTACTATACTATAATACACTGAAAATTATAACAATGTAGAAGAGCATTTAAAATGTATTTCTGTTTCTTATTTCATTTTATGGTGATATTTTCTGTTAGAACGTTCTGAGTTCTGATTGCTCTAACCAAATAATCATAAATCAAGAGCAATTCAGCATTCTGTAGGGGCTTCTTCATACAATAAAAAGAATAAAAATGCCTCTTAAGTTATAGAAGTCAGTAACCAGTGGTCTCTGTTTCTGACTTACAGTAACAAAACAGGGCTAACTTTACCATGTATGATCTTGTGGATATCTTCACGTAGTGGTGTGAGAGTGCTGAAAATCAATACAAGTTTTCCACTGATAAAAGTGATTAAAGTCCTATAATCATTGTGATAGGATATCAGGGACTGGAATTAGATCCGCTAAAATAATTGCATGGTAAGTCATTTTTCAAAAAAATCACAGCCAGTAGTTTTCTTAGCGTAGGATGTCTTTGACGTAATTAAAAATTTTTATCCAGTAAATAAACATGAACATCTGTATTAATTTTCATGCATAGTTGATCCATGTAGAACAATCTTGATCTATTGTGTTATTGAAATGATTAGTTTTGTTATAAAAATAAATGTAATACACATTGAAGTAATTTGACAAAATCAGAAACAAACAAAATTGCAGTATTACACTACAAGACCCCACTGTTAACTGTTGGCCTTCTTACCTACATGTTTGTATTTTTATATGCAGATACTAGCTTATATATAAAATTTGGTCAACAGTTAATTTCTCTGTGGATTTGAATGTCGATAGTACAACTTAGATTAGCAATTATAACAAAATGGTAAAAGAATTAATACTGTAGAAAAATGTTAAAAAGCAAATGAGACTACACTGATTTTGCATTTACGTTCATTTTTATTATGCACTACTGTGTGCTCATATGGAAGAATCAGTAAACCATTGTCCAAAGGTCAAACTGGATTCTTATTTTTATAGATAAAGTTTTACTGGAACACGTTCATTTGTTTGCAAATTGTCTATAGTGGTTTTGCACTAAAATGGCAGAGTTTAGTGATTGTGACAGAGACGATATGGCCCACAAGGCTGGAAATATGTTTTATTTACTCCTGCACGGAAAAAAATGTTTGCTAATTTCTGCTTTAAGATATCAAAGAAATATAGTATTCAGTTACTGCATCCAAAAGCTTACAATCTCTTTGAGTGGAAAAATATATGCGTCCAATAAATAACCACCAATTGCTGCATTTTGCCTAACACATTCCCCAAGCAGTGGCCTTCCACTTGAAAAATCCAGTTTGACATAATCTTTAACGACTTTTGGTTATGCAGGCACACTGACTCTTCTGCATAGACTAGGGTGAATTAAGAATCTAACATTTAAAACTTTGAATTGAAAACAAATGAACAATAATACCTTATATTCCATCTATTTAGATTTTTCAAGTTAACATGTTTAATATAATATTGATTTCCACTTTGTCTTTTGATTTATCCACTCAAGAGTAAACCATGTCTGGAATTTCCTTTGGAAGTTAAAAAAGGGCCTGCATCTGGTTGAGAATATAATCACAACTATAGAATTTAAATATGTTCAAGCCCATGTATGGTTTAGGCTTTGATAAATGACCTCCATAGAGGTAAACAAAGCCATAGAAAAGAATCTTTTGAGGATGAAAGAGTCTTCTATGGTATGAATTTTGCAGTCTGATGTATAGAGAATGAATATTGTGGATGAAGAACTACGTTGGAAAAAAGTATTAGTACGATATTGGGAAAATTTAAGGAATGCTATGCTAGAAAGTTAAGCCGACGGTGCTTCTTTTCTTTTATTTATGTTTCTTATTGTGGTAAGAATAGTTCACATGAGACCTACCCTCTTAAAGTTTTCAGTTCACAATGCAGTGCTGTTAAATATAGTCAAAGTGTCACATAGCAGATATCTACAATTTATTCATCTTGCAAAATCAAACTTTATAGCCATTGAAGAAGTCCCCATTTTCCTCTCCTTTGGCAACCACCATCCTACTCTCTTGCTATAAGTTTGACTGTTTTGAACACCTCATGTAAATGGAATCATGCAGTAGTTACATTTTTGTGACTTGCTTATTTCACTTAGCATAATGTCCTCCATTTTCACCCATGCTGTTGCATAGGGCAGAATTTCCTTCTTTTTAAGAGCTGAGCTATATTCCATTTTCCTTTTTCCATTCATCAATCAATAGACACTTAAGTTGCTTTCATATCTTGGCTATTATGAATAATGTTGTTATGAACATGGGAGTGCAGATATCTCTTTGAGATCCTGATTTCAATTCTTTAGGGTTTATACCCAGAAGTGTAATTGCTAGATTATATTGTAGTTCTATTTTTTAATTTTTCGAGGAACCTCCATATTATTTTCCATAACGAATGCACCACTTTGCATTGCCACCAACAGTGTACAAGTATTCCAATTTCTCCACATCCTTGTCAATACCTGTTAACGTTTTGTTTGTTTCTTTGTTTTAATTTCAATTCTAAGAGGTGGGATGTAATATCTCATTGTGCATTTTCCTGTGGATTAGTAATCTTGAGCACCTTTTCCTATACTGTTCGGACATGTGTGTGTCTTTGTTGGAGAAATGTCTATTCAAGTATTTTGCTCATTTTTATACTGAGTATTGCTATTAGGTGTTGTGTTGTAGGATTTCCTTATATGTTTAGGAAATTAACCCCTTATCAGATACATGGTTTGCAAAAGTCTTCTCCTATTTTATATGTTGCATTTTCACTATGCTGATTGTTTTCTGTGTTGTGCAGGTGCTTTTTAGTTTGAGGTAGTCCCACTTGTATGTTTTTGTTTGTCTTTTGGTGTCATGTCCAAGAAATCATTGCCAAGACTAATGACATGAAGGTTTTCCCCTATGTTTTCTTCTAATAGTTTTACAGATTTAGGTCTTATGTTTAAATCTTTCATCTATTTTGAGTTGACTTTCATATATGTTGCAAGATAAAGATCCAATTTCATTCTATTTCATGTGGATATCTGGCTTTTCCAACACCATTTGTTGAAGAGACCATCCTTTCCCATTCTGTATTCTTGGCAATTTAGTTGAAGATCAATAGATGATATAGGTGTGTTTATTTCTGGGCTCTCTGTTCTGTTCCATTGGTCTATATGTCAGTTTTTGTGTCCGTACCATATTTTTAAATTACTGTAGCTTTTTAATTCATTGGAAGTCAGGAAATGTGCTATCCCCAGCTTTGTTTTTTCTCAAGTTAGCTTTGGCTACCTGGAATCTCAAATTATAGCATGGATTCTTCCCTCATTGATGTGACAATCTCTGGGTCATTTAAACATAAGACTGTGTATTTCATAAATGAAAAAAAGAAATATCAAAAAAGAATTTCTCTTTTCTCATAGAAGAACAAATTTCAAGTACTTCTAATTAACACTGGCTACGCTAAAATTCATAACCTCTTTATTCACTTCAAATAGTAAACTCTGCACTCTGTCTTCTGGATTTCTGATATTTGAGAGTCATTTTAGATCTGAATACATTACATACTGAACTATAGTGTTTTTAAGTTATAAGCAATCTTAGAGATCACAATTTGAATTTATCCCTTTTTTTAGCTGAGATCATTGGGATTCAATAAGTATATGGAAGTAACTGGGTTAGAGTTGTTTCCAAAATAAAATCAGCTTTTATTTTTCCTCAAACACAGTATGTATGTACTGCCTTATGTATGAAAATTGTTTGGTTATTACCTCAATACAAAAATGGTAAATAATAAAAGTAAAATACCAGAGTTACTAATGTAATTCTGATGTATATTATTGTTGCTAGACATACTCACTTGGGGAAAGATTGGTTTCATTGATATTCTAGAGAATTACAGGAGGAATATCCACCCACACTAATGTCAGTTATGTATGTAAATCCTCTGTACAATGATGGAAGAATAACCCCAAAGTGTTTGACTTAATTAATCTTTTCTGAGGCCCTTCACTACAGAACTAAAAATCTAAATAATGAGTAGGGACAAGGTATTAAGTATCTTTCTGCACTTAGAGGATGATTAATTATAATGGCTAAACCCCTGAACATTAAGTTGAATACTAATCTGATGACAGAATTTGGAGTTAAGCCAATGCTATGCATACCTCTGGGTGATTTCTACCCTTTTGACAGAGCAATAAAAAGAAAAAGAGAAATATATTAATAGTTTATACTCATCCCACTTAACACAGTCTCCTTTAAATGTGTTCGTAAGTTAAGTGAAAAAGTAAATGTCTCATACCTTCTTGGCCATAAACGCAAGATGCATATTTATCTGTTATCGATTTGATGCTCTTCTCTGGGTATTGAGATATATAATGTGGATCTTCTTCAAAAACAAGTGAGGAAAGGAAACAACAAAGAAGAAATAACCTGAGCCTATAATTTACACTTACACCTTTCTGTTGCGCTTGCCTGTTGACTGAAGACAGCTTGGAGAAAAGGTACACTCCTGTATAGTTGCAAACTGCTTTGAGATGGTTTTGATTTACAGAGCAGATACTCAGTAAATTGCTCTGTATCACATGGATTCACAGGGCTGGCGCAAATAAATTCAAAGGGCAAATGGATAGAAGGTCAAAGATAAACGTTATTAAACACTTTTGGCAACAGACGATAGAAATAGGGAAACCACTTTCACAAAGAGTTGGAAAAACAAGAAGCTCTTTCAAACTTATTTTCATTGTTCCAAGGGACTAAGCTTACCCCAGTGATAATAGATGGGAAAAAGCCTTCTAGATATTTATTTCTAAATCCCCCTTCTCTAACTTTGGTGTTTAGAAATAGAGAAGAATATGAGGTCTAGTAACAATCTCCTGAGCACTAATACATTTCCTCTTCCTTCAATGTGGATCGATTTGGTCGTGCCGCCATTCTTCAGATCATTTACCTTGCTCCATTCAGTTGGAATAAAGCACCATACGGCTGCTGTGTGCTAGGATTTTTTTCCCCATGAACTCACAGCTATTGTCCATTTCCCTCTCCTTATATGTGACCTGAAAGTAGATACATATCAGATCTTAAAAATTCATATTCATTACTTTGAATAAATGGAATTTAAAGAGTCATATGAGTTCCACTTAAGTCTTTTTTTTAAGGGGAGATATCTGCTCAGACTAGCGACTGTATGTAGCTACATGTGACCAAAATAACACTGGGTTCCTACTTCTATGTCGTGCCTCATCATAGCACAAGGTTACATGCGCAAGAAGTATTGAAAAGTAGAGAAACATTATTGAGTTTTCTCAGTGATATAATGACAGGGTACACTGTTTGATGTAAAGAAAATAAATGTTTTCACTCATTTGTCTTTTAAATGACCACAAGGGCTGATTTGGAGTCTACCTCTTTGATCTCTATACTTTCCTCCAAAAATTCTATGCCAGAAACCTTTGCCTAAGTGCCATCTTATTTTCTCCTCTCTCCCCTTCTGTCCTAATTCAGTAATTCAGTACTGAGCAGATCAACTTATCTTCTGTGCCCTTTTTTCCACTATTTCTGTAATTTTATCCATTACCTGTATTTATTTCACAAAGCATCGATCTACATGCAGAAATGCCTTAGATATTTTTTGAAAGAACAGAAAGGCATTAATCTGCCAACATGCAGACTTCACTCTATTATAGATTTAATTTTATTTCATGATATCCTATGGAATATGTTTAAATATATTCACATATTTATTAATATAAGTTTTTCTTTTGCTTTCCCTTTGCATATCAGAAGGAAAGCTTAGGAAGTCTAAATTATAATTAAGAAATACTAGAGAAAGACTTCTCCAGGAAATCCACTTATGAAGGAATAGTAGAGAAAGTCTCCTCTGTCCAGTTTAGGGGCCAAGGAAGATTTTAGGACTGGTGGAAGGAAAGCAAAGGAGTCAGAAGCCAACACCCTCAAACTGGAAACATGACACCACAAACTTAAAACCTTGCAGTGGCTGATCCTCTGCAGATGTAGTGGGGCAGGTTACAGCCATCCAAGGGAATCCCACACAGATGATGTAGGAGCAAAACCACAACACTGGGGATGGTAAGTCAAAATATAGCCTTGCCTAAGGTGGCAATTCTGATTACCCATAGCCACTATGTGGCATCAAAGATGGTCAGAATTTTCTCTTTCCACATGGAGAGATGGGATCCTGGGGCTGGATAGGGCTTGCGTCTGTTCAGAGTCTCAGTTCTTCAGTAGAAAACCAGGGTCAGGACAAAGAAAACAAAGTGTGTGGGTGATTCTGCATTAGAGTTGAATGGACAGGACTGTGGACTTCCACAGCAGGTGTCATGGTGACAACCGGAAAACCAAAGAGACCAGCTACATGTATGCAGACACCAAGATGGCAGGGGTCATATTCACCTAGTAGACACTTCATGTCAGAGATAAGCACAAGCTCAAGAATAAGACAAGGTCCCCCTGGCATGCCAACTGTTCTTCTCTACTTCTTAGAGCAACACACAGACACAGTCTTAGAAAGGCAGAGGGAAGAGAAACCCTAAAAGCCTGAACACAGACATCACCTTCTGTCCAAGATAGAGTAGCAGAAAATAGATATACAATCCCATATGCAGCAAAAAAAAAAAAAAAAAAAAAAAAAAAAAACACAAGACAAACGGTAAGAGACAATGAGATTTTCAAGTCACTGGACATCAGACAAAAAAAAAAAAAGGACAGTGATTGCTGAGTGGGATAGCCAGAATTCTGAAGACGACCCTCCAAGTTTACCATCCTCTGACTACTCGTTCAAACTCTAACATAGTGAAAGAACTCCGTGGATAGAATTAAAGTTACTAATAAGCTGACTTTCAGATAGAGAGATCATCTCGCACGATCCAGGAATTGCAACGTGATCGCAGAGGAATAGGCAGAGGAGTCCTTAGAAGCAGTGCAGCAGCAGAGGAGCGGAGGGGGCAGTAGGAGAGATCGCAGAGATTAGAAGCCTGGAAAAACTTGACTTGCCCTTGTTGGCTTTGAAGGTGACTTCTAGTCAGAAGATATAAGCACCCTCTACAATCTGAGAACCACCCCTGTCTTTAGCCACGGAGAAATGAACTCTGCCAATGACCTGAATGAGCCTAGGAACAGATTGTCCCCTAGAGCTTCTGGAAGGGAATGCAGCTATCTGCACCTTTATTTTAGCCTTTGAGGCTGTAGGCAGAGAACTAGCTGAGCCAGTGTCTGACCTAAATAACTGTGAGAAGGTAAGTGGGTGTTGTTTTAAGTCTCTAAGATTGTATTAATTTGTTATGGCAGCTATCAAAAGCAAACACACTGACGGGCAGGAAATGAACAAGGTGAGCCCTACATGAGTCCCAGCTCTCTGTCTTAAAGGGAGGGAGCGTCCAGGCAGCCCCTGGCACACTCCCTCCTTTGATCAGACAGAAATGAGATTTAAGGGGGGGACAAGGTAGAAAGAGTCAAGATGGCAGGTTTGAACATAATTATATCACTAGTCAGGTTAAATGTAAGTGGTCTTAACACCCTAAATTTTGTCAGTTGTATAAAAAATGTAAGACCTGACTATACGCTGCCTACAAGTAATGTAATTTAAATATAAAGACAAAAATAGGTTAAAAGGGGGGGACCTTGAAGATGGCGGAAGAGTAAGACGCGGAGATCGCCTTCCTCCCCACGGATACACCAGAAATACATCCACACGTGGAACAACTCCTATAGAACTCCTACTGAAGGCTGGCAGAAGACCTCAGACCTCCCAAAAGGCAAGAAACTCCCCACGTAACTGGGTAGGGCAAAAGAAAAAAACAGAGACAAAAGAATAAGGACGGCACCTGCACCAGTGGGAGGGAGCTGTGAAGGAGGAAAAGTTTCCACACACTAGGAAGCCCCTCCGCGGGCGGAGACTGCGGGAGGCAGAGGGGGGAGTTTCGGGACCGCGGAGTAGTGCACAGCGACGGGTGCGGAGGGCAAAGCGGGGAGATTCCTGCACAGACGATCGGTGCTGACCGGCACTCACCAGCCCGAGTGGCTTGTCTGCTCACCCGCCGGGGTGGGCGGGGCTGCGAGCTGAGGCTCGGGTTTTGGTTTTGGACGGAGCTCAGGGAGAGGACTGGGGTTGGCGGCTTGAACATAGCCTGAAGGGGTTAGTGCACCACGACTAGCCGGGAGGGAGTTCGGGGAAAAGCCTGCACCGGCCGAAGAGGCAAGAGACTTTTTCTTCCCTCTTTGTCTCCTGGTGCGCGAGGAGAGGGGTCTAAGAGCGCTGCTTAAAGGAACTCCAGAGACGGGCGCGAGCCGCGGCTAAAAGCGCGAACCCCAGAGACGGGCGCGAGCCGCGGCTGAGGGCGCGAGCCCCCGAGACGGGCGCGAGCCGCGGCTGAAAGCGCAAACCCCAGAGACGGGCGCGAGCCGCGGCTGAGGGCGCGAGCCCCCGAGACGGGCGCGAGCCGCGGCTGAAAGCACAAACCCCAGAGACGGGCGCGAGCCGCGGCTGAGGGCGCAAGCCCCCGAGACGGGCGCGAGCCGCGGCTAAAACCGCGGACCCCAGAGACGGGCGGGAGACGCTAAGGCTGCTGCTGCCGCCACCAAGGGGCCTGTGTGCGAGCACAGGTCACTCTCCACACCCCTCTTCCGCGGAGCCTGTGCAGCCCGCCACTGCCAGGTTCCCGGGATCCAGGGACAACTTCCCCGGGACAGCGCACGGCGGGCCTCAGGCTGGTGCAACGTCACGCCGGCCTCTGCCGCAACGTCACGCTGCCTCTGCCGCCGCAGGCCGGCCCCGCACGCAGTGCCCCTCCTTCCCCCATCCCCCAACCCCCGGCCTGAGTGAGCCGGAGGCCCCGAATCAGCGGCTCCTTTAACCCCGTCCTGTCTGAGCGAAAAAACAGACGCCCTCCAGCGACCTACACGCAGAGGCAGGGCCAAATCCAAAGCTGAGCTCCTGTGAGCTGTGAAAACAAAGAAGAGAAAGGGAAATCTCTCCCAGCAGCCACAGAAGCAGCGAATTAAAGCTCCACAATCAACTTGATATACCCTGCATCTGTGGAATACCTGAATAGACAAGGAATGATCCCAAATTGAAGAGGTGGAATTTAGGAGCGAAATCTATGATTTTTTTCCCTTTTCCTCTTTTTGTGAAGGTGTACGTGTATGCTCCTGTGTGACATCTAGTCTGTATACTCTAGCTTCCACCATTTGTCCTAGGGCTCTATCCGTCCATGACTTTTTTTTAAAAATTCTTTTTCTTAATAATTAAGTTTAATTGTAATAACTTTATTATACTTTACCTTCGTTCTTTCTTTCTTTCCTTCCTTCCCTCCCTCCTTTAGACAACGAATCACCCCAAATTGAGGAGGTGGTCTCAGGGAGCAGGATTTATGATTTTTCCCCCTTTACCTCTTTTTGTGAAGGTGTATGTGTATGCTTCTGTGTAAGATTTTCTCTGTATAGCTTTGCTTCCAACATTTGTCCTAAGGTTCTATCCGTCCCTTTTTTTTTTTTTTTTTCTAAATATTTTTTAATTCAATAACTATATTATACTTTATTTTATTTTTACTGTATCATCTTTCTTTCTGTCTTTTTTCCTTCTTTCCCTCCTTCCTTCCTTCCTCCCTCCCTCCCTCCCTCCCTCCTTTCTTTCCTTCTTTGCTTCTTTCTTCCTTCCTTCCTTTCCTCCTTTCCTTCTTTCTTTACTCATACTTCTACTAATTCTCCCTACTTTTTCTCCCTTTTATTCTGAGCTGTGTGGATGAAAGGCTCTTGGTGCTCCAGCCAGGAGTCAGGGCTCTGCCTCTGAGGTAGGAGAGCCAACTTCAGGACACTGGTCAACAAGAGACCTCCCAGCTCCACATAATATTAAACGGTGGAAATATCCCAGAGACCTCCATCTTAACACCAGCACCCAGCTTCACTCAACGACCAGCAAGCCACAGTGCTGGACAACCTATGCCAAACAACTAGCAAAACAGGAACACAACCCCACCCTTTAGCAGAGAGGCTGCCTAAAATCATAATAAGGCCACAGACACCCCAAAACACACCACCAGACGTGAACCTGCCCACTAGAGAGACAAGATCCAGCCTCATCCAGCACAACACAGGCACTAGTCTCCTCCACCAGGAAGCCTACACAACCCACTGAAACAACCTTAGCCACTGGAGACAGACATCAAAAACAACGGGAACTACGAAAGTGCAGCCTGCAAAAAGGAGACCCCAAACACAGTAAGATAAGCAAAATGAGAAGACAGAAAAACACACAGCAGATGAAGGAGCAGGATAAAAACCCACCAGACCTAACAAATGAAGAGGAAATAGGCAATCTACCTGAAAAAGAATTCAGAATAATGATAGTAAGGATGATCCGAAATCTTGGAAGTAGAATGGACAAAATGCAAGAAACAGTTAACAAGGACCTACAAGAACTAAAGATGAAACAAGCAATGATGAACAATGCAATAAATGAAATTAAAATCACTCTAGATAGGATCAATAGCAGAATAACTGAGGCAGAAGAACGGATAAGTGACCTGGAAGATAAAGTAGTGGAAATAACTACTGCAGAGCAGAATAAAGAAAAAAGAATGAAAAGAACTGAGGACAGTCTCAGAGACCTCTGGGACAACATGAAACGCACCAACATTCGAATTATAGGGGTTCCAGAAGAAGAAGAAAGAAAGAAAGGGACTGAGAAAATATTTGAAGAGATCATAGTTGAAAACTTCCCTAATAT
This sequence comes from Phocoena sinus, assembly GCF_008692025.1. Taxonomy (NCBI): domain Eukaryota; kingdom Metazoa; phylum Chordata; class Mammalia; order Artiodactyla; family Phocoenidae; genus Phocoena; species Phocoena sinus. The sequence goes on along the minus strand of NC_045780.1, from coordinate 72,685,063 downwards.
GGGAAAGGAAATAGTTAATCAAGTCCAGGAAGCACAGAGGGTCCCATACAGGATAAATACAAGGAGAAACACGCCAAGACACATATTAATCAAACTGTCAAAAATTAAATACAAAGAAAGCATATTAAAAGCAGCAAGGGAAAAACAACAAATAACACACAAGGGAATCCCCATAAGGTTAACAGCTGATCTCTCAGCAGAAACCCTACAAGCCAGAAGGGAGTGGCAGGACATACTGAAAGTGATGAAGGAGAATAGCCTGAAACCAAGACTACTCTACCCAGCAAGGATCTCATTCACATTTGATGGAGAAATTAAAACCTTTACAGACAAGCAAAAGCTGAGAGAGTTCAGCACCACCAAACCAGCTTTACAACAAATGCTAAAGGAACTTCTCTAGACACGAAACACAAGAGAAGGAAATGACCTATAGTAGCGAACCCAAAACAATATATAAAATGGAAATAGGAACATACATATCAATAATTACCTTAAATGTAAATGGACTAAATGCTCCCACCAAAAGACACAGATTGGCTGAATGGATACAAAAACAAGACCCTTATATATGCTGTCTACAAGAGACCCACTTCAGAACTAGAGACACATACAGACTGAAAGTAAGGGGATGGAAAAAGATATTCCATGCAAATGGAAACCAAAAGAAAGCTGGAGTAGCAATTCTCATATCAGACAAAATAGACTTTAAAATAAGGACTATTAAAAGGGACAAAGAAGGACACTACATAATGATCAAGGGATCGATCCAAGAAGAAGATATAAAAATTGTAAATATTTATGCACCCAACATAGGAGCACCTCAATACATAAGGCAAATACTAACAACCATAAAAGGGGAGATCAACAGTAACACATTCATAGTAGGGGACTTTAACACCCCACTTTCACCCATGGACAGATCATCCAAAATGAAAATAAATAAGGAAACACAAGCTTTAAATGATACATTAAACAAGATGGACTTAATTGATATTTATAGGACACTCCATCCAAAAACAACAGAATACACATTTTTCTCAAGTGCTCATGGAACATTCTCCAGGATAGATCATATCTTGGGTCACAAATCAAGCCTTGGTAAATTTAAGAAAACTGAAATTGTATCAAGTATCTTTTCCGACCACAACGCCATGAGACTAGATATCAATTACAGGAAAAGATCTGTAAAAAATACAAACACATGGAGGCTAAACAATACACTACTTAATAATGAAGTGATCACTGAAGAAATCAAAGAGGAAATAAAAAAATACCTAGAAACAAATGACAATGGAGACACAACGACCCAAAACCTATGGGATGCAGCAAAAGCAGTTCTAAGGGGGAAGTTTATAGCAATACAAGCCCACCTTAAGAAGCAGGAAACATCTCGAATAAACAACCTAACCTTGCACCTCAAGCAATTAGAGAAAGAAGAACAAAAAAACCCCAAAGCTAGCAGAAGGAAAGAAATCATAAAAATCAGATCAGAAATAAATGAAAAAGAAATGAAGGAAACAATAGCAAAGATCAATAAAACTAAAAGCTGGTTCTTTGAGAAGATAAACAAAATAGATAAACCACTAGCCAGACTCATCAAGAAAAAAAGGGAGAAGACTCAAATCAATAGAATTAGAAATGAAAAAGGAGAAGTAACAACTGACACTGCAGAAATAAAAAAAATCATGAGAGATTACTACAAGCAACTCTATGCCAATAAAATGGACAATCTGGAAGAAATGGACAAATTCTTAGAAATGCACAACCTGCCAAGACTGAATCAGGAAGAAATAGAAAATATGAACAGACCAATCACAAGCACTGAAATTGAAACTGTGATTAAAAACCTTCCAACAAACAAAAGCCCAGGACCAGATGGCTTCACAGGTGAATTCTATCAAACGTTTAGAGAAGAGCTAACACCTATCCTTCTCAAACTCTTCCAAAATATAGCAGAGGGAGGAACACTCCCAAATTCCTTCTACGAAGCCACCATCACCTTGATACCAAAACCAGACAAGGATGTCACAAAGAAAGAAAACTACAGGCCAATATCACTGATGAACATAGATGCAAAAATCCTCAACAAAATACTAGCAAACAGAATCCAACAGCACATTAAAAGGATCATACACCATGATCAAGTGGGGTTTATTCCAGGAATGCAAGGATTCTTCAATATACGCAAATCTATCAATGTGATAAACTATATTAACAAATTGAAGGAGAAAAACCATATGATCATCTCAATAGATGCAGAGAAAGCTTTCGACAAAATTCAACACCCATTTATGATAAAAACCCTCCAGAAAGTAGGCATAGAGGGAACTTTCCTAAACATAATAAAAGCCATATATGACAAGCCCACAGCAAACATCATCCTCAATGGTGAAAAACTGAAAGCATTTCCACTAAGATCAGGAACAAGACAAGGTTGCCCACTCTCACCACTCTTATTCAACATAGTTTTGGAAGTTTTAGCCACAGCAATCAGAGAAGAAAAGGAAATAAAAGGAATCCAAATTGGACAAGAAGAAGTAAAGCTGTCACTGTTTGCAGATGACATGATACTATACATAGAGAATCCTAAAGATGCTACCAGAAAACTACTAGAGCTAATCAATGAATTTGGTAAAGTAGCAGGATACAAAATTAATGCACAGAAATCTCTGGCATTCCTATATACTAATGATGAAAAATCTGAAAGTGAAATCAAGAAAACACTCCCATTTACCATTGCAACAAAAAGAATAAAATATCTAGGAATAAACCTACCTAAGGATACGAAAGACCTGTATGCAGAAAATTATAAGACACTGATGAAAGAAATTAAAGATGATACAAATAGATGGAGAGATATACCATGTTCTTGGATGGGAAGAATCAACATTGTGAAAATGACTCTACTACCCAAAGCAATCTACAGATTCAATGCAATCCCTATCAAACTACCACTGGCATTTTTCACAGAACTAGAACAAAAAATTTCGCAATTTGTATGGAAACACAAAAGACCCCGAATAGCCAAAGCAATCTTGAGAACGAAAAAAGGAGCTGGAGGAATCAGGCTCCCTGACTTAAGACTATATTACAAAGCAACAGTAATCAAGACAGTATGGTACTGGCACAAAAACAGAAAGACAGATCAGTGGAACAGGATAGAAAGCCCAGAGATAAACCCACGCACATATGGACACCTTATCTTTGATAAAGGAGGCAGGAATGTACAGTGGAGAAAGGACAGCCTCTTCAATAAATGGTGCTGGGAAAACTGGACAGGTACATGTAAAAGTATGAGCTTAGATCACTCCCTAACACCATACACAAAAATAAGCTCAAAATGGATTAAAGACCTAAATGTAAGGCCAGAAACTATCAAACTCTTAGAAGAAAACATAGGAAGAACACTCTATGACATAAATCACAGCAAGATCCTTTCTGACCCACCTCCTAGAGTAATGGAAATAAAAACAAAAATAAACAAATGGGACCTAATGAAACTTCAAAGCTTTTGCACAGCAAAGGAAACCATAACCAAGACCAAAAGACAACCCTCAGAATGGGAGAAAACATTTGCAAATGAAGCAACTGACAAAGGATTAATCTCCAAAATTTACAAGCAGCTCATGCAGCTCAATAACAAAAAAACAAACAACCCCATCCAAAAATGGGCAGAAGACCTAAATAGACATTTCTCCAAAGAAGATATACAGAATGCCAACAAACACATGAAAGAATGCTCAACATCATTAATCATTAGAGAAATGCAAATCAAAACTACAATGAGATATCATCTCACACCAGTCAGAATGGCCATCATCAAAAAATCAAGAAACAATAAATGCTGGAGAGGGTGTGGAGAAAAGGGGACACTCTTGCACTGCTGGTGGGAATGTGAATTGGTTCAGCCACTGTGGAGAACAGTATGGAGGTTCCTTAAAAAACTACAAATAGAATTACCATATGACCCAGCAATCCCACTACTTGGCATATACCCTGAGAAAACCAAAATTCAAAGAGAGTCATGTACCAAAATGTTCATTGCAGCTCTATTTACAATAGCCAGGACATGGAAACAACCTAAGCGCCCATCATCGGATGAATGGATAAAGAAGATGTGGCACATATACACAATGGAATATTACTCAGCCTTAAAAAGAAATGAAATTGAGCTATTTGTAATGAGATGGATAGACCTAGAATCTGTCATACAGAGTGAAGTAAGTCAGAAAGACAAAGACAAATACCGTATGCTAACACATATATATGGAATTTAAGGGAAAAAAATGTCATGAAGAACCTAGGGGTAAGATAGGAATAAAGACGCAGACCTACTGGAGAACGGACTTAAGGATATGGGGAGGGGGAAGGGTGAGTTTTGACAGGGCGAGAGAGAGTCATGGACATATACACACTAACAAACGTAGTAAGGTAGATAGCTGGGGGGAAGCAGCCGCAAGGCACAGGGATATTAGCTCGGTGCTTTGTGACAGCCTGGAGGGGTGGGATGGGGAGAGTGGGAGGGAGGGAGACGCAAGAGGGAAGACATATGGGAACATATGTATATGTATAGCTGATTCACTTTGTTGTAAAGCAGAAACTAACACACCATTGTAAAGCAATTATACCCCAATAAAGATGTTTAAAAAATAAATAAATAAATAAATAAATAAATAAGCAAAAAAAAAAAAAAAATAGGTTAAAAGTAAAAGGATGGGAAAAGATTAGATTAGTCAGTATCCAATCTGGAGACAGAAGCTACACAGTAAAGGAAATTTTAATGTAAATAATATTATACATCATAAAATTGATATATATATATCCATTATTTATGCAAGACAAATAATTTAATATAGAACAATCATAGGGGGCAAGTAAAAACATGGGGAGAAAACTCTACGAGGTCCACCAAGGCTAGGAAAGAACATCTATGGAAGAGGACCCTTGGAAGAAAGGATCAGTCCTTGTTGAAGAAGGTGGAGTTGCAGCCAACTGGTTGGAAGTTTGCTAGGTTGACTGGGCCAGAGCGGGTCCAGAGTCTCCAGGCTGAGAGAGATGGGAGCCACTGTGGATGGCCTGGGACTCAGAGGATGTCGGTGTGCTACAGTAGGTGCTGCTGAGACCAGGGGCTGGAGAGGAACCGCCCCTGCAGGAGCTGGGATACTCTGTAGGAACCAGCTTTGGCTGCAGGAACTCCAAGACACTGTGTGGGACTTCAGTGGGCACCCCAGCAAAGATTCTGACATGTGAGAGTGGGGCTGGGCAAAGAAAGGGATCAGAGGGCAACATCCCAGGTTGGGGCTCAGGTCTGCACTATCTAGGTCTCCTGATGCTGCTGCTGCTACCACCTGGGTCATCATCTGAAGAAAAGAGATGACCAAGACAGTGCCGAATTCTTTGCAAATATTTTCTCCCATTCCATAGGTTGTCTTTTTGTTTTGTAGATAGTTCCCTTTGCTGTGCAAAAGCTTTTAAGTTTCGTTAGTTTATTTTGGCCTTTTCTTTTTTGCCTTAGGAGACATATCCAAAAAAATATTGCTACAATTTATGCCAATGAGGGTTCTGCCTACGTTCTCTTCTAGGAGTTTTGTGGTTTCAGGTCTGAATTTCGTTTAGGTCTTTAATCCATTTTGAGTTTATTTTTGTTTGTAGTATGAGGAAATGTTCTAATCTCATTCTTTTACATGGAGCTATCCCAGAACCACTTATTGCTACGAAAATTACTATCCATAAGAGAAGAAACTGATAAACTGTTTCTTTTATTACAATGTAAAATGTATGCTCTTTGAAAGATACTGTTAAGAAAAGGAAAATAAAAAACTGCAGACTGGGAGAAAATACTTGGAAATCATATATCTGATGAAGGACTTGGGTCCAGGGTATATAAAGAACTCTCAAACCTCAATAATAGGAAAAAAAAAAAATTTAGTTGAAAGGGGGAGGGGAAGCTAATAATTGAAATACTTCACAAAAAAGATATACAAGATAATAAATAAGCATATTTATGCTTATTTTAGTATAATTATATTAAAATATAATGCTCGATATTAACAGTCATTAGGAGTATCCAAATTAAAACTGAAATGGGATATACTACTATACATCTGTTGGGAGAGCTAAAATTTAAGACAGACCGTGCCAAATATTGATGAAGATGCGGAAGACCTGGAACTCTCATACACAACTCCTGGGGGTGCAAATGGTACAAACACTTTGAAAAACAGTTCCACCGTTTCTTAAAAACTTAATCATACACTGACCCTGCCATTACACAACTGGGTAAATTTCACTCTGTAGTTTCCTCAGATAAATGAAAGCATTCTGGACAGTTTTGAAGTGGATAAAACAAAGATATCTTTAATGGGTGACATTAAAATCTTCTCCACCTGTGCTCACTCCTCCTCATGTCTTCTGGTACAGGTGGAAGTTGAAAACACAATATCACAGAAAAACAATTTTTTTTTCAAATCTGAGTTTTAGGTATAAACATTTAATTTCATTAGTATAACTACTTTTAGTTATGAACATTTCTTTCTCTTTTTTTTTTATGAACAACCTTTCTTATAATATTCATTGACCTTTAAATAGATCACTGTGCACTTTCCTGGCCCTCAGCTTAATAAGCACTTTTATCCTGCCCTCTGCTTGAGGGAATACTGCATGTATATAATGCAAACATCTTTACTAAGCTGAATCACAGTGTACTGAGTTAAATCGACTTCATTCATATCCTTGGAATCTTGATAATGCAAATGTCTACACTGCATAAATTGTATGTTTCTTATGCATCTCTCCTGAGCATTTCTTTGAGAAGAAAACTGGTAGCAATCATTTAATTCGGATGGTTAACCTTCCATACAGTTCATCGTGGTACTTTTCAGGAAAAGATAACACGTTGACGAACCCATAACCAAAAAATCCATTAGCGTAAAAAAACTAACCCTGCTAACTGGTTAATTGGGTAAGACATTTAGCAAGGCCACAGTTTGTGACAAGAAGCTGGTCTGAAAAGACCATTTAAATAAAGCATGACTGAAGTAAGCACAAACACTCATATTGTGATGGGAAAACAAAATACACAAACGAAGTACATTTACTACGAATACTAAATTAATTTGCAAAAATAATCTCGTATCTCACCAGACGTTTTACCAAATAAAAGGAAAATATAGTTAGCAATTTTTCTAAATGTCACGGATCACTGTGATTCATTAGGCTACTGATTTACTATACTCTCCATTTACTCTCCAAGTCCTGCTGGTGGTATAGCCCCTATGATTTCCCTATAAATGCACTGGACTTTGTCAATACTGCTTATTGAAGGAAAGCCATCAAGAAAGATCCATAATGAATGAGGAAGCAGGCTAGAGAAGGGCAAATAGGTACTCGAAAACGTGGTGTTAGATGAAGTCCAGCTTGTAGCCAGACCCAGAAGGGGCTCCTTAGAGCTGTCTTGCCTTGATACAAGGGACTTGAGTTTTATAGGGCCTGGGGCAAAATTCTAGTCTCCTCCTTAATAAAGAGGCTTTAATCACCCCAAAGGCAAGCCCTTGGAGGGAATAGATAGGAGCAAAGAGTGAAAGCACCAACCACACAGAGGGAAAGGGCAGACCAAAGATCTAAGGTACCTGGACCAGCAGCATCTGATACAAGGGTGTTTTAACTTATTTAATCCTAGAAATAACCCGCCAGTTAGATATTAATTTTGTGTCTGTTTTCCATAAGAAACTGATGCACAGAGAGGCTACTTAGCCTGCCAATTTTACGTAGCAAGTAAGTAGCCCATACTTGCAGAAAAGAAAGGGAAGGTGGGAGAGATGAAGGAGCAAAGGAGAGAAGGGGAGAGAGAGGGTGAGAGTAAGGAAATCTGCAAAACATGCTTATGATCTCCAACTTTTCAGAGGTTCCTACCGAAATTGGGAAATACAAATAAATTGGTGTCAACAACATTTGAGGTTCTTTACCTGGGTCTCACTTTACAGAGGAACTTGGATAAAGACAGATAAAACTTATGACACTAGTCAAGTGACACACATTTTAAAAATCCACTTTTTCATTCAAAATTGCAATGAAAATTACAATCTCTAACTTAACCAGGAAACTCTTTACTCTATTTTTTTCCAGGATGTTTACATGGATATTTAACTTCTCTTTCTTTTGTTTCATAATACAGGGATTGAATATTTACAAATACAATTCCTGGTTCTTGCAGATGATCTAGGTGAATGATACATAAACAAGACTAAGGGAAGTCATGTTATCTTTAGGTGACTTGGTTTCAATTTTTTGTAACATGAATATATTAAGATATATTACATGGTTTAGATTTAAAAATACAGTGTATTTCAAAAGACATTTAAAATAAAAATATACTATAGAAAAATATGCTTGTTTGAATATTTTTCAAAATGACATTATTTTTGTAACCTGATAGTTACAAAAATCCATATCCACAATAGCAAACTCCTTTGTTCTTCATTCATAATATATTTTTGTCCATTAATTTAACTTTATGCTTATTTCCACAGCCTCAGTGGCACCCTTGGTACTTCCTACCTAGAACCACAAAGGAGCTACCCTATATATTTTTGGTAATACCAAATTATTTCATCCTTTTTTTCTCTATATATGATTATACCAACACAATCCATCTAAGTCATATGACATTAATTTAATTTAATGACTTATGGCAACGTAATTTATTAAATCTAAAATCTCGTTTCTTTAGCCAGCATGCTTTATATGCACCCTTTCTCTTCATGTATCTCTTTATCCCTTCAAACTCATCTAGATCCCTATTCTTTTTAATCCTACACCTAAAACTGAGCTTTCTTTAAGTTGTCTTGCATAGGTTTCTAAATTATGTATAAAGTTTTATACCTTGAAATTTCCCTGAACAACTCAAGTCATCATTGCCTGTATGTCGAGCTGGACGTCCAATAAAAACACTAGATGTATCTAGATATTTTTGTCTTTTGCATCACATTGCATTATTAATTTTGATGGTCAAAGTGTTTTTAAGATGAAACCTAAAGCACCATATTGTATAGTTGTATGCTTCATATTATAATTTGCAAAAGATTAATATGATTTCAATAACATAGTGAAAATATTGTGCCATTGTGATGCTAATTTGAGTACCACCTAGGAGGTATTTCCTTTTTTGTGTACTTGTATACTTTATTTGCAGCTTTTCTCTCTCAGAGGTCCCTGAGGAACTTTGCTACTGCTCCCAGTTTCTGCCAGGTACAACATATATGGGTTTCACAGATAATCCAGCAAAGTCTTGACACGGGTGGTCAGAGAGGGAGCAAAGAAGGAGAAGTGATTCTCTACATCAAAGAGAGTACAACCCACTCGGCACAGTTTTATACCAAGGTGTATAACACACATTATCCATGCATCCTGAAAACATCCTTTTCATTCTAGGACTATGGTGAGTCCTTCCAAGCAATCTGAAATTGTACTTGCAAATATAATTCCTAGTTCTCGTAATATGACCTAGGCGAATGATGCATAAACAAGCATGTCTCTTATCACCCAATGCCTGGGAAGACAAATGGAATTCAGGTAGTGTATTCTGAGCAATTATAAAGAGACTACTCCCAGCGGCACTGCCCCGCATCCTACACATACCTCACTGCTTATATAAAACAATTGCTGTCTGATGAATGGTTTCCACAAAGCAGCAAAGAAACAACACTATAAATGGCATAAAGAAGTAACACTTGACCTAACACTCTAACAGCTTATGATAATAGGATTTGAAAAGCAAGTGCAGACATAACAAATTGTAAACATCAAACCTATTTTGACACAAAGGAGGGGGCGTCATAATGCAGTTAGCATGGTCAATTTTTTTAAATGAAATCAGTGATAGCCATACTCACTTAGGAGGAAAGAGCTGGTAGAAAAAGAAAAGCTCTTAAATGGCTTGAGGACTTTTTCTCTCTCGTGTCAAGGGCAGTAGTCTACGTAGCATAGGGACTTAATATATACTGAGAGCATGAAATTTGAAAATCAAATCAGATAATCTTTGGTATCAATTTAAGACACAGACCACCAATAATCAGCGCAGAGAGAAAAGTTACTTACCTGATGTTAAAATTCATATGCCTCTTTTGAGCTATGTTATACGATAATATGACCGTATGCAGTTTTTCTTATTAACGGGTAGCCTGTGAAAGAAATAAAAGTAATGAAAGGTAAAGATATTCAGTACATAGAGACATTAAATTAACCCATTTATGGTCACATATTTCTAAGAAAAATCACACACACACATACTCTCATACACTCTAGAAACGCTTAAGTGTAAATTCTCCTTCATAGAGCACTAACTTTTAGGCACCTCTCTCTGAAATTCAAACAAATTAAATAAGCTCAATGTTATGCAAGTATGTGCTTCCTGTTATACCAATGCATATTCAGGTCAAACTCACTGGATATGTATCTGAGAGCAGAAATTTCTCTTTTACTAAAGAACATACAGAGAAAACAAAATTAGTTCCTTAAGTAAATATCTGTCAGACTTTTGATAGACTGCTCCATTTAGCCATTTGAATAAATTCCCTTGATATTTTCATTCTTAAAATTCTTTGATAAAAAATTAAGTCGTTAACTTAGTCCCAATATTGTTAATTAATTAATAATACTCATTTTCATTGTTTATTGATACAATCTTCAGTCTACGCCTGAGTAAACAGTCTTCGTTCAGAAAGTCACTGGTTAAATTATCCTGTGTCATTTATCACTAAAGGCACAGGCATGTTTGTACTGTGAAGTTCCTTCTCTGCTAAAAAATAATTGAGGCTTTGAGCTTCCAAAAGGTTAACTAACCTATGAATGACCAAATAGTTCCATCTCAGAGGGTCATTGTTCTTAAAAGTCACAGTCATTAGAAGTGATTACAGCTTAACTACCTACCTTGGACTTGTTTTTAAATCTTGAAGAATTAGAAAGGAAAATAAAAATTCTCACTTTTATCAGGGGTTAGATTACCATAGGGTCAGCACCTACAAGGTGAGAATGTCAGTGGCTGGGCACAATTTTGTACTGGGTCCTAAAGAGACCCTAAACTGCTTAGAAGAAAAAGACGGATCCCCAACCCCTTTTGCAGGGGAGGGGATTTTCCATAAATGCTACTACAAAAAAACAAACTAAACTTTTTTGCAGAGTTTTGTTGTTCTACTGTTAGAGATGATATTTGCAGGCCTCAAGTCATAAACATAAAATCACATGTAATTTTAAGAAGTTCCAGATATTTGTATGTAAAGAGAAGAAAAAATTTAAAGGAACTGGTCTCTTCTTCCACGTCTCCATCCAGAGCAAGACTGGTAAAAGGGCAATAATACAACAGCTCTGCTTTACCCATCTCAGGATAGAGGGATGAAGGGTAAGGATGTTTTATAAATGGGAGAAATTTCCATATTACCGACTCCTATTTATGCATGAGATATACTGAGCTTCCCCTGATTGTGTTTCTTATAAATGCTGGTTAAAAGGGATGATGGGGCTTCCCTGGTGGCGCAGTGGTTGAGAGTCAGCCTGCCGATGCAGGCGACACAGGTTCGTGCCCCGGTCCGGGAAGGTCCCACATGCCGCGGAGCGGCTGGGCCCGTGAGCCATGGTCGCTGAGCCTGCGCGTCCGGAGCCTGTGCTCAGCAACGGGAGAGGCCACAACAGTGAGAGGCCCGCGTACCGCAAAAAAAAAAAAAAAAAAAAAAAACCAAAGGGATGATGAATGAGTGAATTACAGTTGAAAAAGAAATAAATAATATGATCAATAAGCACCATTTCTTCTTCTTTCCAAAACAGATGAACTGGTGAAGTTATCATTGAAAGCCTGTGTGAGTGTGTGTTAGCTACACAACAAGAGCATGCTGTTACATGTTCACGTGTAATTGTGAAGGGAAAATTTACCCAGACTAGTTAAACGGACAAGAAAGATTTATTTAAGACTATAGCAGTAGGAAAGAGAGATTGATGTCAACTCCACTGAAAGAGAAGGTGAAAGAGATTTTAAGCATGAGAGTGAACAGTGAAAAAGTACAGGAGGACATTGGAGGGAGGCTGGTCAGGGTGATGAGGTATCCGTGTTTGCTAACTGACACTTAGGAAGTCAGGCTCCCACCGTCCCACAGACACTACGAAATGGGGCACCATCTTGTTGGTTTCATTTCAATGGAAAGCCTCTCGGGTCCTTGGGAAAGACATTCCTGGATTGTAGAAGGTTTACATCTCAAAGGAACAGAGAAAGAATTTATGACGGATGGCTAGTTTTCTCAAGTAAATTCTCTAAGAAAAGGGAAGTCAGGGGGCTGTAGTCAGAAGGAAATCTATCTAAATTTTAACCAAGTTAAAAGCTGTGACAAAGCGAGAGAGAGGCATAGACATATATACACTACCAAACGTAAGGTAGATAGCTAGTGGGAAGCAGCCGCATAGCACAGGGAGATCAGCTCGGTGCTTTGTGACCGCCTGGAGGGGTGGGATAGGGAGGGTGGAAGGGAGGGAGACGCAAGAGGGAAGAGATATGGGAACATATGTATATGTATAACTGATTCACTTTGTTGTAAAGCAGAAACTAACACACCATTGTAAAACAATTATACTCCAATAAAGATGTTAAAAAATAAAAGAGAATGTTAAAGCCATCTTAGTCAATGCCTAACCATGTTTATACATTTTGTTAAACTTGCCTATTCATATATTACCCTTATGCATGTGAAAATGATATTGACCTGGTCTACAGCAGTTAGAAGTAGACATGTTCCTATGCCCAAAGTGCTTGCGATGTATTAGCCAATAATATAGTCTCTTCAAAAAGGAAATTATAGAATACCTATTTGTGTGTTATAATTATCAAATACATGCTGTAGGCACCCAATTACAAAGACAGCATATTTTTATACCAGGCTAAATAAATATCAGGTGAAAGAAAACTATGTGCTAGTTGCTTATTTCCAAGAAGAAGTTCATTTTACATTTACTGATTCAACAATTCACTTTCTAGCTATTGAAAATGCCATTTGAAACAATGAATTAAACTTTCAAAAGCAAATGAAGAGAAGATTTGCATGGGTAGCCTGAATATTAAAATTTTAAATAATTACTGATACATTTATTTAACTTGGGATTTGTCAGGGGCAGACTTGTCAGGGTGAAGGAAACGTCAGTGGTCCGTAAAAAATTGAAAAAATGCTGTGCTGGAACCCTGACTTGCCTTGGATCAGACCTTCCCATATCTTCCTCGACTGTTGAGCTGGCTCCTTTTCTGGTTCCCTTTCTTTCAAACCTAAAGAATCATTTTATTTATGCTCCATTAGGAGTCCAACTGGTCTTTCTAAAATGCCAAAATGCACACCTACCACGTTCTCTTCCTGAAAATCACCCTTTAACATCTTCCAAAGCCTGTCCCACAGTCCAAACACCAGGCTCCATATTGAGCCAAAGGACTGTGTCTCTTATCAACCACTCTATGTCCCAACCCCAATGCCACTACATTACATCTCTGCCCAGATCATCTTACCCTGAAAACAAGGGGTTTCATACTCCACTGTGTTTAAGAATAGGGTGCTTGTTTGAAATGCAGATTCCAGGGCCCCACACCCAGAGATTCAAATTCAGCATGTCTGCACCAGAGCCAGAAGTCTGAATATTTACAGCACTACCATGACTGTGTCTGAGAAAGATGTATGATACCTTCTTCAGATTCGGCTTCAAAGCTGAATTCTCTGTGGGGTGGTAGGCCTCAGGACAGCGATAGAAGTTATATTTTTTCTGAATTTACTTGTTGTTTATTTACTTTTGATGTTGCAACTATGAAGATACTGTGTAGATAATTAAAATATTAAAAAGGAGTAGAATCCTTAAAATTTTATAAAGTCAGTTTCTGAAAAGCCTCCCCTGACATAGACCTTACCCCTAACATCGTCTGCATTTCTTCTTCATCTATGCTGCCTCTAGACCAGGCACATGTCATACACATCACGTTGGATTGCCATTCTGTTTTTTTAAAGCTGAATAAGTTATGAGGCTTATTGAGAGTACGAGCGTTAACTTGTCATCCTTGTGGCTCCAGCTTTTAGCACATGTGACACCTTATGATTCTTTAATAAATGCCGAAGTATTTATTTATTAAGCTATATAAGCATTCTCTCCCAGGGCTACAGAGCAAAGTGGGCATGCCCTAAATCTTGATCCTTTTAAGGTGTTTTAGTTTAGACTAGTAACACGGAGGCAGAGGGTTTTGTATGGTTTGTTCACTGTAATATCCCCAGTACCTAAAACAGTGCACATAGTAGGCTCACAGTAGATTTTTATTGACTGGTTAATGAATAGCATAGTCATGTGCCTACACTGCCGACGTAAAATGATGCATCAGACCCATTCACTATGTGAATTCTAATGGTCCTTCTATTTCTCTATTGACCTGTTTATGTACTAAGACAATAATTTTCCCTTGGAAAAATTCCAAGGGATATTGGAGGAAAAAAAAAAAGACATTTGTAAAGAAGCATGCTGTAGCATAAATAAAGGCTGACAATGAAACAGGAGGGAAGGGGGCAGGGCACAACCTTTACAAGAATGACGTAGTCCGATGACACGACATAAACTGATTAGAACCAACGAGGTCCAAGATGGAGGAAGATTCGACTTCCAGTGGACCTTGAGCCTCATTATTCGCTCATGGTAATGCATTAGCACGCAAACTGACACACCTGTCCTTGCCATGACAGCTCCGAGGCTGACTATAAGAGGGCAAAAGTGGGCAGTGGCCCAATTCCTGGAAATCTCCACCCCTTCTCCAAAATAGTTGGAATAACCCTCCCACTCAGTAGCCTGTGAAATTACCCAGCCTATAAAAATTAACCACTCCATATTTTGGGGCCTCTCTCCTTCTGAGGTGGCCCACACTCTTCTGTGGAGTGTGTATCTCTCTAAATAAATCCACTTCTCACCTATCATTCCGTCTCTCACTGAATTCTTTCTGCAATGAGACATAAAGAACCTGAGCTTCCGTAAATCCTGAAACTAGGTGTGTGACCTCAATTAAAAGACGGTGGTTCAAGTCTCCCAATCTGGGTTTAGGCTGGGTTTGTGTCCCGGCACGTGGGCTCAAGTCCCAGTCTGATGTGTGGGGTTTCAACATGACACATAGTGACACACACTTTTCAAGTTCTTCCATTAAAAGGGCCTCTGCGAGAACTGTGGTCTTACTGAAAAATGGATGACCACACAGTTTTCAAGGACCCTTTGTGAGCTTATTATAATTAAAAATAACAACTCTTTTCTGCCGTTGTTTAAGAAGAGCTATTAAGAAGAACTTTGATTTGAGAAGCACTTATCTTGTAAAAATAAAAACTTTTAGATGGGTTTCCGGTGTGAACAGATTGGCCTTAATTTTCCAATCAACCTTAAAATGATTGACTTCAGTGCTTCTTTTGAGAAAGATTTATATAAGAAGGACCCAATTTAGAAATAGTTTTTTTTTCTGAACAAGCTAAGTTATTTCATTAATAAACCAGGAATGTCATTTAGATTTTTGTCTAGATATTTATATTTAGATCTTTGCCTTTAATATCTTTTTTACCTCCTCATTCTGAGAGTTCTGCCCAAGGATTTCCCAAATTTTCAGATTATCCATGACAAATTTCCACGATTTTGCTGCAAAAGGAGAAAAATACCATTGTATCTATCTCCGTGTCTCTATAAAAGTTGACAATCCTATATTGGGTTCCAACTAGAAAAAAAAGAAAAAATGTCCCATGGAAATCTAACATCTATGCCTGCCCATTCTTACCTCATTACCCAGGAGGCCACGAGAATGATCACTCATCACCCCTCTCCCACCATAAACTCATAATTCTTCTGACACCATTTCATAACCCTAGCCCTTAGCTTGTGCTGTCCTCCATTGTCTCAGAGCCTTGCTAAGTGATGACCTATGTCATATGATAAAATCAGATGTGGTTCCTCTGTTTTCTTCTTCCACATGAGCAGAGACAAAAGAATATCTGATATATAATCAGTGAGCTTCCCTCACTACAAGATTTTGAAAGATGTTGTTGGAAGCACATGAGTAATACTGATTAAAAGAATATTTATTAGCTTGGAAAGTAAAAATGCATCAGCATTACACCTCCTTCACATTTCCTTGTCTGAGTAAAACTAGAATATGTGAAATGAGGAAATTCATTAAGCTTGTACCAGTCATCAAGATGTAAGAAATCAGATAAGGGAAAGAAGAGTAGAGACTAAAAAATAATCAAAATTTGTGTCAATATCAGTGCGTGGCAGGTGAGGCAGGCACAAAGCTGGTTTGCCCAAATACTCTAGTGGGAACAGTTGAAATGAAAATGCACATGTCCTGCTCCTGGTAGATGGACTCTTTATCCTCATAAGAATGATATTAAAGGGAAAGAAGCCAAGTAGATGAGGTAAATAGTATCAAAGAAGTACCTGGTCGTCCAAATAGATCCTCCTTGTAGAGTATGGAACAAGAATTGAAGAACTAGAAAGAGATTTGCATTGGAGTAAAGCGTGAGCCCAAGAGAAGACAAATGGGCTTGCATCGCTGGACGTGGCTCACGTGAACACCAGAGGATTCACGCTTGGAAACTTCTCCGGTAAACTGCTGTGTTGGGAGTGAATCTCCTAATGCTGGCTGAGTGAATACGAAGGAGGTAAATGTTCTAAGTAGGTTACCTTCACCACGCTGACGTCCTGGCTTTTACGACTTCTGCGTGGATAGACCCTTTAGGGAGCAGGGAGTTGAGTCAACACCACGTATATACTAGTCTGATGTATTTTTCTGTTCCTCGAGGAAAGACTCTGGGCCTTATTCATCTATACCTATGCATAGGCAATAGCTAAAAGAGCGACTGGTATATAGTAGGTCTTTAAAATCTTCTTGGATGTAATTTAATTAATTGACTAATAAAGTTGCACATAAGATTAACATGTTTTAAGCAAGGAAAACGAATTAGAATCTGGAAATTTTGCATATAATAAGTTTTGGGGTGCACACTGGTGTTTTATTTTCCCTGAGACTACATCTTCAGGAAATAGCAGACTCCACCTTTGCATACATCTAGGACTTGGTCGGTGGTTATGTCAATAGTGGAAAACATAAAAGTTTGGTTTTTTCAGTAATGGATTGCTTCATATTGCAGTGGCTTTCATGGAGTGATGGAGGTATATACAAGTGGACAAAATGAATAAGATGGGGCTCAGGCACATTTTTTTTTTTTTTTTTTTTTTTGCAGTACGCAGGCCTCTCACTGCTGTGGCCTCTCCCGATGCGGAGCACAGGCTCCGGACGCGCAGGCTCAGCGGCCATGGCTCACGGGCCCAGCCGCTCCGCGGCATGTGGGATCTTCCCGGACTGGGGCACGAACCCGCGCCCCCTGCGTCAGCAGGCGGACTCTCAACCACTGCGCCACCAGGGAAGCCCCCAGGCACATTTTTAAAATAACTTCCCAGGTGATGTCGATATATCAGTTTCAAAGAGCAAGGATTTCAATGGGAAAAAGTCTGATCTATATAGGAAGTAGTAAAACATTTTAATCTTGCCTCTGCTATCAATTCTTTGTATAACTCGGTCCATTATGGTTTCTCAGGGTCCCAGCTTCCTCATTTATTAACTAATGGGTTGAGAGTCGGGATATTTGGATGCATGGATGTTTGGGTACAGGATTAGGTAACCTTTAAGACTCCTTTCTGTGCAAATGTTTCAACATTTTATGAGTAAGAAGTAAGCAAAATGAAAGCAAAGTGGTATTCAGCCCATCTCCAAAGAGGAGCCCATTATCTAATGGCTCATTTCTTTGAAATGAGACCTACGCACCCAAGCCCTGGCTCCAGGGTATTGTGTGCTGAGACCCTCATTACTGTCAAGTCACCTTTGAGACTGATGACTACATATTTCCAGTATACGTAAGAAGATTGAGATGACTTGGGCAATGGGCCAAAAAGATCAGATTTCCTGAATAATTTCCTGGTTTATTGATATCCTTTGGCCACTAAGAGGCTCACGTGAAGACAAAACACGACAAATATTATAAGGAAAATACATAATTGTCAGTTTAGGTGGTAATGAACAACTCCCAATCTCAGAGTTTTACAAAAAGTAGCCTTCATTTCTCTCCAACCCTATGTGTAAACTGTAGGTTGACCGTGGCTATGCTTCAGGCTGTGGTTCTTTCCAACATGTCTTCTCTTTCACTGACCCAGGCTGAAAAAGCAGTCTCCATCCTGGGCATTAACTCCTATGATAGAGGCCAAGGCAAAGCCAATAAACTGCATTAAAGTCTTTTCATAGATGAGATGTTTGTCATATTCCACTGCCCAAAACAAGCTATGGGACGATTGTTGACAATGGACAGGAAGTACATTCTAACCAAGGGTTGGGGAGCTCTGGAGATGGCTGGGCCAGGGCAAGGATGGTCACTGCTATGGCAACAGAGGAAGTGCAAAGTAGTGAACAGTCACTTGGACCTGGTACCCAGGATCTCACTGTGCAATTGATTAGTGACCCCAAACACTGTTTCTCACATATGGTCTCCTCACTTCTTTATCACGGAGTGGCCACTTCCAGCAAGAGTTGACTTCACAGAGATTCTGGAGATGGGGTCCAGTAAGAGAGAAAAGAAAGAGGAAGAATAAGAAAGAGTTAGTGAAAACAGTCATCAGAATTTAGTGTATTTTAGAGGCAGACAGGAATTTGGGGTAATTTATTTCAACCCTTTCATCTGTCATATGAAGAAATTTTTTAAAAACAGGATGAAAAACACAGACACGAAGTTTTAAAGTTGGTGGTAGTTTCAAGGTTGATGTCAGGATTTTGAGCACAACTATTGTTTTGACCAAAAAACAACCATGATCCTCGTCAGTTCCATCGCATAGAATAGGACCAGAGATTCCTTCCTTCTGCATTTCTAAATAATAGTGACTTCCAGTAAAGAATAATATACACTTCTCTCTCTGAGATGCGTTTATTTATGCAATTATTGGAAATATACAATTTGGAAAACTAATCCACCACCCGTTCAAATCCCACCATTCCACTTAAGCAGCTGAAAATGTGTTCAGCTCTGTAGAACTCCTCAAGGGCCTCAGACAAATTTCACTGAACTGTCATTCAATATTTTTATTTCAATCCACACAACTATATGTATTGGTGAGACTGGACACTCTCAACACCACAGTGAACTGCAGTGTCTCGTCTCTGACTTAAATTTAAATTGAATTTGAAAAGACTTGCCAGCACATAAAAGAAAGATCAGGGGAAATGCCTCATTTCTCTCCAGCTTAGAAACTGAAGGGAATAGGTTGCTGAGTGTTTTATCATCCAAAGTTCGTATTCTGTAAATCTGAATTGGGAAATGTGAAAAAATCAAGCCATTTAAAATTTATTAGGAGAAGGAGGAGGAAAGACCAGTCGAAATGTGCAGCTCATTTTCAGTGATTAGCTGACTATATTCTGATTTAAGAAGCACTCACAAAAAATCATTCTCCATTCTTTCCTCAACTGCGCTGTGAAAGGATACATTTTTAAATATATCTCTTGCTCCCTAAAAAAAAATAGCTGGCTTGTCAAAATAAGAGCTGCCTTTCAAACTTCCAGAGTACACGTGTTCCCCGTGATAAAATTAACTTCAATGACTGTCTTTCTGCCATGATGACAAAGGTGGGACAATTTATGTAACTACTATCCATCTTGTACAGAGTTTATAAAGCCCTTACTCATGATTGGCTTCACACACTGACTAATAGACACATTTTATTTCAGACTTTAATTAAAAGCAATAAAAGCAGTCAACTGTAGGCCATGAATGTGTTGGTGACAAAAGAGAAAGAGCCATTAGAGAGATGGGAGATCAAGCAACGAACAAATTTAGTGTGAGACCTTGTAAGTAGATCCATATGCCTGTGTGTGCAACCTCTGAGATGGTCGCACAAAAAAATAGCAATGAAGAGTCGAACACGCAGTTTTAAGCTCAATCTGCTTTAATTTAAGAGAAATTTGCACCATATTCTTTCCATATTTATATTAATATCAAAGTTAGTGGAAACAAAAAAAAAGAAAGAAAGAAAACTTTCGAATGAGCAAACTCTAGCCTGCAGGTTTTGTTATAAAATACAAATTGCTAAATTAATTCTGCTCCATCTGAAGAGCAATTTAATATAAATCATTGAACAGATGCCATCGACTGTTGTAACTCAGAGAAAATTCAAACAAATGGTTATTGATTCCTATAGTATTATACTAATTATTCTCTTACACTCTATCGTAAATATATTGTTTCACTGAGTATAGAAGGCTTTATTTTTCATTTTTTTTCCTTTGAGCTTTATTTTTTAATTAATTTTTTATTGAAGTACAGCTGAATTACAATGTTGTGTTAATTACTGCTGTACAGCAAAGTGACTCAGTTATACGTATATATACATTCTTTTTCACATTCTTTTCCATTATACTTTATCACAGGATATTGAATACAGTTCCCTGCGCTCTCCAGGAGGACCTTGTTGTTTATCCATCCTACGTATAATAGTTTGCATCTGCTAATCCCAAACTCCCACTCCAACCCTCTTCCACCACCCTCTCCCTTGGCAACCACCAGTTTATTCTCTATGTCCGTATGTTTATGTTTTGTTTTGTAGATAGGTTCATTAACATATTCATTTACATCATATTTTAGATCCCACATAATATTTACCTGGACGTTAAGCCATATGATATATAGAGAGCTGGCAAGTACAAGTGTACTATTAGCAATTCACGGGAAGATGTGAGTTGTGTGATTTTTTCTTTCTACCCGCATTTCTACAGCCATCTCTAAGCACTTGAGTGACAGGGCAGCAACTCAGAGGAATTTCTTAACACCTGATGCATACATTTGGACATTTACAGACACAAGTGAATCCCCAGTTTTTCAAGGTTCTGAGGGACATTCTCTACTGGAATGCCTGGATCGAAACCAAATAAGAGTTCAAAAAGCGTCTGAGCTCAGTTTATCTTTCAAAGGAAGGCATCTTTCTCCATCCCACTGGGACAGCCCTGCGGTGTTCTGGCATGATGTAAGGCCCCAGCTTTTCAGGGCTCAGTGTTTTGGCACAGAAAGCAGACAGATACCAACTTAGCAATTTACGAGGGCAGTGTTACAAAGGTTTGAAAAATGAAATCTAGTGTGACAGCGAAAACATTAACATATGAGCTTCATAGACTCTCCCCTTTCATTCCCCATTAAAGATAATTCTATTTTTGCCAGTTTTATGCAGGGTCTTATGTGCAGATTGGCAAAATTGGGGTGGAGGTGATTTGGAAGGGTACAAATTAAAGAAGGCAAACGCAAATTGATTGTGTTGGAAAAGGCAGAGAAGTACTCCTAGAGAATAAACCACGTAGAGAGCGGAGCTGGAGATCAACATAAGAGCAGCCCTGCTGTGCTTTAGAGGGGCAAGCGGGCGTCAGGGAGGTTGAAAGAGATAACACAGCTTTGCCAGAGAGAGAGGAGGATGGAGGACAGAGGAGGCAAGAGGGCTTTCCAAAAAATTTTATTAACATTTCTTTGTGTCTGTGATCTTCTCAGAGACAACAGTAAATATTTAAAGTGTTTTTAACAATTCTTTAGATATAGGATTGGGATTTTATTTTAAGGCAGTGTTTTATCAATGTATCCAAAATGGGCAATAATTTATACAGATTTTGCTAATATAAAATTAAGTGCAAAGTTCTTTTTCAAACACATGTGTCTAAAGATCTAGCCAGTTCTTAAAGCTATCACAGGCCTATTAAATCCAGTCACTTGAAATATGAGACATGTTTAAAGTATATTTTAGTGTGACTTCTTAAGATGTTGAAACATACTGACATCAGATATTTAGGGATAGATTACTTTTCCTGCTAAGGCAAGGAGAACTATATCTTCTTCCTGCTATTTCAGTAATAAAAATCAGAATTAGAAATGTCTGAAACACACACACACACACACACACACACACACACACACACACACACACACACACCAGACACACATACCCTTATATATGTGCTGACAATTTTCTCCTGGAATGTATGTTATTCTATTTTGTACTATCTATAACTTTTAGATCAGTTATAAAATACTACAGGTTGATTCTCCTGAAACACAGAAAGGGCCATTTTTTTCCTCACTGTGTTCAGGAAAATTATAATAAAATTTTACAACTCTTGTGGATTATTTTACCATAGGTCCACAGGTTTATTAAAATCTCAATATTAAGTATTAGTTTTTTGTAATTAAAATTCACCTCTTGGTTCTTTACATTTTATTGGTAAACAGATCCTACTTGCATAAAAATTCACTGGGATATGAATTGTGAGCAATTAGTGGTAAGAATCCTAGACCTAGTCTTTCTACTTTAAATTTGTCCAAATTCTAACTTGTGAGCATATTCAAACTCACACGTATAACATTTCCACCAAGCCCGAATCAATCCAGAGACTTAACTAAACTCTTTTCTGTGTTACATTTTCTTTGTTACTTATGCAAATTTTGAGGATGTTCCATGGAGTCAGAAGACCAGAGTTGAGTCTTGGTTCTTTCTCTTAATTTCTGAATACGCCTGTACAGTCAATATAAATTATCTAAGTTTTCTTATCTGTGAATTGGAGATTAAACTTGCACATGCCTCCTCTGTATTTTGCCAAGTTTCTACAAAATTGTGCATGGAAAGTGCCCAGAATTCAGCACAGGGGCCAGCACATAGCAAACTCCAATAAAATGGAGCCATTGTTTTCATAATAAAATTAGTGTTTGCATTCTTTTCCTGAGCCTCATAGAATGAGGCGCGGCACTTCAATACTTATGCTTCTCGCAACATAAACAATCATCAATGTAAAAAAGTGCAGGGTGCTTGCTCTATGTGACACTAAAGCCCCTGCCCTAGCCTAGAATTAGAATGTCTTGACTTTCCCACAGATTTACAGATTCTGCTCCACAGAAAACATTCATGGCAACACTTGCGTGAATTTCGATTTTGGACCTAGACCCTAAATACGATTCTCGTTCTTTCATTCCCTCTGCCTCTCTCTGTCTCTCTGTCTCTCTCCCATACAAACCGAATTTTGGAAAAATTAGGCATTTGTTTAAAATCTATTTTTTGTTGTTGTTGAGCAGATGAAGATATTCTGTGTTCTTATCGCAACTATTACTTTGAGGTGTTGAGATCAAGTGCAGTGGTTACTTCAATCAGGAAAATATTGATTACTATAAACTCAGGTCTAACTATCACTGTTGTTATTGCCTCAGCGGGAACCATTCTTTAATAAGATGGACATGTTTTCTCTTTTCTGGGGTTGGTATCAATGATTCCTTCCCCCTTTATGTGAGACAAGAAGGCTAGTAGAGGCTGCAGTTGGGGAATAGGTTAGGGGGGGAATGCCCTTCCCTGGGAGCTGAGGCTGTGGTAAAGTTGTTTCTCCTGGAGAATTGTCCTTGGTGATGGAGAATCACTGGGCGTATTGAATTATGGTTTCTCCCACTGGCTACTTTCCATCTTTAATGCTAGATCCATAGAGGGATCTTGTTTGGCCCCTCCCCAGAAGAACCTGGTGGGGTTCTATATATAAACCATGCAAATATAGATGCCCCTCGAAGAGTTTCTCACTCCCACGCTAGTCCACACTCAGCCTCCAGAAATTTGTCAAAATTGCCATTTAATGTCCCTACCAGTTTGTCACTGCAGAGGCAGTATACGCTCCTGCTGTGACTCTGGATTTGTCCATCTATTCAGATTTCAGGACAATGGCTGCCCTCAGAACTCGGCTCTCTGATGTGCTAAGGAAAGTCAATTTTCAGACTGTCCAGTGTTTTTTCCCTGTTATAGGGTCAGAATTGATGATTTCCAAGCTCTTTACAAGTCAGAGCTGAAATGAGAAGTCTTCTCAATCAAAGCATTTTAAAAGTATATTTTAAAATTTTTGTTTTGGGTAGTTTTCTTTGAATTTTAGAAAGTGACATAATTTCATCTGGTCGATTTTCATGTGGTTCATTGCAAACTTACGTGCTTGAATTTTATCCAAACCTATACTTATCAACATTGTCAGGGTTAAGGTATTGAGTTCAAATTTAAAAATAAATGAGTAAATATAAAATATACTTCATCATTTTGAAAAGTCAAATCATAAATTTTGTCTTAAATATTGAATTTACTATTTACATA
Source organism: Phocoena sinus (assembly GCF_008692025.1). Lineage (NCBI taxonomy): Eukaryota > Metazoa > Chordata > Mammalia > Artiodactyla > Phocoenidae > Phocoena > Phocoena sinus. The sequence continues at coordinate 72,660,850 of NC_045780.1, read as the reverse complement.
TTGCTGATTTATTCAGGCCTGATAACATAAAATTATAAATATTTTAGCCTAGTATTAATAGAAAAATATTCTATTGCTTAATTCCTCTGAGAATGTCAACCCAATAGTAATTTACCAAGCATTCTAATGACAACCAAAAATACTATATTTATAGTTTATTTCCAGAGTGAAAAATGTCTCCAAACCTATTTTACATACAAATATAAATACATGATATAATCTACATGAATCATAAAATACTTTAAAAATCAATTGTTTTTTTTAACTCTTGAATTCTTTTAAAAGAGCAAAGACTTATTCTCTCTTTCTCTCCCCCTTGCTCTCACTCTCTGAAAATCTAAAAGTATCAAATAGTTCATTTTTAAAATCTATGTACATATGAAAAATCAGAGAAAAGAGAAAAGAAAATGAAAGCTAAACAAACAATGATACGTAAGAATTGTTTTTAAAAAGTCATTGCTCCAAAGTATTAGTTTTGTTTCACCTCAAAATGTCTAATAATGTCAATGGTAAGAAAGATGAAGGACATTTGCTATTTAAAGCCAACGAAGGCACAAAATGTTCATTGTAACAGCCCCTGCTTCTCTTCAAGGGGCTTGACATACTCCCTAAATTTGGAGAAGAAATCTCTAAATGGCTTCTGTCCACTTATGAAGAATGTTTCTAATAGAATGCAGAGATTTCATTATTATTATTATTGTTGTTATTACTATTATTATCATCATCATCTTCTTCTCCTTGGACTTTGAGTCCATTTCCTACATCTGGGAGCTTCCCCACTTTGAGCATTTGGGGGTGCTGAGCCTGCACCCCACTAGACAAGGGTAACATCAAAGACCAGACATTACTTCCCCACTATCTCTTGCAGCAAAGGTGCTGGAAGATGACCTCGGCTCAGCCTGGACTTCTACCTAGAGTTTCAAACCAGAATTTAGTGACACACTGCAGGAGACATGATAACAAAAGTGGGGACGCAGCGGAAGTGATGTCAAGGAACTCAGAGGGAGGTCTAGTTCCAGTGCCCTGTGGCAGCGGCAGTGGTGGTTAAGCTATGACACCCAGATGTGAGTGAAAAAGCAGCAGTTTTCTCACTGAACTAATTTGGGGGTTTGACATTGGCTGTGCTTCTGCCTGCAAAAATTCCCTATGTTCCTCCTTGTTTTCGACCTGCTTCTCCAGCTCTCCTTGTGATATGGTGCTGTCCAAACATCATTTTTTTAAATCAGCCTGAACTATGCTCACAACTAAGAAGCCTGGCTGGTATCAGATCCTAATAATTCAATAGTTTTAAAACAAACAAAAGTTCTAATTTTGAATCAGTGGCCACATCTTTTGAGGTACCAAATGAGTAAGTTTTCTTTGACAATATATATTAATGCAATCTTAGTGCACCAAGGGAAGCCAACATTTTCATTAGGGGTAAGAAAAAAAGAAAGATGTATGCTTGGAGTACTTGCAGTAAAAGAGTTTATGAATTGCTCCTGGGATGATTCAGGAGAGAGAGAGAGAGAGAAAGTTCCTAGTAAAAGAAATAATCAAGGTAAAAGAAATAATCAAGTAACTTTCTCTAGGTCCACCTATGTTGCTGCAAATGACATTATTTTGGGGGGTTTTATGGCTGAATAATATTCCTTGTATATATGTACCACATCTTCTTTATCCATTCCTCTGCCAATGGACATTTAGGTTGCTTCCATGTCCTGGCTATATATACTGGAAAAGAATCTAAAAAAGGGAGGATATATGTATATATGTATAACTGATTCACTTTGCTGTACAGCAGAAACTAATACAACATTTTAACTATATTCCAATAAAAATTTTTAAAAGGTAATCAAGGGGTTTTACAGAACAAAGATACCTTGCTCTAAAATTTAGCATGGTGTTGCAGTGCAATCACACCTCTCTCCAATTTCCAACCCTCGTACATAGAGCTTTATAGAACAAAGACTCTATCTAGGAAGATATTCTGTGAAGATTGATGCTGTGGAGAAAAGGTAAATTCATTACTAACGGAGATCAATAATTCACCCCCAGGGACTTCCCTGGTGGTCCAGCGGTTAAGACTTTGCCTTCCAGTGCAGGGCTGCAGAGTCGATCCCTGGCTGGGGAGCTAAGATCCCACATGCCTCATGGCCAAAAAATCAAAACGTAAAAACAGCAGCAATATTGTAACAAATTCAATAAAGATTTTAAAAATGGCCCACATCCAAAAAAATATCTTAAAAGAAAAAAATAATTCACCACCAGAAGGAGATCAGAACCAAGAGTGACCAGGAAATATATGAGATTTCTCAAAAATTTCAGAGATTTTTTTGCAGTAGAGGAGCCAGTGTTTCCACAATATTTGGAATGCAGGATTTAGTGATTTTCCTTCAGACGTTAAACAAAAACAGAAGCCACATTTTGCAGTAATTCTAAAGAATACCATGCAGCTGAAATCTGTGTTACATTTATAATAATTGCAACAGAGAAATTCCTTTACAGCTTGTATGTTCTAGGCCATTTCATCTTAGTGGTAAGAATAAGATGATAATAGAGTCTGAATAGATATTTTCTGGTTCTATATGCACCAAATTTACAGGAATCCCAGTCCCAAATAATTGTTCTCAAGTAGCTACATGAAAGGTATGGGAAGAGATGGGAAGAGAAATGGTAACATCAAGAACATTGTTTACCATGGACATCAGTAGACAATTTGGTGGGTCCTAGCAGCCCAGTGAGACTGTTCTTACTCCCTCTTGAGACAAGCATTGGGATTAAAGGCCAGAAAATGATCAAATATCAGAGCTAAGAAATGGATATTTATTCCTACAAGGTGATGTGGTTAAAAGGCTGGTTTGCTGGAATGTGATTCTCCCATCTTTGTAGAAGTCCTTTCTTTCCCAGGGGACTGGTATATCAGGATGGCCTGGGTGAAAGTCATCAAAACATAGAGAAAGTATCTAATTTGCCTTGACAATGAGGAAATGCTTTGTTCAGGAATCATTTGGTCTGAGACTTGAAGATTATTTGTTGATGCACCGAGTAGTAATGAGGAGGCATACCATGCATTCATTCATTCATTCCACAATATCTATTGAGTGCCATAGCCAGGTGCTATGAGGTAGAGTAGAAGAAAGACAATAGTGCTTTCCCTCTAGGTCTACGACTCTAGTGGACACAATATATTTTACACACATAATTACACACAACTATAATACTTTTGTAACTACTAAATGCCTTGACTAATATGATAGAAAAGTTCAGGTTGCTATAAGATAATATAATTAGGAAATTACTCAATGTTGGGACCATGAAGGAAGATTCTATTGAAAAAAGGGTCTTAAATATAAGATCTAGTTAAGTGAAGGGTGATTGGAAGAATGTTCCAAGGACAGCAAAGAGCAAATGTGAAGCCCTTGGAGATTTTGTGTTCATCCTAGGAACTAGAGAAGACTCGTGAAGACACAGCTGGAAGGTGGTTATCTGTAAGCCAAAGAGAGATGTCAGACGGAACCAATGCTGTTAGCATCTTGATCTTGGACATCCAGCCTCCAAAAGTGTGAGAAAATTAATGTGTGTGTGTAAGTCACCATTCCATGGTATCTTGTGAAGTTAGCTATAATGAACTAGTACAAGTACCAAAGTGCTTTCCCAAGAGATGAAAACAAGATCTACCCTAAATAGGATCATATTAATTTTAAAAATGAAAGCTGATGATACATTAGATTTAATTTATAGAAAAAGTGGGATGATCAGTGGGAAATTTTCTAGAACTAAGGGACACAGGAGGTGGAGACCTCATTTGAATTGAGATTAAAATAGTCTCAAAATTGATCAGGGTCTGAATCAGTGCAGTGGTAGTCAGGAGAGGAAAGAATAGGTTCAAGAAGTATTCAGAAATTGGAATCTAATGGACTTGATGAAGACTGATTGTTTTTTAAATTGAGCAACAACTTGCCTTTATCACATAGATTAAGAGAAATTTCCTTAACTGTCTCTCAGGGGAGAGAATCGTAAGAGGTTAGTTCAGCTTTGGCCCTTCAGTTGAATTATCAAGGGACCATCTAATGGAGATGCCCGGTAAGGACCTGTAATATCCAGTAAGGATTTGTCAATGGAACTTGTAATTTGAGGAGAAAAGAGTTTGCTATAAATATAGAACTGTGGTTACCCATGTATATTTAGAAGAATACTTCAAGAAAAATTTTGCATACTATTTCCTCATCCTGCCAGAGGAAAATATTTTCCCGAAATTGTGTCATTATCACTTTCAAAGTTTGGATGAAAATATTCTTTTTGGTATAGTTTGTCAGTAATCAAAATCAAAAAATGTGTTACATGCTCTGATGGATACACACACACACACACACACACACACACACACACACACACACACACTACATTAAATGAAGCTTTTGCCCTAGGAGTAACCAAAACAAAACAAAGTAACCACCATCACAAAACATAGTAAAGTAACAGAGAAGACCAGAGAGAGACGTATTGCCAGGGAAAGTCAAGGGAGCAGCGGTCATGGAGGACTAATGTGAACAGAGGAACCCTCCAGGATTAGGCTGCATTTCACATGAATTTGGATAATATTCAGTTCATCCTAGAAAATGAAACCTCTAGAAAGCAGGAAGAGAATATCCCAGGTGGCCACAGTGAAATCATAATGCTGAAAGGAAATAAGAGATACGGTTTGGGAGAGATTGTGAAAGATTTAAAGTTATAAGACCTTTCTCAAGAGAAATTATACACAATAAGTAGTTGAGGGAAGCTTGAGATGGCAGAGCTCTGCTTTTTAGCTCAGAATGTGTGAACTTAAGGAGAACACACGTGTATAATTCTGTCTTGTTTGCTGTCTTGCTGAGCAGAATGATATTATTTAAGCCATATAAATAGTTGGAAGGGTAACTAGTAATCCACAGATGACTACACTTATATTTGCTTGAAGTAATACTATATGGGCCTCTCATACTATATGAGATTGCAACCTCTGTTAAAATATTTGTTTTAAACAGACATTGGCTGGAATATATGGAGCCAAACTCTATATATTATAAGGCATTTCCAAAAGGAGGAATGTACTGAGAAGTTGCTACATTTGACCAATAAGTACCTAAGGAGGTAATTCAATTGGCATCTATCCAACTGACTATAGAGTTGGAGTTGTGGGATTTAGAAGCACAGATCATTCAAAAGTTTCATAAGAGCCAATGTTGTGTTGGGTAAATGGTCTAGAAGAAAGTTGAACTTAGTAACATTAGGACAATTCATGTTCCAGGCATTATATCATTGCATTGCCCAGAAATATCACACATTTCCAAGGTCATGTAGGTTTGCCTCTGAAAGAAACAATGTATTTCTTTTTCTTTAATAAATTTTAGTCATAAAATAAATAAACAAATATTTCAAGCTTACCTAGCATGAACTCTTCTGTTCATAAGAACTGAGAAACAGGGTCCAAAATGTTGCCTTAAAAAAAAAACATGAAAGGCAATGTCATTCAAAAGTGACACAGTAGGGTCAAAACTTCAACAGGTGGCTACAAGACTTAAATTTTGCTTTAAACTTTGGTTTAAAGTTTGTTGACATGTTTGATTTAAACTTTTGTTTAAAGTTTGTTGACATGTCTCCTGCTCTTAGCACTGGAAACAAACTTAAGTTATTGGGGTTCTTTCCTCCTTTAATATTCCCTTGATATTCAAGGCCTACTTGTTGCATGGTACATTTTAAATTTATGTAAATGTGACCATCAAAGATAGTAAAGCCATATATATATATATATATATATATATGTACACACACACACACATACACACACATATAGGCCCAGGTGAAATTTGAGGGCAAGCCAGGTGAAATTTGTAGGTGACCTGCAACCTGCAGTAGCACCAGTAAATAGATCCCAGCTTAGATCAGTTAAACCATGGCTGATTTGCAGATGCAAGATCATGAGATAAATATCTGTTGCCTTATTTCATTCAGATTTGTGATGATTGTTACACAGCATTATTGTGGCAATAGCCAATTAACATTGGAGTCAATGACTGAAGAAAATTTTGGTAAATCTGAGATGAGAATAGAATTCACAGGCTGTTAAATAATTAGACCATGCAATCATTAAAAAAGGAAAGAAAGAAGAAAGAAAGAAAGAAAGAAAGAAAGAAAGAAAGAAAGAAAGAAAGAAAGAAAGAAAGAAAGAAAGAAAGAAAGGAAGGAAGGAAGGAAGGAAGGAAGGAAGGAAGGAAGGAAGAAAGAAAGAAAGGAAAGAAAGAAAGACAAAGAAAGAAAGAAAGAAAGAAGGAAGGAAGAAGGGAGGGAGGGAGGGAGGGAGGAAGGAAGGAAGGAAAGAAAGAAAGAAAGAAGGAAGGAAAGAAAGAAAGAAAGAAGGAAGAAAGGAAGGAAATTAGAATAATTTGACTAGAAAATTGTTTGCTTAAAGTAATAAAATTACACTGAATAAAAGCTCAAATCAGGGTGTTGAGCTATTGCACGCGTCAAGAAAGTAGACTTCTATAAAACAAACTAGCAAAAACTGGTTCATCTGTGTGGCAGAAACACCACGAGCACACTTGCCCAAGTTCCAACACATTTACGCTGTTATTCATCCCTATAGCCCCTCTAACACTCATAAATTGACTCCTTAAGTTTGTCCCAAAATAAGCAACATGGCTCTGAGATTCGTGGGGCAGAGCATGAACTGAAATTGAGGAGTCCATCTTAACTAGGCTGAATCCTACAAAGAAGCAGGAAAATGGCAAAAACATAAGAGTTGGCGAATCTCACCTGAAGAATATAAACCTGTTTCTTTTACACAAAAAACCCCTCCTCATAGCCTGACTCTGCTTGGCTAGCTGATCCACTCAATATCTGGACATACCTCACTATGGAAGTTCATCATTGCCTTTTTTTTTTTTAATTTATTTTTTAAAAATTTATTTAATTTTTTTACAGTCCAGGTCTCCTGTTTTCTTTCCACCCATCATGCCGTGAATTCATAGGGAATGGGCTCCAACAGTTCAGGCTCCTTTCCGTTGGTTCTCCCGAAGTGTGCTTCAGTTGAACCGAAGTGCCTTCCTCTTTGGCTTCCTTCTTATGAAGCTGCCAATATTTTAAAAACTGCAACATGAGTTAAGCAAAGTGGATCCTAAACAATTTGGCTGGATTAAAATTCTTGTCTCAAAAACATGTTACCTTTCAGTCAAGAAATTTATTATTAGCTCTAATCTCAAGAATTGAATATCTTTCTCATATTTTGTAGAGCTAGATCAAAACCTGGTGGATAGACACCCTAATCCTGGATAACAAGGATCCTGGTTTCTCTGGAAAATAATGTGCTTCCAGGAAATAAACCACACTCAATATCTACTTTACTGCCTTGTGAGAGGATTCATTCACTGCTTACATGACCCTGGGGAACACTTTGAAGGCCAAATAAAGCCATTCATTTTCCCTTGAGTTTAGTCAGAATATTAAAGATAAGTGACACATAGAGAGAATAAAGGCATGAAGATAAAGCATCTAAGACAAAGGCTCCAGTATGATATCTCACTGAGGAATTCTCAGTGCGAAGAGAGAAGTAAGCCTAGACTCGGAGTTACGCCTATCGATCACAGCTGGTGCCAAGAGGAGGGTGAGAACAGCTGAGTGTTTGCAAGGTGGCCTAGGGGGCTGGGTCTCCCTGCACAAATCCTACGTCCTGCTGGGGATTCTGTGTGCTGACCCCACAACCAAATTGGCTTCAGTAACATCAAGAAGTAGAACATCAGGGATGTAAAGAATGGTGAAGAGTGGCAGGCTATACTCTCAGGTCTAGGAACTGGATGCTACCAGTATGGTTTGGACAGATCAGCAGGAAAAGAAATGAATAAGTAAACATCTTGAACAAGTGACAACATTTCCATGCAATCTTTGCCTGAGAAGATGGACATGAATCACAGAGACATCAGGGTTGAAAAGTACTTGATAAGAGAATTGCTTTCGAAAATAAGAGGAGAGGGTTTGGTGTCAAATGTCTGTTTTGTTGTTTCTGCATATGAATTTTCTCATGTACCTACTGGACCACTGCATGAGCCCAGATGCTATAATATCCTTCACCATCACAACACAACAATTAATTAGAGAAGAGGTTTGGGTATGATTTTCTGTGTCTGCTTCAAAGTAGCTCTTCACCTCAAAGATATCTCGCCAAAGAGGATTTTAAGGGGAGTAACCTCCCTCACCTAGACTGTGTTCTCTGTTTTCTAACCTTCCATCCCTGCTTCCTAGTAGGGAGGAAACAGACATGAGTCAGCGAGAACATATGTGGGTGTCCATTTGTCTGTCCACCCATGCTTTGCCTTCAAAGCAAGAGGATTTACAATTTCCTCCCATGCAATTATTCCCCAGGTCTTCTTCCTTCCATCAAATGGACAGCTAAGTGTGGGTTACTGTATATTTTCCATTGTGAGTTCAGTAATTCCTCCTCCCCTGAGTTCCAAACAATAATTATATATTTTTCCTTTCTCTCCAGGGCTCTTTTGCACTTTGAACTAGCTCTCAAAGTTTCCCAAGCGAACATCAGATCGGCAACATCTATCTCAAGACAATTGATGCTATGGCCGTGCAGATTTGAGGGAGAGAAGCCGATAGCACCAGAGGTCATTAACTTTCTTTTCCAAAATCACCCTTCTCATTAGATTTGAAAAATGTGCTTGAGGACAGCAGCTTGTGGTAGTTGACTAGATAAAACTTCAGAAAGATAGTACACACAAGGAAAGGTGAAACAAATTGTAATGATAAGGTATGTCAGCAGAGGGTTGATGCTGCGAGAATGTAGTGTCTCGGTATCTGTAGCCATTCATTTAAGCAAGATTGTGTCAGTGCTGTTGGCATAGACAAATGAAGACTCCCGTATACCCAGAAGCGGCAGAACATAATCACTGGTACCTTCTGGACTTCTATATCCTTCCCTCAGGCTACTCATTGGCACTGATATGTTCATTTGAAAAATACATATGCCAGAAAAATTATTTTGAGAATAGTCATTTTCAGTACTTTAATAAACAGTTCATAATCTGCAAATATCAAAAATTGCCTGTCCACACTGTGATATGAATGATTCTGCCTCAGAAAAAAATCTGATTATTAAGCCTGAATAAACATGAAAGTCTAAAGGTGTCCTATTAGCTTAGGAAATATAGTCATGTTTCCCTGGAGTGGGGTCAGAGAAAAAAGAAAGACACTTAAAATGAAAAAAAGAAAATTCCTATTTTCAATTTTAATTTACTATCACTATATATCTGAACATATTCTTTTGCAATAAGGTCAGTGTTCAATTCCTCATTTTTACCAAGGAAACACTGGCAGGTTTCTGCTGGTATGGGAAATAGCTCCATAATCCACAAAAAGTGATACTTTTTATTCCTTTAGGTAGGGCTGGTTCTTGCCTGAGAGGGTTTTCCAATCTTTGTGTCCTATACCTGAAGGATGATTAGAATCTCTGTCTATGAACTTTCTGTTGGAAAAGGAACTACTTTCAGACTAAACATTAACCGTAGGAATCTGAGGTAAAAGAACTCCATTTGAGATCAAAATTCTCAAGTGTGATTATGGACAAATCAGAAAAGAACTTCCTCACCCTCCCCCACTACGACCCCCTCCCAGTTGTACACTCGTGTATTCTGACTTTGAGTGGGTCTCTCTACTCGTATTTCAGGCTAAGGTCTCTGTTTTTTTGCAGTGGCTCCCATACTTTTGCACCAAAAGTCAAAAAACTTGCTTCTGCGAATGAGCTTTCTCGTGTACCTACTGAATCGTTACAAAAGTGCACGAAGAGGGCTTCCCTGGTGGCGCAGTGGTTGGGAGTCTGCCTGCCGATGCAGGGGACACGGGTTCGTGCCCCGGTCTGGGAGGATCCCACATGCCGCGGAGCGGCTGGGCCCGTGAGCCATGGCCGCTGGGCCTGCGCGTCCGGAGCCTGTCCTCCGCAACGGGAGGGGCCACAGCAGTGAGAGGCCCGCGTAACGCATAAAAAAAAAAAAAAAAAAAGTGCACGAAGATACTATAATATCCTTCACCATCACAATACACAGATAAAAAACAACACAAAATATCTTGACCCACCTCTCTCTCAAGCTAATGTTCTATTTCTCTGCTTTCTTTGAAAGATGCCATAACCTGACGGAAAATGGAAACTGAAGCAAGACTCAAAGGTTAGTGTTTTCGTGGGAGATGCTGTCTCAGGCAAGGGAGGGGAGGAAGAAATGTGGCAAAGAAAGGGAAACAAATAGAAGATTATAGATTATAAAGCAGCTTCCTAAGGAGATATAGCTGACTCTTTGGTTGCATAGGATATCTCCAGCTGGCCAGAAAGAAACACCTTATCTGAGAACCATCCATTAGAAGGAGGATGGAGGAGGGATTTATTTATGGGTTCCCTTACATCTTCTACTCATCAATGACCAAGACTGTTCTCACAGAGAATTAATGCCAATGTACGTTTGCGTCATGTCATTTGGACCTTTGGGAAGCCACTGGAGAATCAGACGTCACTCCTGAACTAGGGGACTTCATCTGGATCCCAATGTAATGGCAGGAGTCAGGGTCACGGCGCGTCCCTTCAGGTAGAGTCAGGTGGCAGCATCGCCTCTGCTCCCTCTGCATCAGGGGTGAAGAGAACCTTTCCCATACATGGCACTTACGCTGGTAGAAGACCTAATGGCCTTGACCCCTGGTAAATGAGCCAGGAGACTGTGACTACAGTGTGGGTTATCGAAGACCAAGCTGGCGAGAGCCCAAGAAACAGGTAAGGCAAAGTCAATTGAAAGGTGCGCATAAATTGGGCTTGCTTAAAAAGAAATTTCACTCATTAAACTCCATCCCTCCATAAAATTGATCCTGTCAATTTTCAATGTTCTTCAAAATGGCAGCTCTAATGGTCAATTTTTACTTCTCGTCTTTCTTATCCTCTCAGCAGGGTCTTACCCAAAAGATTGGTTCCTCATCCCTGAATCACTGTCTTGCCTCCTCTAAGATCACACTCTCCTCATTTTTTGACTATCTGGTCTATTTCTGTCTCCCTGGTGGACTCTTCCTCCTTTTCTGAGATTTCCAAATATTCACGTATTGAGGCTGAATCCTTGTGTCTCTTCTCTTCTCTCCCTACTCATTCTTGGCGGGACATGGCTTATATTGTAGTAAATGCCTCCTATCTTCTGAAGATGCGTACATTCATTCTTCTGATTTTAACCAGAATCCAAATTCACTTCCCATTGATTGACCTATTCACTCAACATTTTCTCTTGACTCCTTTCAGAGGACTCCTTAACTTAAATAAATAAATGAGTATGCTCATGGAAGAGGAATATTGAACAACTAATAGGAAAGATTCTCAACTTTCATAGTAACCAGGAAGATACAAATTAAATCACTAATTATATTACATGTCACAACCTTTCCAGTGACAGAATTTTTTTTAAAGTAAGCAGGTAAACTGGCATATAAATAGATGGTGTCAGTATAAAGAAAAGGAAACTCAAAGAGGTCCTTTATTAATACTGGGGCGTGCAGTCAGGGGACAGCTGGTCAACTGGAAAATACACATACACTTTAACACAGCAGACTTACCTTCACCTGTCTACTCTGGAGAAATGTTCCAGCAGAAAGATGTACTAAGTGACTACATACACCTTGTGCCTAAAACGTATTTATTCTTTTAATAGCTTTGTTGAAGTATAATTGGTATACAAAAAAACTTCACACTTCTAGTGTATAAAATTGGATGAGTTTGGATACAGGCATACACCCATGAAACCATCACCACAATCAAAATAATAAACATGTCCGTACCTTCCAAAAGTTTTCTCCTGCCTCTCCCTCTTTTTGTGTGGGAAAAGCACATAACATGAAATCTACCCTCTTAGCAAATTTTAAGTGTATAACACAGTATTGTTAAAAATAAGCACTATTTTGTATAGCAAACGTATAGAACTTATTCATCTTATATGTGCTCATTACAAAATCAGTTGCGACAGTAAACTATAGAAACAATCTAATTTTATATTAATTCTCAAATGAATGTTTTAATATATTTATACAACGAAATATAGAACAACTTGGGTAAATCTTAAGGATGCAATGATAAATGAAAAAAAGCAATTTGAAGAATACATATGTTTTCTAATGCACTATGGATGGTCATAAACAATGATACTCAAATTGTAATAAATTGGCCTGGAAAGAAATGCACCATATTTAACATAACATTACTTCTGTGTACTGACAGTGAGAAACAGGTGCAGGTAGACAGCAAATAGAATTCAACTGTACCTGTAACATTTTATTTCATTAAAAATAATCTTTGAAGGAAAAGAATCTTGCTTTAAAAAGCATTTTTAAAAATCTGTACAAGTAGAAAGAAACATTTATCAATGGCTTATTACGTGCCAACTTTCTGATTTCAGACCATAGACTCCAGAGCCAGGATGCCTGGGTTTGAATTCTGGTTCTGCCATTTACTAGATGGATTGCTTTGAACAAGTTAGGTAGCTTTTCTAAGATCTGATCTGTTTGTCTATAAAATAATGGTAGTAATAGCACCAACCTCCTAGTATTGTCGTGATAATTTAATTACATGATTTATTTATAAAGTGTTCTATATAGTGCCCAGCGGTAATAATGATTCAGTAAATGTGAATTGTTATCATTAAACTCAACTCAGACGGTCTCTCTCCAGAGCCTCACTATGGTAGCTAAGGAGAAAATCAGACTGAAAAGAATTATAATCAGGCTGCACCTTTTATTTTTTCCATCTTAAAAATACACCCACTGCTGATGAGGCCATTAGCAGGAGTAGCTGGTCTATTCTTGATTAATTACCACAGGGCCTTAAGCATAGGTCAAGCCTGGGGAGCTGTTTTCCATCAACTGACACATAATATCATGTCCATAAATCTAAGCACATTTACATGGAATATTTAATCAGACATTCTTGCAAATCAGAACATAAAAAGTTAAGATATTATTCCAAAACCGTTCGTGAACGCAGTTATATCATTGCATAGTCTAAATTATACAGAAACTGAGATAAATTATCACTAAGATAAATTATCAAACTGAAAATAAAAACATCAATTACCTGTCATATCAGCATGAAGACTGTACCGTTACCAGTTGAAAAAATTGCAGCCAAAGGCTCTATAAATATGCAATATAAAATTTGCTGAATTTGAGTCCTTTTCCTAAATTTATGGTTAATTTTTTTTTCGTGCACGTTTGAATATACAGCAGAATTGAAGGTTAAGAAAGAGGGAAGGTTTTTGCAAGAATCATTTAAACTGGGAAGACTCTTCTCTGCCTGGCCTAGTTACCAGATTCTGCTGAGGTGTCATTCCTTGGAGTGCTCGCCCTTGCGAACACATGCTTTTGTATTTATTCTCCCAATTTTTCTCATTTTAACTTTTACACAGTTTCCTTCTCTAATTCCTCAGGGGCCACCTGGCCTCCTTTCAGAGTAAATGCTTGGGTCGCTACTGAAGGCGAGCTGGTAGCCACCTGTGCTCAGAGACACTCTCCCTTGCCTCCAAAACATGCTGAGGGGCCCACAGGGCAATAAAACACAGTCCCTGGTGGGTTCAGGCTTCTTGTTATTTCCATTTCACTAGCATAGTCCGATTAGGTAAAAATGCTCTCACTTTTTTGCAATGTTTCTTTTTTGATAAAACTGGAGAAGTGAAGGATGTCCAGTAGGGATTTATAAATTTATTTATTTATTTTTGGCTGTGTTGGATCTTCATTGCTGTGCACGGGCTTTCTTTAGTTGTGGCTAGCGGGGGCTACTCTTTGTTGCGGTGTGCGGGCTTCTCATTGCGGTGACTTCTTTTGTTGCGGAGCACAGGCTCTGGGCGCGCGGGCTCAGTAGTTGTGGCGCATGGGCTTAGCTGCTCCATGGCATGTGGGATCTTCCCGGACCAGGGTTCGAGCACATATCCCCTGCATTGGAAGGCAGATTCTTAACCACTGCGCCACCAGGGAAGCCCTCCAGGAGGGATTTAAATTGCCTCAGACACAACAAAATTTCAGACACAACTCATTTTGATTTGAGAGTGAAATCCATTTAGATTCTTTTTCTCATCTCTGTATGGATCTCTACATCAACAAAGGATGAAAAACACAATAGAAGCTTGCTGAATGTCAGGCATTATACTATTATCAAATAACCTATGAAGATATTTTGAAGACATCTCCATAGATGTAGTATTTTAATGTTTAAATTTTGCACCAATTAATTTACTTTGGAACATTTCAATAGCGGGTTATCATTTTAAGGCATGTAAATAAAGTGATCTATAAAGCAAAAAAGACTGAACTGCCTTTATTTTGAAATATATGTAAAGAAAAAAACATGTGTAGCAGAATGTTTAATGTTTGCTTTAAGAAAAAATCCCCAAAACTATAACTCTGGAAAGTGACCCAACTATTTCAGAAAGTAACTTTGTGAGTTTCTATAAAAAACTATTAAAATGGAGAAAGGCAGGGACACCATTATTAGAAATCATAGTTGATGAATAAAAATGTGAATTGTCCCAGGCTTCCCTGGTGGTGCAGTGGTTGAGAGTCCGCCTGCAGATGCAGGGGACGCAGGTTCGTGCCCCGGTCCGGGAAGATCCCACATGCCATGGAGGGCTGGGCCCGTGAGCCATGGCCGCTGAGCCTGCGCGTCCGGAGCCTGTGCTCCACAACGGGAGAGGCCACGGCAGTGAGAAGCCTGCGTACCACAAAAAAAAAAAAAAAAAAAAAGACACCTGAGTAGAGGAATGGCATTTTAGTTGAATCCTTCTGGCTGCTTTTTTTTTTTGAGAAGAGACTGCAAGGAACCCAGATTGGAGGTTATTGAGGTGCCTATGGCATTTTCATGAGAGATGACAGTAAGATAGGAGGTGAAAAGTGCCTGAATTTTGTATACTTGAAGCTACCAGGATTTACAAACAAATTGGAATAAGTAACTGGGGATGATAAAATAGGCAAGTCATGTTGACATCAAGTTTGAGACCTTAAAACCTTCAAGAATGTGGGTGCACATAACTAAGAAAGGGAAACTACAGGAGGAGCTGACCTGTGAAACTCAGGGACTCAGTACTGGACACTGTAGATATGGACAAACCAATGTGGAATTCAGGGGAATATCTGGGTTAGAAATACCAACTCGGGGATCATCAGCATGGGGATGGTTTATCCACCCGTGAGACTGGGTGAAGTAAGTCAGGGAGTAAGGATAGATAGGAAAAAGGAGACGCTCAAGGACTGAGTGCAGGGGTAATGCAACATTAAAAGGACAAGGAGGGGCTTCCTGGTGGCGCAGTGGTTGAGAGTCCGCCTGCCGATGCAGGGGACGTGGGCTCGTGCCCCGGTCTGGGAAGATCCCCCATGCCGCGGAGCGGCTGGGCCCGTGAGCCATGGCCGCTGAGCCTGCGCTTCTGGAGCCTGTGCTCCGCAACGGGAGAGGCCACAACAGTGAGAGGCCCGCGTACCGCAAAAAAAAAAAAGTGATGAAAGATCTTGTCTACAACAGTTATTTCTAAGGCCCAACAGCGATCATAGTTCAATTCTAAACTTTTAGGCAAAGACACCAATCTTGAGCTTGAATTTTGTCAATGATGCTGTTGGATCTCTAGGTGAACTGATAGCTGAACTGAAATTCTTTGTGAGTCTATCTAAGCAGTCAGTCTTTCTGAGAATTGAAGTGGGTTTTCAGTAAGATGAGGCCGGAAACTGTGGCCAAGACAGTTTTCTCTCCAAATGACCACATATGTATAATGGGAAACCATTTTGCATAATCTACTCTAAAAATTGGCCTTGTTCTTATGAACTGTAAACTACCAAAGTTATTGAAAACAGAAAACCCAATCAAGCACTATTACCAAACCACTGTTTCTGAGTAGCTAACAAGATATTTCATGCTATTTATACCACCTTCATCTTCATTGTTTTCATTACAACTTGTTTTGATTTATACATATATTAAGTTGGGCCAAATCAAGAAATAGGAAGACATAAAAAATATATTAGTTTGGGAAGTAGATCTATGCCCATAGATGTTCTTTAATGTCCGTCAACATTATTGAATCTTAAAAGTGCTTATAATACAACAGACAATGTGCAGATTACTAAACTCACATTTTCTATTTTAATTCTCACAAAAAATACATATAAGGTATTATACAATAGTATGTATAAGGTACTACTATGGATAATTTATTGTGGAATGAATTGAGGTTTAGAGGGGTTAGATAGCATAACAGCAATCACTTCACTGCTAAAATATGAGAGAGTCAGGATATAAACTCAGGCCCCCTGTACCAGACTTCTCACTTCTACATTGAATTTCTTCCATCTAAAGTGTCTTATATTTTCTATTCATTGATCACACCATACTCTTTACTGGAATGTGATCCCTGACCCACCCATTTTCACTTATTAGATTCCTACTTATGTTTCAAAGTCCAATTAAAATAAATATGCTGATAATTTTTGTGGCAGAGGCTGGCTAATTTTTTTTTAACAGTTCGTGAAAACTTGTTCACTAATTGTTAACCAGCATAGAAAATATCTATGTTGGAAGTGATGAATTAGGAGATTGGGAATGACATACACACACTACTATATATAAAACAGATAACTACTATGAACCTACTGCATAGTACAGGGAACCCTACTCAATATTTGTAACAAACTATATGGGAAAAGAATCTGAAAAGGAAAGGATATATATAGAACTGATTCACTTTGCTGTACACCTGAAACTAACACAACACTGTAAATTAACTATACCCCAATAAAATTTTTTTTTAAAAAGATCTACGTTCTCATTTTGTAGTTCACCAGTAAATATTACCCAGCCTACTCATATCTTGTCAGGACCTTTAGACTAGTCTTCACCAATGGAAAGTGGGTGAAATGGTAGATGCCAGTTTTATGCCTGATCCCAGAAATTTCTTCTCTAGGCATTTCACACTATCTTCCTTCATCTCTTGGCTGGAAGCACAGATCCCAGTGGAGGTCACCAAGACACTAGAAAGTAATAGAAGGCACCTGTGTCCTCAATTTAGCATGCCTGACTGTGGACATCCACACTGGATTTTTCATGATTTTGTAATACACCTTCACTGTCTTAAGAAGCCCCTGAGATTTATTTGCTCTGGGAGTTGGTCTTTATAGAAACTGCCTAACCCACCATTTAACCTGTGTTAATCATTTTCAGTTTACAATGTACTTTACAGACAGTATCATATTCTAACATTATAACAGTCACATGACACAGGTATTATTAGTTGCTATTTTGCACTGATTTGTGTCCCCCCAAAATTCATATGTTGAAGCACTAATCCCCGGTACATCAGAATGTGACTGTATTTGGAGATAGCTCTTTAAAGAGGTTATTTAGGTAAAGTGAGATCATTAGGGAGAGCTCTAACCCAATACAGTTGTTTTTTTTAATGAGAAGAGGACTTAGGTACACACAGAGGAAAGAGCATGTGAAGACACAGGGAGAAGAAGATGAACACCTCGAACACAAGGACAGAAGAAAAAGACAATCCTGCCAATACCTTGATCTTGGACTTCCAGCCTCCAGAATTGTGAGAAAATAATGTTCTGTTGTTTAAGCCACATAGTCTGTGGTACATTGTTAGAACAGGCCTAGAAAACTAATACAGTTTCTCTCCAGATAAATTAAGCTTGGAGGAAAAAAAATGAACTTTATAAATGACAAAATGATAATAGGTAGCAGAATCAGAAGTCAAGTCCATTCTTGAGATGAAACGTGTAAAACCTTTTCTATTCTCTCTGACCTTTACTATGAAGATTCTAGCTTGATAAATTCATCTGAATTCCTATGATGCTTACTGCTTGTGCCATCAATTTGGAAAGTTTATACCCCCATAATTGTTTTTATTTGTATTATTTCCTCATTATATTTTAAGCTCATAGTAGCGAAAGACTACATTCTAAATCTTTATATCCCTTATAGAATCTGGAACCATGACTTAAAGTTGAGAAGTGTTAAACGTAATGTTTATTAAACCCTTCTCAATTTTAAGGCATGGTAAAATATAATGAGGATGTTAAAAGTTATTCACGTCACAAGGAAAATGTGTGAGGAATGTGGTTTGGCTCCCCATAAAGATGCTTTAATTTAGTTTGATCGTAAAAAATTTTGTCAAACATACTTCTCTTCAATTTCTTAATGTGATTTCTTTTTTCTTTCTTTTATATTCTTTTTTTTTTTGCAGTACATGGGCCTCTCACTGTTGTGGCCTCTCCCGTTGTGGAGCACAGGCTCCAGACGTGCAGGCTCAGCGGCCATGGCTCACGGGCCCAGCCGCTCCGTGGCGTGTGGGATCTTCCCGGGCTGTGGCACGAACCCGTGTCCCCTGCATCGGCAGGCGGACTCTCAACCACTGCGCCACCAGGGAAGCCCTATATTCTTTTTCAACAAAGATTTCCCTGCAAACAGATTTTAAGGTGCATATATAGATTGAGTCTGAACTGTGTTTGCAGCTCACGTACATATAACCTTATGATAATACCTTAGATCTTTTTTAATAACCCAGTTATTGACATTATTCTAGATATTAGTATAGCCCCATATGTGAACGTAAACTTCACACTTATCCTTTTGCTTCTTTGTGTGTGATATAAGAAGCCCTATTCAAACGTTTATTTGACTACTTACCTTGATTCATTTCTGCATCTTATTTGCCTGATAATATCCCACCAAAAGGTCTTAGGTATAATTCCTTAAAATTGTGATTGTCATGGTAACTACCAGCAGTCACGTACCAGTGCCACTGGCAGTTCCCTTTAAAATATTCAGGACTGAAACAGCAAAATAAGGACATAAAATAACATCATACCCAAATAAATTAATAAAAAATAATAGATTTGTAAAGCCTGATATTCCTGTTTGACACTTGGAACATTGTTAGCTTGCAAGACATAAAAAAAATTAAATAAAAATATATGCATGCTGAAATAAATTAGATTTCAAACGCATCATTTTTAATAAAGGTTTTTAACTGCCTCAGTCTGGAAACAGTCTGCAATCTGGTTGATAAATATGCAGCAAATGGCAAATTAATATGTGTTGGCCCTCATCAACATCGGAGACAAATGTTATTAGAATGTTTTGGGCTCTGCTCAGTTTTGTCTGTCTGGGGAAACGCTGAAAAAGTGGCAGAAAATCTGCAATTCAGAGGGATGAAGCTGCCCTCTATGTGAAAAGTGTGTGTGCTGCACCACACAATAATAAGTGAAAAGTTACAAGATTTAGAGGGAAACACATGCTATTATCTGCAAAATCTATTAAAACTCTTAAATATTGAAAAAAAAAAAAAGGACCTTGGGACTTATGTCCCATCAGGACCTGTAAAATTCCAGTGGAACTAGCGACAGTTTCCCCAATGGATTATATATTTCCAGAGGTGAAATAGTCAACTTAACTTCTTTAACATTAAATTTGTCATTTATAAGTTCTTAACAATGTAACAAAACCACTTTAACAAAATCAAAAATGCAGAATAATTTTAGGTAATTAAAATTACTTTAGACATTCCTGCTAGATTATACAAATACACAATAAAAAATCAAAATTTTTTCTTATACTCAGGATATTTCCTTAAAACAAATGTTAGTGAGTTTCCTAAGATCTACCCCAAGGTGAAAAAAACAGTTCAATTATAACAGATTGTGTAACTTCGGGAGTCTAGAAATGTAGATAAGCCTTAAGTTGCTGATAATAAGTATTATTCTTTATTTGTTTATTATTTATATTATTATTCTCTCTTATATTTAGATCATCAAGAAATGATTACTAGGACTTTATATGAAAAATACTATATCGTATTAATTAATGACTGTGAAGGTATAATGTATTTCAGTCCCAGATCTGTCTATTAATAGTTATATTTTCTTGGGCAAGACTGGAAAAATTAATAATATTAAGAAACAGACTTTGTCCAATAGTTAAATAAAATATACATGTAAAACATTTATCTCAATAAAAGGCACATAGTAAGTGATTAATAAATATTGTGTATTCTTATTATTAAGACTGCTATGATGTAATTTCTGTCTTTGACTTTGGAATATCATCATAATAACAGTACTCTTTCCACTACTATGGTCTTGTTTGCCCTCCACCCCAGCATGTCAAAGCAATAGCGGTCAGTATATTGTGCCACAAATATTAAACTGTGTTTGACTCCTACCACATTCAATTCTGATTTCCACCTAGTGTGAGATCACTACTACATTTGGCTCCAGGTCTACCTTCTCCCTTTCTGCTTAAAAATTGCTCTGGGAGTTTGGGAATTGAGTCTGTTCAGGCTTAGAGAAAGCCCAAAGCTAGTAGTATTCTAAAAGTGCATTCCTGTGTGTAAATAGCATTACGACAAATTTTCAAACATTCCCTGTATAACAAAGATTTGCAAATTCTTGCCAAAGGCACTTTCGGTATGAGCTACAGTCTAACTGCCAGTGTATGGAAACATTTGGGGGAATTTTTGGAAGTATTTGGTTACTGTATAAGAATATGACCTGCTGTTCATTTCAAAATTGACCATCCATTTTTATTGAGCACTTGCTTTGTGATTCGTATAAAATGTACATCATGTAAAATATATTTTAAAGAGCAAGAGCGAGAATTCTAGTGCTCATGGTGATTTCAAATGATATAGCTAAGCCATAGTTTAGAGCAAAGTTAAGATGGTTCAAATTTTTCATACTCTAAGAAGATTATTATGGCTGATATATGTCCCATACACACATAAGAACACAAAAAGAATGAAAATTCTTTGGTGTGGTATGGCAGAAAAAAATAGTAATTAGTGTGCAGAGTTTTCTACATGATTCTGCTGTAGATCATTGGGTCTAATACTTATGGATAAAATGAGACTTATGTTTAATTAGCCCATCCTATGGCTATGGTGGTCTCAGATGAGAGAGAATGGACAACAAGCCCCCAGAGCTCCTGTGGCAGGTACACATATTTGGACTGAAGATACCTGGGTTCTAATCCAAGATCCACGGGTATCATCTGTGTGAGCTCAAACTATATAATCTTTTCCTCTCAATGCTAGAAGGAAGTTCATAATGCCTTTCATTATCCTTATATCGTACTGTTGAGAGTGAAACATAAGCTTGACTTACAAGAGATGAATAACAACATCTTTGTAAATAAGATTTTAACTGTAGTGTTTATATGCTTAGAGGAGCTAGAAATATAATGTAGGTTTAATGACATTTTATTTTTATCCTCTGAGTAACTTAGGTATCAGGGAGAATCTGAATATTTAAATGAAGTGGGAAAAAATGAGTGAGACTAAGATTTTTAACCAACCAATTAAGACTTGACTCTTCTGTTTAGGGTGAAATTTGGGGAGTAAATGAAGAAATAATCTAATATTTACTAATGTTAAATTGCCATACAGCATTCTGTACTTAGTATTTTTTTCTCATTTTATAAACGTGTAACTGGAGGCACAAGGAGGTTGTATGTGTCATATGGCCAAAGTCAACCAACTTGAGTCCTGTACAACAGGAATTTAATATGATATAAGTCACTGAAATTTGTGCTCTTTCTTCTATGAATTACTAGGCCAGAAGTCATCACCTTGTAATGCTCTGAATTTATTAAGCTACTTAATGTTAATAATTCTTTGGAACTCCTCTTTTCAAATTCTCTCTAAAATGTGTCATAAGCTACGTACACGTGCACACACACACTCACTCACTCAAATTATTCTCATACATCTGTCATATCTCAGATAACATCTCATTTCACAATATTAAATAGATTTTTTTATTGTCCTTTGGGTGACTTAACATTAACATCATGTCATTCCTATCCCACTATCAACAATGGATAGATCATCCAGACCAAGAATCAATAAGGGAACATCAGATTTGAATCACATTATAGGTCAAATGGGCCCAACAGACATACACTGAATGTTCTATTCAACAACAGCAGAATGTTCTATCCAACAATGAGCAGAAACATTATTCTCAGGTGCACATGGAACATTTCCTAAGATAAACCATATTTTAGGCCACAAAACAAGTCTTAACAAATTCAAGAAGACTGAAATAATACCAAGTATCTTCTCTGAGCACAGTGTTACAAAACTAGAAATTAATAACAAGAGGAAAACTGGAAAATTTGCAAGCACATGAAAATTAAACAATACTCTCCTGAACAACCAATGGATGAAAGAAGAAATTAAAGGGGAAATAAACAAGTTTCTTGAGACAAACAAAAATGGAAACACAACATACCTGAGTGTGTTCAATGCAGCAAAATCAGTTCTAAGAGGTAAGTTTATAGCAATAAGACCTACATAAAAAAGCAAGAAAGATCCCAAATAAACAACCTAACTCTACACCTTGAGGAACTAGAAAAATGTGAAACAACTGAACCCAAGGTTAGCAGAAGAAAGGAAATAATAAGGATCAGAGCAGAAATAAATGAAATAGTGAACAGATAAAACAATAGAGAAGATTAACAAAATTAAGAATTGGTTCTTTGAAAAAATAAGCAAAATTGACAAACTCTTAGTTAGACCTAACCAAGAAAAAAGGAGAAAGAAACCAAATCGACACAATTATAAATAAAAAAGGGGACGTTACAGCTGATACCACAGAAAGGCAATGGATCGTAAAAGGTTATGACGAATAATCATATGCCAACGAACAGGACAACCTAGAAGACACGGGAAAATTCTTAGAAACATACAACTTACCAAGACTGAATCAGGAAGAAATAGAAAACTTGAATAGATCAATTACTAGTAAGGAGATGAAATCAGTAATTAAAAATGTTCCCAATAAAGAAAAACCTAGGACTAGATGGCTTCACTGGTCACTTTTACATCGATTCTTCTCAAATTCTTCCCTCCCAAAACATTTCCTGTAAAATCTGTCTGAACAATAT
The DNA here is from genome assembly GCF_008692025.1 of Phocoena sinus. Taxonomy (NCBI): domain Eukaryota; kingdom Metazoa; phylum Chordata; class Mammalia; order Artiodactyla; family Phocoenidae; genus Phocoena; species Phocoena sinus. Next base: position 72,637,893 of record NC_045780.1, on the reverse strand, counting down.
TTTATTCCAGGGTGGCACAGGGAAAAGTTTAAATATTAGGTAGAAATAGAAGAAAGAACAAGTTTTTCTCATCCAGCAGCCTAGATCAATGTACCTTGGTCCTGCATACTTAAAAAATACATGCTTTGGGACTTCCGTGGTGGTCCAGTGGTTGAGAACCTGCCTTCCAATGCAGGGGACGCGGCTTCAATCCCTGGTCAGGGAACTGGGATCCCACATGCCGTGGGGCACCTAGGCCCTTGCACTGCAACTACTGAGCCTGAGTGCTCTGGAGTCCACACGCCACAGCTAGACAGAAGCCCACACGCCACAACGAAGGATCCCCCATGCCGCAACTAAGACCTGACACAGCCAAATAAGTGAATGAATGAATGATGAAATAAATAAATTAAATTAAAATACATGTTTTGAGATGGATCTGAATTTGATCACATTAGTACACTGTATCTTTGAACTCTAAATTGTTCATCGTATATTAAACAAACCTAAGGTGCTTTCAACAAGTTAATGGATGTCATTGCTATCCTACTGAGACTGGTCTTACATATATGTATGAATCTTATGTTTACTATGTACCTTATTTACAAAATGAAATGGTCATATATTGTAGAAAAAATGTTATTAAAAAGTAAAACAGCAGCTTCCCTGGCAGCGCAGTGGTTGAGAGTCCGCCTGCCGATGCAGGGGACACGGGTTCGTGCCCCGGTCCGGGAGGATCCCACATGCCGCGGAGCGGCTGGGCCCATGAGCCATGGCCGCTGAGCCTGCTCATCCGGAGCCTGTGCTCCGCAACGGGAGAGGCCACAACAGTGAGAGGCCCGCTTACAGTTAAAAAAAAAAAAAAAAGTAAAACAGCAACAACAAAAACCTTCTTAAAGGGGAATGATCCACTACTATATATAAAAGAGATAACTAATAAGGACCTACTGTATAGCACAGGGGACTCTACTCAATACTCTGTAATGGCCTATATGGGAAAAGAATCTTAAAAAGCGTGAATATATGTATATGGAGAACTGATTCGCTTTGCTGTGCAGCAGAAACTAACAAAACATTGTAAATCAACTAGACTCCAATAAAATTTTTTTAAGTTTTAAAAAAGGTAATGATCCAAACAGTTTTATCTGTTTATAATTTACAGTTTATCTGACATTGAGAAAGAATGAGTGGATAGTAAGGTGGGAAAGCAGTGTTTTCTTTCCCATACTCAGTCTCTATTCCGAATAAAAATGTCATTATTTTCAAATAAACAAAATTTAATATTTTTTTAAATTATAGAGATCAAAGTAAATAAAGGCCCTACACATTTCACAGAACATAAACTATAGCTTCAAATGGAAAGCCTAGGGGAACAAAACCACACAATTATCCTTGGCAGCACTAAAAAAAGGTTATGTTAAAATCTAGGCAGCAAAACACAGACGTAGTGCATTTAACAGAGATAGGTGCTTTCTTAGTAATTAAGTAATTTGGAGAGTATAGCAGTAGAATTAAAAAAAAAAAGCAAAGGAACAGACAGAGCCAATTAATTGAATTTTAAAATCCTGAAATAAGTAGATAATTAAGGAAAATTTAGTGTGAGAGACGAAACTGTGCTCAAAACTAAAGAAAAAACGAGGGCATTTTAGCTAAATAAAATTAAAGAAAAAGTACGTTCATACTTAAACCTTCTTATAATGTGAGCAATTTATTAAAAATAAATGTCCATTATTTATTTTTCTTAGTAAATGCAGTAGACGTAGATGATTGATGGTTTTAACAACCATTGACTAATTTATCCTTTTCTACGATTTGAAAATTTAACCTTATCATATAATAAATTCCAATAGTTTCTAAGTCTCACATAGAATCTGTATTCTCTTTCATTTATCTATTAGTACACAAAATAATAGCTCTGTAATTACCCACTTTAATAGCATGTTTTGATATTTCCAAAGTCATGTAAACTCCCCCTTGTTATTTTTAAAAGTTACTCCATTTTTGTATATTACTACTGATAAAATCAGCACCTCAAATTTATGGGGAAAAAATCCAGGTTTTAGTTTGGTTTCAAATTTAATTTATAGCTTGACTTGAGAATTTTCACCTCTACTATATTTTGTCTTTCCATTACTTTATACAATAAAGTCTCTGATAATATAGGGCTTCCCTAGTATCCTTTACTAAAGTTTCACTGATTTTACTATACTGCCCTTGAATGTTTCTTGTTAGAATTATTTCCTATTTCTCTATGTTTTCTTGCCATTACAAATTAGTGCATTGTTTATTTAATTTTCCATCTGTTTATTGCTGAAAAGAATAGACAGTTTATATGTTAGTCTTGAACAACGAACATTTTAAGTTCAGTTTTTGTTCTAAGAATTTATAGTCTTAGAATTTTGGGGTTGAAAATTCTTGTCTGTGCCTTTCTAATGCTTATGATACTATACAATTCTTATGTATTTTCTCCCTTTCTCTTATTTTATGCTTTAAAATAATTCTGGTAAAACAAAGATCAGCAGTGACAGTAGTAGACACCCCTAATTTTTATGTAAAAATTTTTCATTGGAATGCCACGTAACATAAAGTATTTACTGTTTGTTTCTGGTAGTTAACTGTTGTACAATTGTATCAGTTTTATTCCATTGCTCAGAGGATTATCATGAAGGGGTAATAAATTTAATCTTTATTGTCACTATAATCAACAAATATTTATGAAATGTTTACTTGGTGTTAAGCACGGTTAAAGAGGTTTTTTTAAAGAGCTTTTCTTGAACATAATGAATCATAGTGATAGATTGTCTAATGTTTACTTTTTGCATCGCTGCAGTGAAATGTATTAAATTAGGCTATATTTTAAAGACTAACGATGGTAATTTTTTATTTTTTACATGTGTACTTATAAGTATGATTAAAGAATAATTTTTTCTTATTATATTTTGTAATGGTTTTTTATTATTAGTTCTTCCACAAATTGATCTGAATCTCTCAAATATTTTTCCTGTGTTTGGGGTTAATGTGAAATATGAAAATTATATTAAGGAGTCTGGCTTGCCTTTTTAGTTCCTTAATATTCTTTGGGGACTTCCCTGGCCGTCCAGTGGTCCAATGGTTAAGGCTCCGGGCTTCCAACGCAGGGGGTGCAGTTTTGATCCCTTGTCGGGGAACTAAGATCCCACATCCCACACGGCGTGGCCAAAAAAATAAAAATTAATAAAAATTTTTTTTAAACTCTCATAAAAAAATCATCTTTGATGAGCATAATTTTCTGATTTTGATGAAATCCAATTTTTTTTTAACTTTCTCTCTTATAGTTAGCTCCGCATGGGTCCTTTGCCTACTCACTAGAGCAAATTTCTTCATCAATTTTCATGAAGACATTCTATTTTTTCATCTAGACACTCCACAGTTTTAGTTCTTAACTTAATGATCTCCCTCAAAATACATTTGGCTATGGGGCAGTGAGGATTATGTTTCCTTTCTTCAGATAATTATTCAATTGCTCCAATACAATTTGTTGGAAAAAAAAACCCTCCTTTCTTCATTGAATTTCTTTGCCATAGTTGTTAAAAATCGTTTGACAATCACCAAAAAAAAAAGGTAAGTATGCAAAGTCATGGGTGTGTTAATTAACTCAAAGGGGGAAATCCTTCATTCACAAGTATATTTTTTTCATATTGATTTCTCTACCTGCGAATTGAGAGTCAAAATGATAGGAAAGGCCGAGTAGAAACCCTTGAAACCGGAGATTCTGTCCCTGGGCAAGAAAGTAAATTGAAATCAATCTGAATACTGGATGCGATGGTAGAGATTTATAGCCCCTCAAAGACTCACAGGGCTCAGGTGATCCCCACCACAGCCCTGGGTAATTCACTGTCTGGTCCCTGGTGACACCAAATGGATGATGTCAGATGCCAGGGAGTAACCGTAAATTCAACAACGTGGTGGCCTGAAGAAGCGCTACTAGCAAGATGCACTCTCTTGACCACACTGGATCCACACGACCACTGTACTTAGGATGTAGCTGTTTGATCTGGGAAATGTATTCTCTCTAATCTCGATCAAGAGGAGAGCCAGAAGCAGTTTCTATCCCCTTGGAATAGACAGTATGATACATTCATGTCCTCAGCCTCCCAAGGAAAAACCACAGAGAGCTAGAGCAGCTGAAATGCTGGACACAGGTGGGTCTAGGGTGGAGAGCAAGGGAGGGGGGTGGTGAGTATCAACTACGGTAAGAGGGACTGTCATTTGTGTCACAAAAGTTCCTGCCGTAAGTGTGTTTTTTAAACCTGACTGACTCTTGACGAAACAGGTGACAGGGTTTGGGGAATACAATGTGGGAATGAGTTCTCTCATTAGAAGAAGCAGGTGGTTAAGAAGGGGGTAACTTTGAAGTGCATGTTTTACTCGGTTTCATGCTGACTTCTGAATTCCCTACAAGGATTCAAAGCTCCTTTACCCACTGGGATAAAGCTTTGCTTAAAAGAAACCCATTTGGGGCTTCTTTTCCTTCCCTGTCTCACTAACAACCCTTTAACTTCACTAACTGCTGTTACTTGGGATCACTTCTAAAATCAACTACTTCCTTTTGAGTCCTTGTCTCAGGGTCTGCTTCTGATGGGACCCAAACTAAAGAAGCCACAGGATCAGCAAAGAAGAGTAAGGAACTGAGGATGGATACATGTGAATCTGAAAACCTCATTTTGAAAAAAACAAAAAACCTCAGCGACGTGTTCCCATAACCACCTTCAACCCAAGTGAGGCAACTATAACCCTCTATTACAGTTACCTGCTTTCTGGCCTGAATTCCTAGTTATACCAAGACCTTAAAATAATTAATATTTAATATGCTTTTTACAAATATTGATTAACTGAGTCAATGATCAGAAGTTTCTGAAAATATTTCAAAAAGCTGTAAAGCTCCAGGAAAATCAAAGAAGCTTGGGAGACAAGGTAGGAAGAAGACCTCTTCAGATTTATAGAAATAGTGCAGGTGTTGGCACATCTATCTGGCTCCGATGTTTTGTGAAATTTTGTTCACGCTGTTGCCATGTATCCTCCATTCATTTCTCATGTGCTTGGATTCCCTAGTGGTGCCCCAGAATTCTTTAAATGGATTTAATCCTCTTTCTTTCAGGGCTTCAAAGCACTTCTAAAGCAGAGTTTAATGATAAAGAATAAAAGCTTTATGAAATGGTTATACTTGTAAGATAACTCTAGAACACATTTTCGTCACTCCTGTATCCTTGGAGACAAGCTGTCATCCCAGCTCAGTGACTTTCTTGCCTTGTAACCTCATCCTGGTCTTGGTATTGGTCAGCTTATCCCCCCTGTGGTCACCAGGAGGACTGAGCTCACAGATGCCCCCAGTACACTGGCTGCTACAGCGCACAGATCTACATCCAAGTTCGACTTTTCCCCTTATCCTTCCTTTCTTGATACTAAATATTTGTGATCATTTTACGAGATCTTAGTTTGAATATTGAATCATAGCTCTCAATTTCTAAGAGAGGATTTATTCAAACAGGAGCCAAAAGCGATAACAGAGCTTTGGTTTAAATATGAACTGACTTGGTAAGGAGCTACCTAATTTTTGGACTACATTTTCTATAGAAAAATTCTTTGCCAAGCTAAGGTGTGGAAATGAACTCACTCTCCTATTCACATCGTGGAACAGTTTTTTTTTTTTTTTTTTTCCTAAGCAGTCTTTGCACTCATCCCATACAATCTTAAAGCCATTACCCTTCACATATCATAGGCTAGCCCTGTGTTTTGGCGCAAATCCAGGAAGAGTTAAAAAAGAATACATTTGATGAAGAGCCTTCTGATGGTGATGATTCTGCTCTGTGTAACCATAGGGAACTGAACACAGTAGAAAAACATCTTTTGCTCTATTTATTTCAATTGAATAAGCACAATTTTGACATGAATCCATTAAAAAACTACTTCAGTTCTGGAAAACTGAGTATTAGAAATACGAGCATATTGGAGCACGTTCAAAACTGAACACCAGGAGTAATTAAGGGGATGGAGAGATTGATTTATGCGAAAAGATTAAAAGAGCTCAATCTGTTTAGCTTGGCTAACAGACAACTAAGTAGGGGATATGGTAATTGTTTACAAGTACTTACAGGATGTAAACATCAAGGCTGGAGCAGCCATGTTCAGGCTGAGATCAGAAAGCCTGAATCACTACAAGTTAATAAAGAGAAAATTTAGGTTGATTGCCATCCAAAATTTGGTGATACTTAAGGCCTTTCAGCAGGAATTGCCTCTTAGGGAAAATGGAAAAACAAACTCTTTGGGATATTTAAATGTGAGACAGCCTTCGTGGATTTATAGCTGCTGTACATTTATCATCAGCAATATTTGAGAAGTACTGAAATTGCATCATTACGTGCACCGAGATGGCTTTCTGCGCTGTTCAAATGAACCAGAGTGCTTCAGAAAAATACTTTATAAAGATAAAATTCTAACACGTATAGATGAACACAATATGTGTAGAGAGACATTATTATTTTTCAGAAGAAGGAGGGTATTTTCTACTTTTTTTACACCTTTCTTTACCCCAAACAAATCATGATTTGGTATTGTAATTACACAAACCTCTTGCAAATTAATATGTATCTATTAAAATATGAGTATTATTATCATATTTATTCGCATAAATGTGTAATTCCTGAAAAGATATTCACATAAGATTATTCGTGTTATTAAGGTACCAATGTATTCTAAAAATTAGTAGAAATTAAAAATTTTACAGCAATTCATATATGTGTTTAAAGTTTGCTTTATAGAAAAAAATTAATGAGTACCACGCTATTGAAATAACCCACAGAAACATATACTGTGATTAAGTGATTTAAATATGAAAATCATCATAATAACAACTATAAAGCAAAATAAATAAATATTACTTTTCTAACATTACTAGAGATCATATATATACTTACTTTTCTACATTATACCTATTATCATACCTCGCTCTCCCCCGCCCCTGTGGAGAACGTAATTTTATTTACTCCTCTACATTTCTCCACAAACCAAGCACAGTGGTGCAACCGTTTTTATTTCTTATACTCCTGGTTCTGTTAGGTTTTGTAGGAAATAAGTTAATTTGAAGACGTTATCTCCATTCTTTATGCTTTTTATTATTATTTAGAAAAATTAGAATTAAATATGTATGCAAGTTGAAAGAGCAGCTGAAATGAAATACAAATTCTACCATTTTTGTATAGATTGGCTTTTAAATGGATGATTTCATTACAAATGTGTCACTTATTTACAATGAGCTATTCAATGATTGACCCTTGAGTCTATCTGGAAGCATTAATTTGAACTAAACAATCTATTGCACTTATATCCATTGTCTAAGAGTTATTGTACCTCTGAATCTATGTATGTCCTGCTGAACTAACAGTTGCTCAGGGAAATCAGAGGAATTAAGATATACACACACATACACACAAACACACACAAACATGCACAAACACAAATATACACATGCAAACACTCAAGCACACACACACAAATACAGAAACACACAAAACACACACATACAGAAACACACACACATAAGCACATACAAATGCACACACAAACACACACTCTAGTTTGAATCCTGGCTACCCTTGAGATTATTTTCTCCCTAATTGAAAATGTATTAATTTTCAAAATAGACACAGAATATGGAAGTATATTGGTGCATATGATTTGTAAAAGAATGAAAGTAAATGAAGTGGTTTGTGTAATGCACAAAATCATTCTTTTAGGAAAACTGTGTACAGATAAAAAGGATCATTGCAATTTTATATAAAATAAATCATAATTTAGGTTCTAATTTGTGACATTGCCATAGAAAATATATTACTGATCTTTTGAGTATTCATGATGTTTATAGTAAACATGAGTATGTTTTCTAATTATACAATTATATATATATATTTCTTATAGATGAATGTATAAATTAAACAGCACAATGAGAAAAGAGTATATATATATATATATATATATATATAAAATGACAAAATGATAACTTATGAATATGTTTGACATATGCCAGTATTATATTAGAATAGGAAAGGGCAAGAACTAGCAAAATTTGTAAATGTAAATGAAGACCCATAGAAATTCATTTTTCTCATAAACTATAGACATTTTACTAATTTGGATGCATTAAATGGGTATTTAACATATTCGTAATATTACCAGGCCAACTGATCTCACTTCTTACATGTCCCTGGGCACCTTTTCCAACAGTGTTACACAAAACTCAACTCTCTACAATTAGGGATGTGTTTTTGAAGTATCATCATCACTCTATTTAAGCTAATACTGCCATAATGTCCGATCAAAACTTGATTTATGTTCGATTATGTGTGCGCCATCATGCTTTCTAGAAGATTCTGGAATCCTTTTGGATTAATTGATCTTCATGGGTGGGAAACAAAGTATATCTTTTTTACTCCAAGGGATGAAGCTTATAACTCTAAATCTGAGCATAATTGTTGCTGGACTAAAATTAGAACACTGCCTAATTTCCATCTATTGCTCCCAAGAATCTATAATGATTTTTTTTTTTTTTTTTTTTTTTTTATTCGTTACGCGGGCCTCTCACTGTTGTGGCCTCTCCCGTTGCGGAGGACAGGCTCCGGACGCGCAGGCTCAGCGGCCATGGCTCACGGGCCCAGCCGCTCCGCGGCACGTGGGATCTTCCCAGACCGGGGCACGAACCCGTGTCCCCTGCATCGGCAGGCGGACTCTCAACCACTGCGCCACCAGGGAAGCCCTATAATGATTTTTTAAAAATGAAAATATTCTTGGGACTTCCCTGGCAGTCTAGTGGTTAACACTCGATACTCCCAAAGCAGGGGGCACGGGTTTGATCCCTGGTCGGGGAACTAAGATCCCTCATGCTGCATGACAGGGCCAAAAAAAAGACATGTGTATTTAAGCAAAATAAGAAAATATATATTAAAAAAATTAATAAAAATGAAAATATTCTTTCCTAGAATAGAGTTAACCCCTGAGTATTGGACAATGTCTAATATTATTACATTAAAGACAAATATTCTAGGGCTGTCCACTAGTTATGACCATTGCTGGGCCATAATGAAAGAGGCAGGATTGTCTAAAAATCACTCTGGGTTGCCTGGACCATGAACCAACAAGAACTAGGGGCTTCCACCTTCTCCCAGCATAAGGGCCAGCGTCCAAAGTCGACATCCTATAGGATAGTGGCTTTAATCGTCTGTTGCGGGGGAGGAGGTTTCCCCATGAGCTCCATGTTTCCCAGGTGCTGGAAGACTGCTTTCTGTGATAATACAAGTGAACAACTGTCATGAAAAGCCAAGCCGTCTACCGGTGAAAGAGTCCTTTCAAATTCCTACTGACAGGTCGCTCCCATGATTTCCTCGTAAGTGCAGAAAGCAATGGGGTGACATATACAGCTGAGTGTCAAGATCTGAGTATGCCTCTCCATTGATAAAATGAGAAATGAGGCAAGGACTTATACCTTGTCTTCTCTTGCTGGCCCTTTTTTTGTTATGTTTTCTAATGTAGCTTGTTTCTTAATCCATACCATGTGACACTGTAGAAATTATTTCAAGTTATTTTGCTGATGACTACAAGAAGGTCATTAGCAACGACAAAAATTAAGATCTCGTAACAAATATATGTGGAAGAGGTACGGTTGGGAAAGCATTGCTGTTGTAAAAGAACATTATGTAAGTTGGAATGTGAACCTGACGTGCAGAAGAATGACGAATGTTATCAGTAGATATCCAGTTGGTGTTTTATGATTTGACTACAAAAATACACATACCTCCTTTATATTCCCCTTCAGGTTAGAGCGACATCTATTATTTCTCAAGGAGGAAATGTTTCCTAGAATGCATCCTGCAGATGTAATTTACTTCAGTGACCTGCGAGGCCAGAACTGGGTCACATGGCCAAACCTATCAACATAAGAGTCTGAGAAACGTATCTTTGATTTGTTATCCTCTATTGTGGAATGGAGTAAGTGTAAAAGACATAGACATAACTGTTTTGTTGCTGGTCATCACTATTCACTTCTTGTACTAATATTTTAACTGGGTTTCTGGAGGGAACAGAGATAAATTCACGTTTATTCTGCCATGTTTAACCTGGGTCATGGATCTGAATACACTTCCTGGGATACATCATCCCTGCCTTTTTTTTTTTTTTTTTTCGGTACACGCGCCTCTCACTGTTGTGGCCTCTCCCGTTGCGGAGCACAGGCTCCGGACGCGCAGGCTCAGCGGCCATGGCTCACGGGCCCAGCCGCTCCGCGGCATGTGGGATCTTCCCGGACCGGGGCACGAACCCGTGTCCCCTGCATCGGCAGGTGGACTCTCAACCACTGCGCCACCAGGGAAGCCCCTGCCTACTCTTTGACCAACCTTTCTGCCCTCCCACTCCCCAGCCTTCAGTAACCATCATTTCACTCTCTGCTAACATTGATTAGTCAGTCCCTTATGCCAAGCAGATTCACTATATGCTTTTGGAATTGCTTAATTATTTGGCTATAAAGCAATTAGAACTATGATTGCGAAGCAAAACTACTGGAACACAGAAAAATTATGTAGTTCAATAGTACAGAAAACATGAGAGCAAGTCAAAGAAAAATAAGAGCAAATAAAAAAGGTGAATAAATGAACGCATCTCCCCTATTCCACAAGTTCTAACCAACATGGAGGGAGACAGCTGTGAAAAGGACATTGCAATCGGAACTAGATTTGTGTGGTCATCCTTATATCACCCTGTGCGTGATATTGGACACATCATTTCAACTTTCTGAGCCTCCTATCCTACTGGACTTTCTGGGATTTGAGCTAATGCACACAAAAGAGATTTGTAAACCAAAGTTTTATACATCTGTAATGTATTATAATACACTTCTGAGTTCTTTCAACCTGCCAAGATGATATCGTATCTTCTGAACCTACTTTCCCTCAGGGATTAAAGGCAAATAATTTCTCTTCTTTTACCAAGATTCAAGAAACAAAGTTATAAAAGAGAGAAAAGGTGAAGAAAAAATATATTTTTAAAAGAGTAAATGCACATCTGCAGGAAAAAAAGGCCAAAATACAAGAAAGATAAAGCACTTCGGATTATTGCTTCTACTCTTGGAGGGTGAGAATAAGGTCAAACCTTGACCAAGATTTAAAAACCTTGGCCAAGGCTTCTTCAGGGACTGACAGGCCAGCCAAACTCTCACGTCTGGTTAAGTTCAGTGGCTCTTGTGGCTGCGGTATATTGACAAGTTTTCAAAACTATGAAACAGAAATGAATCTGTTGCAGCTAAGTCTGGATAATAGCATGTGGATTACCCTTTTGTTGATTATACTTCGCTGACATGAACAGTGTTATAGTTTACACTGGCCCAGCAGGAGCTAGCAAGGAGGAAGAAAAGGAACTTTTAAGTTTATTAATTACTTCCTTTCTCTGAGAAGGTGTGTACACCAAGGCAGACCTCTTGTAATTCAGACAGACTCACTGCATTAGTGCAAGGGAAAATAAGGGGAATTCACGAGCATAGAACGTGCCGAGTGAAAGCTAACAATTGGATGACACAGACTGGATCTTCAGATCTGTAAAACACAATATATGAATCAAGTTTTAGTAATCACTTTAATATTAGTTAATTGGGTATTATTCTCCTCTACAAAGTAAATATGGAACTAGATCCGGCAACTAAAACATTAGAGCTTCATCATGTGGGATTCCAATACAATGTGGGTGGTCTTACGAAGTTTGGGAGGAGAATATACTTTCAGAAGGAAAAGGCTAACAAAGAAAGTAACTCTGACTTGTCATGAGAAAATTAACAGCACTAGCAGCAAACAATTCTTCAGTGGCAAATACAAATCACTACTGGGCATCAAATGATTAAGCCATTGTCACCATCCTTACAGGGATTATAATCTATTCTGAGGGAGAAAATGATGCTTGATGGTGCTGGTTTTTACTGTTCAACCTTCCTTTGCTCACCTCCTGGTTAAGAGCCCTCCAAGATTTCCCTGTCAAGACCAAACCTTCATAATTTTAGCTATATGTCCTTTGAGGGGTTAACCCAAAGACTTCTCAGAATGGCCCTAATTGAAGAAGTCATTCATAAAATTCATCGTTTGCGCAGGAGAATGTATGTGTAGGACAGCTGCAGTCACGGTCAATGAAGTACTCCAGGATATTTATCAGTGACTCTGAAAGTTAACCTTACTCTTTCTCCCAAAGCAGCTCCTGAAGGAGATGCTCACTCTTATCCTGGACATTATGATGGGAGCACCTGAGATAGGGATTTGCACACCCACGTGGCTCCTTTGAGGAGGAGAACCTGAAGATGGCCTTGAACCATACAAAGGCAAAAATAGAAGACTGCAAAACTGGAGCTTACATCCAAATGATATAACTGGAAGTTCTGAAAAGAAAAGTAAAACGAATACTCTCCATGAACTATTTAAATAAAAGAGACAGTAAATTCTTTTTTTTCATTTTTCAGTTTTATTAGATTCTTTGTTTTTTTCTTCACCAGCATTATACATCGTCCTATGATGTCACTCAGGGATACACACGTAACAAAAATGTTCAGTTGACTGTGTTTATAGAAATTGGGTTCTACTTCCACCTCTATCATGAATTTGTGGCAATGCTGGAAATTTATTTAACCTTTTTTTTTTGGCATAGGTTTCTTTTCTCCCTATTTCTTCCTGTCCTTTTCCTTTCTTTTCTTTCTTCTATAACCATTTTTGATGCAATTACAAAGGGCTATGAGCCTAGATTTCAAGTATAAAAGAAAACGCCTTCTGATCTTAAAGGGCTTACAGAAGAGTAAAAGTGACATCCAAATAGACAATTTAATAAAGCAGTGTTACCAGTACTACAGTCTTCAGTCTGGTGAAGTGCTGTGGGAGCTCAGGGAATCATTACATTATAAAGTCTGTCTACAGAATCAGAGGAGCTCTAGAGAACTGTTACAGTGGTTTTTCCCAGTCCAAAAATGTAACCACTTCCTTTTCTCTTCTTGTAACAAATATGTCTTTCGTGTGGGATGTTCAGTCCTTACCTCATTTAGTTCAGGTGAGGTCGACCACATCTCCCACACCCCAACCCAGGGTGGGCACATAATCCAAGCCTGGTCAATCTTCAACAACTTCATCTCATCCAAAAGTCGTCAGAACCTGACCTAGAACATTAGCCAAGAGCATGCAGAACGATGTGATTTTGTTTTAATTGTTCATATCTGTGATCATTATTTATAAAGAAAATGGGTGTATAGTGTCACTTGTGAAAATCTGACACCAAATAGGGAAAAACCATACTAAGACACCAACTCAGAGAGAAGAGACAAAAGGACAAAGGGAAAGATAGACTCCTGATCATGTCACGTGAATGCTTTGGTAAAACAGTGCCTTAAATTGTTCAAACTACCAGTTTCATAATCCCATACGATGCCTATCCAAGTAGGGAATTCTGACAGCTGGTCATACCCTGATGTTTAAAATAAATATGGATTCAAAAATGAAATATGTGAAATAAATCATAAACTATAAATGAGATCTCTCTTTATTCTGGTAATGTGATAATATACATAAACTGAAATAGTTGTATGTCTAACAAGAGATGCTCGTGGAGAATAAAAAAACATACCGAAGGAATAAAGGAAATCCAAAGTGCCACAAAAGCAAAAGTATCTTAGCTGGAAAAGAGTGCACGTGGTTGTCCTAGATGTGTGTGTGTGTGTGTGTGAGCGCATGTGTGTGTGGCTGTAGTTAGTGATGTGGGTAAGTCTCAGCAACAAAGGGCTTGGGTTTTAACAGGAATAAATGAACAGACATTAAGACCTTGAAGTTACATGAGATGGTGAGTTGCAGAAATCTCCAAACAAATACTGGTCCTTAAATGTTACACCTTTCTAGAAATAATAGGCCAGAAAAAAATAACCTCACAAGTAAGAAAATCAAAAGACTAATTGGTACCGATTGAAACCCAGGTGGGGAAAAAAATCTTCTATGATAAATTTAAAATTTGGGTTACTATCACCTTTTTGTTTTGGAGTTTAAAGTTATATTACTTGCGTGGTTCAAAAACTCCCAAATAAGAAACGCAAGCTAGAAATTCACAAAGCCACTCCCGTAGAGGAAATAGGTTGAATCTGAGAAATATTTATGATCTATCTTGATCTATGTTGAATTTGAGAAATATTTAACAGGTACAGCTACGACAAGAATGTGAATCCACATTCTTAAATAACAGACAATCTGAAAAAATTATAAAATATAGATATTGAAAATAATTGAAAATGTAAAAGAAAGAATCACATGTATAAGAACAGAAGAGATGCTATGGAAGAAATGAATAGGCATATACGAAAAAGAAGCGGAATTTGTAGAAATGAAAAATTAAAGGCTAATTAGAAAATTCAATATGGCACATTAAAAAGTTCAAGTAAAGGGCCAAGAATAGCACAGAGAATTCTGAAAGTGAATGAAAAAGAATAAGTCAAAAAGTTACTCAGCATCATACGTCATTAGGGAATTGCAAATGAAAACAATGAGAGACCACTATACAACTATTAGAGCAGCCAAAATCTAAAACACTGACAACACCAAATCCTGGCAAGAATATAGAACAGGAACTTTCATGCATTGCCGAGAATGCAAAATGGTACAGCCGCTTTGGAAGACAGTTTGGCAGGCTCTTACAAAACTAAACATACTCTTACCATCCAATGACATCACTTCAAATGATTGGAAGATTTATGTCCATAAAAATCCTGTGCATGGATGTTTACAGCAGCTGTTTTTCCATTATTGCCAAGTTTGGAAGCAGCCAAAATGTCCTTCAGTAGGTGAATAGATAAACTGGTCCATCCAGACAATGAAATTCTATCAAGCACTAAAAGGAATTGAGCTATCAAGCCATGAAGAAAACTTAAATGCATATTACTAAGTGAGAGAAGCCAATCTGAAAAGGCTATATGCTTTATGATTCCAAATATATCGACGTCTGGAAAAGACAAAACTGTATGGACAGATCAGCGGTTTCCAGGAGGTCTGGAGAAAGAGGGGTGAATAGGTAAAGCACAGAGGATTTTTAGGGTAGTGACATTTTCTGTATGATACTGCAACGGTGGAGACATGTCCCTAAACATTAGTCAATACCCATAGAATGTACAACTCCAAGAGTGAATCCTAACATAAACTAAGGACTTCGGGTGACAATGATATGTCAATATAGGCTCATCCTTTGTAACAAATGGACTACTTTGGCGGAGGATGTTGACAGTGCTGAAGTCTATGAGTGTCGGTCCAGGGGGCATGAGGGAAGTCTGTATTTGCAGCTCAATTTGGCTATGCACAAACAACATAAAACAAACAAAAAAAACCCACCCACATTGATTTCAATTTATAGACCAAGGAAACTGAATGGTAACTTGACATATGAAAATATTTTTAAACTCACTGGGAGACAAATATGATAAACAAATATCAAAGCCATAGTTTTCCATAGTAATCAGATGATTTCTTTTAAATACTCAAATAATACCAAATTGTGAGAGAATACAGGAGTATGAATTAGCCCAACCACATTGGAAAACAGTTTGACAGTATTAAGTAGCATGAAACATTCTACTGACAGGTGTCTCTGCTAGGGAAACTGCCTGTCAGCAAGGGGAGAGTTTCACATTGTTGTTTATTGCAGCATCCCTTATAATAACCAAAAACGTAGAAATTCCTTAACTAATTCTAAATAGATTTTGGGTAAATGAATTTTTTTAATGATCTAGAAGATTCCAGAGGAGTTAAATTAAAAAATGATACGTGTCAATATGCATAGGATCTAAAAACAACACAGTGTTGAGTGAAAAAATCAAATTGTAAATGAATCTGTATCTTAATCTCTATTTTATACTAGTAGAGATAAAAGCTATGATATATACAGTTTATAAAGAATAAATATCAACTTAGGTACTCATCTGGGCATGCTGGCAGAGATAGAAGATGATGGCGCTCTAGTAGGGTCTGTAATGTTTCATTTCTCTAAAAAATGAAAAGAGAAACTAAAAGCAAATACAGCGCAATGTTCACATCTGGTTAATCTTGGGAGTTGGAGTACAGGGGTCTGTTCTGTTATTTTCCGTTTCTTTCCATATGTTTAAAGTGGTTTGTAATTAAGATAAACACGGATGAGTAGGAGTTAGTCTGGTAGAAAAGGACTGAAAATGCATTGCAGGCAGAAGGAAGCAAAGGAATTACAAAACTCTAAAAGGCGAAGATGGCTTCAGAGAACTGCAATTTGGCATGGCTTTGTTCTAAAACGCCGGTAACGAATTTGGGGATGATAGAGATGGATAACGTAGATTAGAGTTTGATGATAAAAGGGTCTTGGGTATTATTTTATCAAATCTGGACTTCTTCCTATGGACCAGTGTGGTAGGCAGAATAGTGGTCTCCCAAAGGTGCTCACCTTCTAATCCCAGAACCTGTGAATATGTGACATTATATGACAAAAGAGATTTTGCGTATGGGATTAAGTTAAGGATACTGTAATAGGGGAATTTCCCTGGATTTTCTGGATGGGACCAATGTAATCACAAGAGTCCCTATAAGAGGGAAAGGAGAAGTCAGAGAAGGAGATGTAATGATGGAAGTAGAGGCCAGAATGATGCAGGACCATGAGCTAAGGGATGAGGGCTGCCTCTAGAAGGTGGAGAAGAAAAGGAGATGCTTTTCCCTCTAGAGCCTTCCGAAAGCATCCCTGACAACTCATTTTAGACTTCTTACCCTGGAATAGTAAGAAAATACATTTCTGTTGTGTTAAACCACTAGTTTGTGGTTATTTGTGGCAGCAGAAATAGAAAACTAGTACAGCAGGGCTGACGAAATCTTGTTCATGGAGGGAAAAGTAGAAGGTCCTTCACTCTGTGTGTGGACACGGAGGAAACAACCCCATCGCAGCGCTGTTACTTATGGGTACAGCAAAGTAATAATATCTACCCTACGAGCATCGTTAAAGAGAAACCAGGGGATGATATTCTCAATATCCACCCACTTTGCTGCAGAAGGACAATTACTGCCTGATTCCATTTACATGAAGAATCGAAAACAGTCATAAACACAGAGTAGAACGGCTGTGGCCAGGGGCTCATGGGAAGGACAGATGAAGAGCTGTCCGAGGGCCATAAAGTTTCAGCGATGCGAGGTGATTAAGTTCTAAAGATCTGCTGCACAGCACTGCGCCTATAGGTAACGATGTGGTATTGTACACGTAAAATTTTGTTAAAGAGGGTAGAACTCATGGTAAGTGATATTACCACAAAAATCAGTCAATAAATCTATCGATCAGAGGAGAAAGCAAGCAAAGAAACCAAATTAAACTCCTCAGTTGTGTGTAGAAAGAAGTTGTTAAAAAAAAAAAATGTACCGGAAAAAATGTGGCGGTTTCTCAGCCTTATTGAGAGAATGTCAGAGAAAAGGCCATGGCTGTGGGGGACAGCCATAAAGAAAAAGGAAGAAAAAAAGAAAATTGTGCAAGTTCATTGTGTATGACTTCATAATGAAGTTATCAAAAATATAAAACTTATTTCTATATCTTTCTAAAAAGAGTTAAAATTTATACAAGTTAAGTTATAAACTCAAATTAATATTATTTCTCTCCTTTTATTCTGGACAAATGTGAAGGCCACACACTAATTTGTCACCGAACCCCCAAACACCTGGAACCTTTTGAAACATGGAGGGTATTTGGGGGTAGTATTTTAATCATTATTTCTTTAAAATATCATACAGCCCCAAACATGAATAAAGCATTATGAACGCTACTTTTGGCATTAATTTCTCACATATGATTTAATTATTTTGTTCAAAGTTGTATGAATTTCCATAGCAAACCCACCAAGATGAAAGTATGTTTTGAAAAATAGAACAGCTACAGCCAAAAAGCAGCAAGTAAAATGTGTATGTATGTGTATGTGTGTATGTGTGTGAGTGTGTGTGTGTATTTTTCTACTAGAGCTACTACATCTTCTTGTGAGGCAAATTACAAAATTCAGGGAAAATCCCACCATCTCTCAAAAGACCTCTTTTAAATATACTTATGTCCAATTTTAACCTGAAATAGTTTAGCAAATTAAGAGACTACATCAAAATACAACACTTGTATGCCAAACTGAAAAACTCCCCACCCTTCCAACAAACAAAATAAAATAATATCAAATATATCACCAAATCAAAATGTTAGCTCTCATAAATAGTGAAACAGAAACTAAATCACTAGGTTTGAAATCATAATATGAGTTAGTTAGAACCTTGAGTTAGCTGATTCTCATTTAATGTCACCTAATGTCTAATGTATTGTACGGGGGTTATAAAATTTTGCTGCTGTAAGAATTAAATAAGGCATTTTGATGTGAAATCACTAAACTGCAAAATGGTTTATGGTTGTAATGATTATATTACAATCTACCAATGAAGGTAAACCAAGATACAAGCACCATTAAAGAAAACTGAGAATAGATTTGCAAAGCCTCGTTAAAAAATTAGAGATTAGAATACATATCATACTTCCAAAACTACAGCTTTAACACTTTCAAAATTGTTCTTGATGTCAAGCTGGACAAGATATCTTGCAAGAAAAATAACGCCAGGATCCACAAGAATAACTTAACTTGGGACAATGTGATAGAATTTAAAGGGCAGACTTTTTTCACTGCTTAGAAGAATCCACTTATTTTCTAGTGTTGAGTGTTCAGTTTCATCAGCATTCTTATAAGCTGGTTCCCTTAGGCTACATTTTTCTAACTAAAGTAAAATCTCTCAAAAGTTTAAGTTTTCTTTGCATGTATAAGTTATAACTTTTCACCATAAAATATTTTGGGGGGAAAAATTAGGTTCAGATAGATTTAATGAAAAGTGAATTTAAAAATTCTGTGTAAGATTCCTTACCATTGACACAAAAGATCCAAAGGTGGACATGACCCAGAAGCAGACATTCACATAAATCTAGGGATTATTTTCTTGTGCTATTTCATTATTCAATACTCAGTAGCTTAAAATACAGAACAACAAGAAAAAACTAGTAAAAAAATAAAGATTGAAATGTACCTCTCTGGCACATCGAAAAACAATGGTTTATGTTTTTATTCAGTTTTTCAGAGACTTCAAAAATCCCAGCTGTTAAAACTGCACATGTTGTGGAGTAACTGTAGATATACAAAAAGTTGCAAACATAGCACAGAGAGGTCTCACATGCACTTAAGCCCATTTTTCCTAAGGTTAACACTGTAGAAAGTCATGACGCGTTGGTCCAAACTAAGAAATTAATATTGACATAATGCTACTGTACTAATTAGTATAGAACCTCAGAGGCACTATTAGAGCAATGCCATTAACTAAACTCTAGATTTTATTCAGAATTCACCAGTTTTTCCACTAATGTATTTTGTTTGTTTCAGGATCCAATCTAGGATACCACATCACATTTAGAACAATATTTTTAAACTGCAGAAAATCTTAAACTGCCTTTGATGCATTCTCAGAAATGCACAGAACTGAGGCTGGTTCTGATTCATGCTGCCCACGGATGCTAGCATTCCAGACTCAAATACATTGTATCAGCCCATTGTATCCTTGAATTAAAGCTATTTGTAAACTTTAAACAGATGTTTCTTACATCTGCTTCAACTGCCAGCCTTTGAAATATCATGAAGTATGCATTTGGCATTTTTAAGACTGCCTTCCTTCAAATATCCCACAAGTGCTTTGAAATAAACACTGTTCCCTAAACCAGATCAGCCAATGCCCTCCCTCCCACTGTCCGAAGTCTGTCCTGACTCACTTCACCTGATCCTGTATTTCATACCTTCCTTATTTCCACATATTTCCTCTTTACCATATTAAAATTTATCTGAGCTATTTTCCTCTCCTTAGGATCCTTCTCTCTGCTTATCAAATAAGTCAACATAAAGAAGTAGTAAGATAAAGCATCTGGGTCCTCCTAATGCAGAAGCTGCAATTCATCCACCTCTGATTATATCTGCTGCCACTTCTCAAAGATACAGATGTTGATTCCTGAAATCAACATCTTTCTATAGTTCCCTTCAAAGCACTCCTTATGCAGTGAGGTCACATGCCCAGCTCAGAAGGCGGCAGTATGGGGATGTTTCTATCAATAGCAGTAAAAAAAATAACATTAAAAATAGGTGAGAGTTATATGCTCTTCTAATACTGCAGATGTAACTGTAATGTGCCCATTTAGGAAATGAGAAGACAGAGGCTGACTGTAGTTAAGTATGTAGCATTCAGCCTTCAATCTAACTGAAATAACTTCTCATTGCGGCATCCTCTGTGTTATTACCACAAGGCAGTGATGTTTCTTTGCTAAATTGTTTATCAGACCCAGAGCGAGGCATAACCATTGCAGGGGACACACCCTGTTTGGACTCTCTCCCCACTGGCAATGTCTTTCATCTGGCACTGAGTGCTCTTCCTGAAAGACGATGACCGATCTGATCTCCCTGTGCTATGTGGCTGCTTCCCACTAGCTATCTACCTTACGTTTGGTAGTGTATATATGTCCATGCCTCTCTCCCGCTTTGTCACAGCTTCCCCTTCCCCCTCCCCATATCCTCAGGGGTGGGATAGGGAGGATGGGAGGGAGGGAGACGCAAGAGGGAAGAGATGTGGGAACATAAGTATATGTATAACTGATTCACTTCGTTATAAAGCAGAAACTAACACACCATTGTAAAGCAATTATACTCCAATAAAGATGTAAAAAAACAAACAAACAAACAAAAAAAAAAGACGATGGCCTTGTGCCCTGTCCCTAATTGGGGCAGATCGCTATCAAGACTGACGAAAGATCACAGCCGGCTCCAGGCAACTGAAGCCACTGTCCTTCTTCCTAGATGATCTAATACGAGCTACTATTTCTACTTCTTTTTATTGTAGCAGCTCAGTTTTCTTCTCCATTCACGTGTTTTCCTTTCATCAGTTCTTAAAACTGACTCTGTATCCGTTTCTTTCTCCTGCTGTTAGTATCCCCACTTGGAATGATTCCACTCTCTTGAATCAAGCTAGTGGATTTCTGCCCTGTCACGCAACGGCATCACAAAGAACCAAATTGACAATGAGCTGGCACAGCCCTGCCTTCTCCGGAATACAAGAAACAAATACTTGTAAACTGAAACTATTTATTGTAGACTGAGCTCACGCGGTCATCCTAAGCAGAGGAGAAATGTGTCTTTTAATAAGATCTCTTTGAAAAGAATTTCTTTACTTAGAGGAGTAATTTGCAAGATGGTGATATAGGTCTGATAATTTATCTGGGAGAAAAGAGGGCAAAGATCCACCTGAAGCCAGCACTTCCACTAGAGCACAACTCCAGGTCATCAAAATATCATGGGATTTTCTAACCTTCTAATGTATTGTTGAAAACACACTGTATAATAGTAATTCAAAAATTTCAAGTTCAGTCCTCTAATATCAGTTACCTGTATTACAAAAATAGTACATTTTAAGTATTTCTAAAACAGCAGCACATTTAATTTAAAATGCAATTTTATAAATAAAAATTAACACCAAATGGAACACAAATGTTCAATTAAAAATTATGTGGGTCTATATACATAGATGGTGTCTACATGTATATAATCATTGCATTGAAACCGTAATTAATAGTAATAGTATAAGTATTATTTATATAATAATGCATATGTTTATATGTGTATCTTACGTGTTTATTTTATATGTGCATACGTATTAAGGCCATTCACATGCCCTATATTATTTGTCAGTGCTTTGTAAATATAGATTGTAATGAAAATTATCCAGTACCTATTTCAAAAGTTTTTTAGCCTGCTGGTCTATTTTATTTTAAGAACCGGATAAAGAGAGATATTCGATAACCTTTCCAAACTCCAGCTTTCTTCAAGGTATAGCTCTCAGTTCTATTGCAAACCCTTTACTTAAAATAATTCTCTTAAATCAATGTGACAAAGCTATTTCGATTGCTTCCAAAAGCTTCATCCCTCTTATAATTTTCCATTTATTATTTTTTTTGTTAACTTTGTGGTTTTGGTTGGGGGGAGTGTTCTTTCTGTCTTTGTGGCTTTTTTTCCCCTTCTTTCTCTCACTGGATCTGCTGTGCTGCCTTTCCCTCAGGTGCCCGTTCAAGAACCTTTTCTAAATGCTCATGCAAACAAGAGGAAAAATGTCAGCTTCCGCACTTGGCAAGACAACGAGGCCCAGAGGGTAGGAAGAAGCTTTGCAGCAGGCACTAGGCATCCACCGTGGGGAGGGGCAAAGGAGAACTGGTCCATTTTCAACAGGTGCAAAGGGTTCTGAAAGAGTCCATCTTTCCTAAAACTTTATATCTCTGTTGATACTTTATATACAGCTGTTCCACGTGGATCGTCACTGCACTATATTTCTCTAGAGTCAAGCCAAGTTGGAGAATTCAATACAGCAGAGACGGGAAAGCACCTGTATAAATGTGCTATTTGTGCAGCCACGTTATTTATAATATTGTGGCTTATCTAGTGCTCATGATGATTCGCTCTATCTAGAACTCATGAAATTTGCTTCAAAAACATATCATACTGTAGTTTGTAGTATAGTTCGTAGACTTGTCCGATTGGCTTCTTTCCCTCAGTAATATGCATTTAAGGTTCCTCCATGTTTTTTCATGGCTTGATAACCCTGAATAATATTCCCTTGTCTGGATGTGCCACAGTTTATTTATCCATTGACCTACTGAAGGACATCTTGTTTGCTTCCAAGAAAACTAGGTCCCTTGTAACGAACAGCCAAGTTGTGAATGCAAAGGAAGAGCTCTTGAAGGAAATTAAGAGTGTTACTCCAGTGAACACACAAATGATAAGAAAGCAAAACAGACTTCTTACTGATATGGAGAACATTTTAGTAGCCTGGATAGAAGATCAAATCGGCCACAACGTTCCCTTAAATCAAAGCCTAATCCAGAGCAAAGCCCTAGCTCCTTTAATCTGTTGAGCCTGAGAGAGGTAAGAAAGCTGCAGGGGAAGAGTTCAAACCTAGCAGAAGTTGGTTCATGAGGTTTAAGGAAAGAAGCCACCTTCCATAACATAAAAGTGCAAGGTAAAGGACTGAGTGCTGATGTAGAAAATGCAACGTTACCCAGAACATTTAGCTAAGATAATTAATGAAGATGGCTATATTAAACAACATATTTTCAGTGTAGAAGAAACAGCCTTATATTGGAGAAGATACCAGCTAGGAATTTCATAGCTAGAGAGGAGAAGTCAATGCCTGGCTTCAAAGCTTCAACGGACAGGATGACTCTTTTGTTAGGGGCTAATGCAGCTGGTGATTTAAAGTTGAAGCCAATGTTCATTTACCATTCCAAAAAACCAAGAGCCCTTAAGAATTATGCTAAATCTACACTGCCTGTGCTCTATAAACGGAATAACAAACCCTGGACGACAGCACATCTATTTACAACATGGTTTGCGAATATATTTTAGGCCCAGTGTTGAGAACTACTGCTCAGAAAAAAAATTCCTTCCAAAATATCGGTGCTCTTTGGCAACACACCTTGTCACCCAAGAGCTCTGATGGAGATGTACAATGAGATTAATGTTGTTTTCATGCCTGTTAACACAGCATCCATTCTGCAGCCCATGGGTCAAGAAGTAATTTCAACTTTCAAGTCTCACTACTTAAGAAATGCATTTCATAAGGCTATAGCTGCCATAGATAGTATTCCCCTGAGGGAACTGGGCAAAATAAATTGAAAACCTTCTAGAAAGAATTCACCACTCTAGATACCATTTACAACATTCATGACTCATGGGAAGAGGTAAAAATATCAATATTAACAGGAGTTTAGAAGAAGTTGATCCCAGCCCTCATGGATGACTTTGAAGTTTTTAAGACTTCAGTGGAGGAAGTAACAGCAGATGTGGTGGAAACAGAAAGAACTAGAATTAGAAATGGAGCCTGAAGATGTGACTGAATTGCTGCAATCTCATGATCAAACTTTCACTGGTCAGGAGTCATTTCTTATGCTTGAACACAGAAAGTGGTTTCTGGAGATGGAATCTACCACTGACGATGCTGGGAAGATTGTTGAAATGACAACAGAGGATTTAGAATATTACATAAACTTGATTGATACAGCAAAGGCAAGCTTTGAGAAGGTTGACTCAAATTTTGAACGACATTTCACTGTGGGAAAATGCTATCAAACTGCATTGCATTCTACAGAGGAATTGTACATGAAAGGAAGATTTAATCCATGGGGCAAACTTCTGTGTTGTCTTATTTTAAGAAATGGCCTTAGCCACCCCAATCTTCAACAAACACCACCCTGTGCAGTCAGCAGCCATCAACACTGAGACAAGACTTACCCTCAGCAAAAAGATTATGAGTCACTAAAGGCTCAGATGATGGTTAGCAATTTTTAGGAATAAAAACTTTGTAAATTAAAGGTATGTAAATTATTTTAAAGGTATGTAAATTAAAGGTATGTAAATGTGCCATATGCTTTGGCACATTTAATAGACTATAATGTAGTGTAAACATAACTTCTATATGCACTGGGAAACCAAAAATTTATGTGACTTCCTTTATTGTGATATTTTCACTATTGCAGTAGTATGGAACAGAACATGCAAGATCTCTGAGGTATGCCTGTATTTGTATTTTAGGTATATATGTATGTATGATATGTTCTTTTCTCTCTGTTTTATTTCAAACAAAGCTTGAAGTTGGAATAATAGGTGAATCTGTTTATCTGGTGGCCAGTTTTAAAGGACTGTGTATCAGTGTCATAACAAAATCAAGGGTTGTTTTGAACTTCTAGAATATGCCTCATCCTGAAGATGGTTATTCACTAGTCACAGTTGGCAGAGGTAGAAAACAGAATGTATATTCATGGAAACTGCTCAAACAATCTGTAAATATCATGAGGGCTACAAGAATCCTGCTGTGAAGGACCTAAAACTTGATTCTGCAAAAATTTACAGTAAGAAATCACGTGACCTCGTTGACCTAGAAGAACCCCTCACTGATAATACTTGGTCATCATTCAAAACAACCTTTAGTTTTTGGTAGCCACCTCTGGGAGTTTCCTCTCCTCTGTGCAAATGTCCTGTTGAAGCCCTCCTGAAACACTACCCTAGCCTTAATTATGATATTAAAGCTTACATTGTTTTATTTCTTACTAAGGAAACATTTGTTGGTAATTCGGATTCTGAAACCATAACTAAAATGTCATTATCAGGGATATTTTTTCTTCCTCTCTAAGAGGTACTGTGTCCACACCAAGGATTGGCTTTGGGCCATGGTCCCACCAGCCGTGAATGGACACTGCCCTCTTGGAGCCAACACGTTGTATTTGGTACATTTGAACAAAAGGCTTGGCTATAGCTCCCTACTCAGCGACGTTTCCAGACACTCTCAGAGGTACACTGTTTGAAAGGCCATGGGCTAGGGCTGCAACTTGTGCAAAACCTCTCAGGCTAAATTAATTATACTCCTGGAAATTATGGAAGGAAAGAAAAAATAGCAACAAAGTGTGAGGTCTGGGGAAGTCATTTACTTTTGAATTATTTCTTGGGAATTCTTAGCTGATACTAGAGCATCAAAGAAGGAAATATCACTGATAACTAACTTTAAATGAGGACCTTACTGAAGTGTAACTATGACCTAATATAAAATTTAGGGCTGCAAAGAATACAGAAGATCTATAAGGTATGATCCCTACTTCAAGGATTTTATACCCATTGAGGAAATGAATTACCTTACAAAATTAAACTTTGAGCAATTAGGGCATGAACTGTGTCTTTTTCATATTGTTCTAGTAGACAATCTGGAGCTGGGACCATAATCCAGGGTAAAGTCACGTACTTTAAAGTCATTGCTCTTTCTGAATTTTAGGGGGACCCACAGGTGAGAAAAAGTCACACTCAAGAACTATGCAAGATCAAAGATTTTATTCTATTCGAAAGTTAACAAGTTTGCCTGCCACCATTTCTTAGGTGCCGGCAGAAGACACCTGGCACCTGATTACGAGGCAAACAGCAAAGCCAGAGGTTCCTGTCTGTTTCTGTCAGCTTTCCATGTCACTCAGATCCTAGGGGGTGATACAGGCAGCCCATGATGGATGTTGGTACACACAGCAGCAGGTTGCATTGAGAAGAGCAACACTGAGCTTGAGGAATCTACTGCTTTTATCAAAAGAGAAGTCAGTTGGCCCATTGTTTGGGGGAATATTTCCTTCATCCTTCAGAGTCTCTCACTGAAAACACAACCCAAAGAAATTCCCTGGGGAAAGAGTGGTCGTAGCTTTACACTCCTGACATACTTAGTAAGAACACACAGTGCAATCCATGGCAGATGCCTCTTTCTCAACAGTCACCCAGGGAGAAGTTATGGAGGAAAAATAAATGCCTAGGAGTAAACTGTAAGAAACACAAATATTTAAAAATATTTGGAAGAGACTAGAAAGGAGTAATGAGAGGAACGGGGGAAAAGTCAGAAGAAAAAAATGTAATGAGAGATAAGGATGAAAAGAATATACAGGAGGGAACAGTGACATACAGGTCAGATATGTCCACAATCTTCCCTACAAATATACAACAGAGAATTGTTTGAAGCAGTGGTGTGCAGATGTTTTTGTCTCAATATGGTTTTATACCGTTAAATAGATTTGATGATCTAAGAGCTTTTGCTTACGTGACTTACATCCATCAATAGTTACTACTGTATTAAAAGGTGAGTGTGAGGAACTTCCCTGGTGGTCCAGTGGTTAAGACTCTGCACTGCCAATGCCGGGGGTGTGGGTTTGATCCCTGATCTGGGAAGTAAGATCCCACATGCTGCGCGGCGTGCGCAAAAGATAAGAAACAACAAGAAATGTATATATATATATATATATAAGCAACAAATTGGGAAGAAATATATAACATATATAATAAAAAATATTTTTAATTGAGTGTGAGAAAAGTTTTAAATATTTATGAATTAAGTCTTTTGAAATAATAATTACTTGTTTTATGAAAAAAATTACTAAAATCACTAAATTTTCTAAAACTAAAAAATAATAAGAACATTGTTTTATATTTTTGCAAATCTATGTAATGTCTGCCTTTAGATAGGTTAATTTTTATACCTGGTTCTGTATTCTTTGTTTTGCCATAGATTGTTTAGACTAAAGCATATGGACAAAATTCTTCTCAAAAACACGTGTAGTTGGTAAAAGGGGCGATGGTATGAATTACCTTTTTCAGATAATTGGGGATATTCTTCTTTAATACTATACCAAAATTTGACAAGTGGTAATTTTAAAATATAAATTGAAATCAGAAAACATCATTTTTTTGCCCTTTTACATTCAAATTGATTGGTCTGTCTTGCATTCTAAATGGGTCTTTTAATCATACACGATTATGTGACATCATGCGTGCACAGATCATTTGGAAAGTACAAATTATGCTAATCTTTCAAATATTGACACATCTTATTTTATAATATTAAGTGTCACATTAATTTTGTCACCAGTCCACTAGAAAAGCATTTAAGAATTAAGTAGTGTCAGTGTTACAATGGTGAATACAAGTTTTCCAAATTTCTAATTTTCATTTGAAAGCTCAAATTTCATCAGTGGCAACAAATGCTATCAGATGTTTTTCTTAAAGAGGCAGGTTCAATGTCTTTGTTCACCGTCAAAGAAATGTCCACCAAATACTTAGCTCTAAGTAAACACAGCTTTTTTTGTCAGTCTTTCAAGTAAAATAAAAATGGTGCTTCATGAAAAAAAAATGAACTAGCTTGGCTTGCAATTCAGACAATTACACAAGCTAGGGAGCAATCACCGTACTTTGATATGCAGTGGGAATGCTTTATAAATGCTTCCATTTCATCACTCAGTAAATTAAAACAGCATTACTGGAGAGTTAAGATTTAATAAAAGTAACAATATTTATGGTCCACCTAGGAAAGTCTTGTATAAATTTTCTTTTTTTCTTTTCCTTACCAAGGTCCTGGCTAAATCCATGGTTACCTGTGGTTTGGGGCCACTCCCTTGATTTGTGCCAAGAAACCAGCAGTTTTACCCAAACTGGTTTACAAGGTTAGTGCATATGTCAACACCATAAGAAAGACAAATAACATCTCAGTATTATTATGAAAATAGTTTGACTATTACAATGAATGTATCTAGGGGACCCCAAGAGTCTGAAAACTATATTTTCAACGGCTACTTTCAAAAATGAAGTAAAGGCTGTGGTCTCTTCCTTCCTTCAATTACTAATCTAGTTTTCTGTTTGTTTGTTTTTTATGTTTATTTTAACCTCTCTGTTTTCATCCTTTCCCTCTGTGTGTGTACGCGTGTGCACATTTGCACGTGTACACATGCATATGGGAGTTCTCCCAGTGACTATTTAGAGTTTAATTACAAATTGAAGAAATACTTCATTTTCTTATTGCAGAATATTTTCAGAAATTCCTTGTCTTTTTCAATAGTTTTTTTTGTTTGTTTTTACTTTAGATCAGTAGAGTAGGTTTGTTTGTTTGTGTGTGTGTGTGTGTGTGTGTGTGTGGTACGCGGGCCTCTCACTGTGGCAGCCTCTCCCATTGCGGAGCACAGGCTCCGGACGCGCAGGCTCAGCGGCCATGGCTCACGGGCCCAGCCGCTCTGCGGCATGTGGGACCTTCCCGGACCGGGGCACGAACCCGTGTCCCCTGCATCGGCAGGCGGACTCTCAACCACTGCGCCACCAGGGAAGCGCAGTAGAGTAGTTTTTTTTTTAATCTGTGTTAAGACTTCATATTTTAGAGCAGTTTTAGATTCACAGCACAACTGAGGTGAAGGTTCTCCCCACACATGTAAAGCAGCCCATTCTCAACATCCCCCATCAAACAGTACATTTGTTACAAGCAATGAACTTACACTGCATAACATCATCATCCAAAGTCCGTAGCTTATATTATGGGCTCTCTTTTGAGGCTCCAAGAAGCTGTGACTCTCTTTATTCACCTGTCTCTCCAGTCTTGGAGATAGTGGTTTGTCCTGTGTCATTCTTTTTTTTATAGATTCAAAAAAAGTTGTTGATGTTTCAATCTGTTCATCTGTTTATATGTTGTTAGGAAGGAATAGTGAATTTCAATCTCCTTACATGTGGAACCGGAAACCTGAAGTCTTTAATAGAATATTTTTGAGTATGTTTCTCCTCTGCTTTAGAGAAAAATCTTCTAAAAACTTCTCAGTTTCTGATTATACTAAACAACACTCTCAAAGTCCATATCTGTAACTATCTTCCCTGTGTTTAATTATCTACTTAAAATTATTACAGAAACTTCATGCACGCACATCATCTAATCATTTTTATGCCGTTATTTTAGAGAGGAGCAAAATAATCAATTAACAAAGCCAGGATAAGTCTCATCATTTTCTACTATGAGAACTTGACAACTAATTGACATTTATTTTTTAGTGTAAACACATCCAATTGGCAAGGCATACATTGTATCTATTAGTTGGATTTAAACATTACATTTTCACATAGTTAGAAAATGCCATAACATATAGTGACACAACAAATAGAAGTTGCGGGCTTCCCTGGTGGCGCAGTGGTTGAGAGTCCGCCTGTCGATTCAGGGGACGCGGGTTCGTGCCCCTGTCCGGGAAGATCCCACCTGCCGCGGAGCGGCTGGGCCCGTGAGCCATGGCCGCTGAGCCTGCGCGTCCGGAGCCTGTGCTCCGCGGAGGGAGAGGCCACAACAGTGAGAGGCGCGCGTACCGCAAAAAAACAAAACAAATAGAAGTTGCATCGAATTAGAGTGTAAAAAGTTGAGTTAAGGCAAAAAGCAAACCTTACGAAATATTTTTGGGTTTCCTTCGAATCTGGCACAACCTATATTTACACAAGTTAGAGATTAGTTTATTACATAATAAACAATTAAAAATATAAAGGATAATTGGAAATTTTACATGTCTCAGGATTAGATTAATATATTTTAGAATGACTTAACTCATAATGAATATTACATTAGGAAGCTTACCCGTTACCAAATAGGATTGGAAATATAATTGTCAATCTAGATTATGGTCTTTGCAAATGTAGCAGAATGGTATTTTGAAATACTATCCAGCTGATTTTTTTCCCTTTCTTAGTTCTGTTTTACTCTGAGTTACCTCTATCATTAAAATAATACCGAGTTGGGCTTCCCTGGTGGTGCGGTGGTTGAGAGTCCGCCTGCCGATGCAGGGAACACGGGTTCGTGCCCCGGTCCGGGAAGATCCCACATGCCGCGGAGCGGCTGGGCCCGTGAGCCATGGCCACTGAACCTGCGTGTCCGGAGCCTGTGCTCCGCAACGGGAGAGGCCGCAACAGTGAGAGGCCCGTGTGCCGCAAAAAAAATAAATAAAATAATAATAATAATACCGAGTTATTGCCCTGGGAAGGGAAGACACACAGAATAGAATATGAAGAAGTAGTCAAATAATTGGCTTCGACTTCCAAAATAAGTCTTAAAAATCCAAAGCTAGATAAGCCTTGCAGGTACTCTTGATTTATTTAAGTGTAGATTTGGAGGAAAGCAAAATGACTTAAAGATTCCAACGATCCAAAAAGTAAACATTTACAACACAGAAAAAAGGTAACTAAGGAGTATTAGAGTAAGAAAGGCAATATGCAGATACATTAGTCATTTTCCCAAACAGATGAATAAAGGTCTCAATAGTTAAGCAGGTAGAGGAAAGCTAGAGAAGTTACTGGTCTTTAGAGGCTGTTGGAACCTGAGAAGGAGTCCAACACACCCACCCCTCTGCTCTGTCCAGGGGAAAGAGCTAGTCCCCATTTAAGTTTAAGGGAAATCTGAGAGTAGAGGAGAAGCCTTCTATATTCCCAAGTGTAGCCCATGAATGTTCAGACCTTGTAGAACGTATCATGGTGCTGAACCAGTAAAAGAGATATAGGCTGTGGGCTTGAAGGCAGCTTCAGAAAATTCTGATAATCTTGGCCTGGTGCAGATAAGGAATAAAGTTCCCCATAAGGTGGGTGTGACAGGTGGTATTCTCAGAAGACAACCGCAACAATTACTCTTATTCCGTGTGCTATCTTTACTACATGACTTTGACAGTCCTACCATCAAGAGGTGGGTTTGTGTTTCTCCCTGAATCCGGTGGGCTTACAAACAGTAGAAGTGACATTACGTGACTCCAGTGCCTGTTTCTGTTGGATTTTCTTTTTTTCTTGGAACCCAGCCATCCATGCTATGAGGAAGCCCAGCAGCCAAGAGAAGCTGCACATAGGTTTTGGGCCAACAGGGCCCAGCTGAGGTTGCAACCAACAGCTAGCGCCACCCTTCAGACATGTGAGTGAAGGAAACACGCCTTTAGATGACTCAGATGTCTCCAGACATCATGTGTTCCAGATGAAGCCCAAAATAGCTCAGCGTAGAAACAAGCTGTCCCCACTGGGCCTTTTCTGGATTCCTTCTCCTCAGAATCCAAGAATATGATAAAATAGTTGCTATGCCACTAAATGTGGTTTGTCATGAAGGCTAGATAACTGCAACGGTGGGGAGGGGAAACAAGGAGTGGATCTAAGGGGGCCCGTGGAGTAGAAGCATCTGCTCTTAGGAGAACTAAGCATAGTGTCCGAGGCCGAGGCCGCACGCCCAGAAGCCGTGGCACGGTTCTTCGGCATCAGGACCAGATTCCATGTCAGGTGCCCCAAGACTTGGCTAAATTAAATGACATCTCAGTAAGTGTTGTCAGAGACAAAAGCTGGCAATGGAACGGACACCTCTTCCTGGAATGCCATGACACTAGCACAGTTTCCCAGGAACTTAGAGAAACCACGGAAGAATGAAAGGAAATTGTGACATGGGAAGAATCATGAATTGGCCAAGCTTCATCCTCAAACACCCAACATTTAAATCACATAACTGAATCGGGAGGATTTAGATTTCCTCTGCCACTTCTGGATTATTTTAAATTTAGTCAAAGAGAAATCAAGTCCCATTTTACCTATCTTGAATATTAACTTTATAAAATGTCAAGTGATGGCTAAATATTTCTTCAGACATGCTTGTAGAAACGGACATTGCTCTGAGCAGATGATATATATATTATCACATATCCCTTTGCAAAGTTTTAAATTTCAACTGGAAACGAGTGAAAGTTGGCAGATTGAAACCAAACCTTCATGTCCTCATGGAGTTACTCTGAACAGAAATTAACAGCTCTTTCTGATTTCACTTTTTTTAGTTTAGTTTGGATTAATTGTAGTAAAATAAAAGTAACATAAAATTGATTTTCTTAACTGATTTTAACTGTACAATTAATAGTTTCTGTTTCCATTTTCAATGATGCATTCTGTCCTTTAGACTTGTCTAGAGGTCTGAAGACCTCTCTAATACAAATTTTCAAAGAGGGCTCTTAAGATCATTAGGTATTGTTCATAACGACATGCTCTAAGTTTCTGCCAGTGACGAGTGGCTGACACCCAACTAATCAGACTCCTCTCATGAATACTTTTTGAGACTTGTGGTAAATTTTGTAAGATAAATGGCCTTGATTGAGATGTATCTGTGGCCTCATTCCAGAATGGAGTTAACTGGCCTGAATGGGAGATGAATCCACAGCCACATGTTCTAAGAAGCGCAACGTATCTTACACGATCAGATAATAAAATATTATCAGGGGCGCTTTCTTGACTAAAATTCATAAAACTTCAGATTTGTGTAACCAAAAGTGTGGGATTTGGGGTTTCGGTTTCTGTGGCATCAGTGTTTCTCAGACTGGAGTTGTGCGACCAGTGAAAGAAAAACAAGTGGGAGATTTAACCTGATGGTGCACAAAACCATCAGCTATGTAGAACTCTAAAGAACCTGGACCTTTGGAGGAAGTATACACATTCTGAGCAGATACGGTAGCATTTATTGCTTTGTAGACAATACGATGGAAGTTCAGTTCAGTGGCTTATCATAAAAATGTAGGGAAAGACTCAATATGAGCTATTCAAGTAGTTAATACACACCTTCTCTATTTTGTGATGAATGAATTATTAATGATTGCTTGAGTTCAGTTCTTAGAGAAAAGAAGAGCGAGAGATAGCAGTTCACATCTCTGTTTCCTATCCAACTTTGAAAGAATATTTGGTCAAGTTCAGGGCACTGATCACACTTTGGGTTCATTTTTAGTAAGTCTAGAAAGAAATAAACATGCATGGAGAATTCCAAATATTTCATTTTAGTAGTTTTTCGAGCCATGGAGCCCTTTGACAACCCAGTGAAGCTCACAGACTTCTAAGATTTTTATACATGTAAAATAACCAAATAGGATAACAAAGGAAAACAAATTATTGAAATGTAGTTAACATATTAATAACTTCCATAATTTCAAAGTAGTGGTGAGTGTACACAGTGTTTTTTTGATATATTCAAATAACTTGAATGTAAAATGAAAGTTTTTGATTTCTGTTGGTGACAAAGTTAACATCTCATCCAAGTTCATGAACCCCCAAAAGTCTATCCACAAATCCCTTAGGGTTCAGTGCAGCCGAGTTTAGGAACACCTGAGTTAAGATTAGGCTACAACTTTACGCTACCATGGAACGAATTGCTACAGGCTTCTTATTAATGTCAAGAAAGGTTGCTTACCATAAAGTTCCAGCTAAAGTCCAAAATCAAAACAAAAGAACAGAAAAAACAAAAAGTTCTACCTGTATTCACCAGGAGTAAGCCAGCAACCATAGCTTGGCTTAGTCTCAAGAGATAAAATGCTGTATGCAGGAGACTTCAAAAGGATTTTGGAAAATGTGTCATA
This sequence comes from Phocoena sinus, assembly GCF_008692025.1. Classification (NCBI taxonomy): domain Eukaryota; kingdom Metazoa; phylum Chordata; class Mammalia; order Artiodactyla; family Phocoenidae; genus Phocoena; species Phocoena sinus. Next base: position 72,604,077 of record NC_045780.1, on the reverse strand, counting down.
TTAAGCTTAGGGTGATTCCATTTTTGATTAGAGTTAAAAACAAGTGAAGAAAATGTGTAGACATATCAGGAGAGCAAGATACCATCTGTGTTTAATCATATATTCTTTTTCTACTGGTCCTCCAAGGGAAATTTCTTCTCTGGTTAATTTTCTGTGTAAGTTTAGCTCTGCCAATTACAGAGGAAAGGGCAAGTTACTTAAACATTCAGCTCCTCGGTTTTCTCTTGTGTAAAATAAATGGCTTAAGCGAAATGATCCTTTCGGTGGACTTTAGTGGAAAGAGAATGTTTTGAAGAAGTTAAACATTAGTTAAAATGCCTACTGTAATATTATTGAATAAAATATGATGTAAGAGAGTTGAGACCTGGGACTCAGGTTAAGACTGAGTGGCTGAGACTTCGCCCTCCAACGTAGGGTGTGCAGGTTTGATCCTTGGTCGGGGAGCTAAGATCCCACATGCCAAAAACCAAAAGCATAAACATAAAACAAAAGCAATATTGTAGCAAATTCAATAAAGACGTTAAAAATGGGCCACATCAGAAAAAAGAAATTCTTTAAAAGAAAAAAGAAAGAAAATTGAGACCTGGTTCATTATAGAGCTATGAGGATCAAATAAGATAACATAATACTTCTATAAGACACATTGAAAGCACTAAGTAAGGTGACTTCATGCCCAGACTCTAATACACTTGAACCAGAAATGCCTGTCCCATGTATATGAAATCCCAATGATTGCTTTCAAATGAACGCTTGTTATTGAAAGTACTACGCACATTGGGCTACAAAATGTTTGCATGTTACAGAAAAGTAAAACTACCAATATCTCTGTAAATTGCTTACTTCAGAAATGCTGCAGTATATAATCATTGCACCCTCACCCCTGCCTCAGCCCCGCCCAGTGGTGACCCTCACCTCAGCACATCTGTAAGCCACCTGTGGTCCCTTCCAGAGCACAGCAGTTGGGCCTCTTGTCTCATACCTACAAAACAATTCGATAAGGGTGACTTGTCAGACTAATAGGATAGAGCACATCACTTTCAGCTTTTTAAAGCAGGTTCCTGCCCGTTAAAACTATTATTTGAAAACATCTACAGTGGGCTCCCAAGCAAGAGAATTCCTCCAAATTCCAACTTATTTCCCTGGTAAGGCAATAGGGAGAAAGAGTGTGACACAAACAAGAGACATTCTAGGCTAACAGCTAAAACTCAGAGTGCTCGGATGGGAGAGGGTAGATGTGAGGGGAATTTAAGGTCTAGGTTAATTTGAACCTGCTGTTATCTACCTGCGTGCGGTACACAGAATGATGCGTCTCCCACCCCTCAAGACATCCAAGTACTGATCCCTGGGACCTGTGAATATGTTACCTTACATGGCAAGAGGGGTTTTGCAGAGGTGATTAAATTAGAGGTGTATCTTGAGATAGACAGATTATCCTGGATTATCCAAGGGCCTCAGTGTGATCACAGAGGTCCTTTTATAAGAGGGAGGCTGGAAGGTGAGTCACAGATGGACATGTGACAAAGGGAACAGAGGTGTTGGGGGAAGAGAGAGAGAGACTGAGATTTGAAGATGCTATGCTACCGCTTAAGTTGGAGGAGAGGCCAAGAGACAAGGGACACAGGTGGCCTACAGAAGCTGGAAAAGGCAAGGAGGCCAGTTCTCCCCTAGAGTCTCCAGAGGGAACATGACTCAGCTGACTCCTTGGTTTTAGGGTGTCTACCTACAAACTGAATATGTGTTGATTCAACCCGCTTGATTTGTTGTAATTTTTTCAGTACTACAGGAAACTAATACGTCAATTATCTGTTTTTTTTACATCCAATTTTTACACTTTTTCCTCCCTCTGCTTGCCATATGAGCCACAGTATTGAACCAAGTAAATACATATTGAATCACCATGTGTAGAAGTACAATTCTCACACAGAACTCTAATCTCCCACCTTCACAAAGACCCTGCGGAAGATAGTTGAGGACTTGTATTTTTTCCAGTATTTTATTAACCGTTTACACTAAAATGTTATGAAATATCAGAAAAACTGTAAAAATCACTAAATATCTCATGTTTAAAACTCTTCCTACATGATACTGATAGTTTGTTTTAATAAAATGCACTGCTCATCACACTTGCTTTGGCATATCAATGATTTCTTAATAGTTGCTATATGATCTTTTCTGGTTAACGCTATTACCTAGATTTTAAAACGGCACAAGGAGAATAGACATGAAAAGAGAGATACTCTGATAATGTGCAGGACGTATGTATGTTTGTGTGTGTGTGTGTGCGTGTGTGTGTAACAGACGTCACACTGCCTACCTCAAGACCCTTGGCTTTTCTAATTCTGGGACTTTGAAAACTAACTACTTCCTCTGTATCACAGTTTTCTTGAAATTAGAGCCACTAATACTACTTCATAAGATTAGTGGAAATAATAAAATAAATTAAATTAAATGTACATAAAATGCTAAGAACAGTACTTAGCACATAGTATTCACTCTGAAAACATTAGTTATTACTGTTATTATTATGACCACCACTATTATTCCCACTAAACTACATTAAGTGTCCAAGAAAAAGCTCTTTCACTACCACGGTAGCTGTTGAGACACTGCAATGGCCATTGGTGTCCACCTGTCCTGCTGTATTGGGTCGATGGCCTGCCTGATACCCCACCTGGCCACTTACAGCCCTGTTGATTACACACTGCCCACTACAGCAAATAGTTCTGCCATTTCAATAGCTTTGTTTCAACAACGCAGGATCGTGAAAAATATTTTTCCAGAAAAGTGAGCTGTTTGGATGCTTTTGGGATTCCCTCGGCAAAATTAAGATCCCATTTAGGCTTCTGAGTTGGATGGTAAGAATCTGAAACCAACAAAAGGATGAGGCCCTTTGCATCAGGTTCTATCCATTGACCTCTATATTCAATCTAAGAAGAAGTCCACTTATTGGAGCCAAGCATTCATCGTGTCATAACTGTGTTGAATAGATATTTTCCTCCCTTAGAAACGAAAATCTCAGTGTCATGCTAACATTGTGATTTCTGAATAGGGTGGGTAAATAGCCAGTAACCAGGGCAATAGATAACAATTTCTAGGATAAGAATGTGGAGTGCTCATTTAGAAGCCACTTCCAATTCTATCAGAAATGGCAATCAATTGTTTCTTGAACTCTCCCCTAAGCTTCTACAGTCTTGACATAGAATCAATAAGACATCACCTGGCAATTACAAAGTATGCTGCAAATATATAATTAGCTAAATAATTTAGTAGCCAAATATAATCCACTCAAGTGCTTGCCTCTTTATAGCCTCTGAACACAACTGCAGACCACTATAGCCTCTCATTTCTCCAGATCCATGGCATCCGTTTAATACATCTCCTCATTTGAATATTATTTTGTCATCTAATGACACTTTTTAATTTACTTTTCTTTTTCAAAATTATATGTCTTTTCTCCCATCTAGAGTATACAGTTTTAACTGCACATATTAACTCTGCACATATTAGGTACTAGCTCCCCAGACATTTATTTTTATCAGATTGCTTTAATGTATTATTGAGTCTATGTTAGCAAGCTTAATTTTCATATGTTCTAGTTAATTTCCTACACAGTACAGGCCAGAATACAATGCATCCGTTCCATCAGAGGCAGAAGGAGAGACAAGATATATCATGATGAAACTAATATCTGTTCCTCAATAATTGTAGCCTGAAGCTTCGGCTTTATTATCAACCGGATATTAGCAGCGTTCTCACAAGGTACAGAATATTTGGTTGACTTAATTCTTTCACTAATTCAATAAACATTTCCAGAAGATCTCAAAAATCTGACACTGTTTCAGTTGTTGGCAATATAAATAACTATTCGATTTGCCATATTTTATAAAGGGGAAAATGGAAAAGCGATTTTAACATAGACACGTTTCTTTTTAGTGGCCTATTACTGCATTAGCACAGATTCAGTTTTAAGAAGGGAATTTAGAAATGATCCAATTGTTTTCCTATCTTTGACACGCCTTATAAAATTTTTCTCTATATCTCTGCATTTGTAATGAGGGGAAAAATAAAGATGGGGCTTTTGTTCAGATTCTGGGCTGCTACATGCACATCTGGGGAAACATTTTCAGAGGTAGGGAAGCCACTGATGAGGGGAAGAAATGAAAAGTGAAGAGCCATTCCTTGGTGTCGTGTGGGTGTGGTGCAGAGTGGACTCCTGCAGGAATGGGTGTGAAGAAAGTCGCACGCTGTATAGGTGACACCTATCTTTTCTGATCATTCTTGGTAACAGAAGGTTAGACTACGGTTGTCAATTGCACCCTTCGATAAAACTGGAAAGGGTTCTTCAAGCTAGGACTGAGGTCTTAAAACAGCAACAAAAGCTTTCCTTGGGAATGACTAAAACATGATATTAGAACTACATGCAGTTTATTAAATGATTAACAGAATCAGAATTATTTATACATCAAAATACAGGTAACATATAAAGCGATTCTGATTAATCTTTGGTCCTTCTCACTTGGAAATGGATGCAGTTCTTAGTGTATCATGACCAGCCAGTATGCGATCCGCTCCTTAACACACCCTGCTTTCTTTTATTTTCTCATACTCTCTTGTGTGTACACTGTCCATATCCCAAATTGTTAGCTTTATAAAGATTGATATCAATACAAACTGCAGAGGGCTCGATTTATACTATCTGCTAATGTTCAAACTTCAAAAAAGATGAGCCTATTTTTCAGTTTTTTACATAAGGCTGGCTAAGCCTGTTACTACTAGCTACTGCACTGGTCTGTGTGATACAATAACACAGGAGCATGTATGCTCCTTCGATAGGCTTCCTATGAATTCATGGCACAGTTGCCTGCTTCTTTAACTGAGAAATGTACCACTGTCATAGCTCCCTAAGTTTCGTTTCCTCGACTGAAATCTGATTTGGGCTGGGGCAGTAAGAGAGATTTTATAGCTCACTTGAGTTTGGGGTCTGAAGAAAACTAGTGCCAGGTTTACATCCTGATCAAGTCACCCCACAGCATACTTTCTGGATCCTAGCAGCAAATATCTCTCCCGGCTACTGCAGGCAAAGTGTCTAGGAGTTTTCTCTTTAACTGTTTCATTCTCACTTGTCTCTGGTATTTAATACTAAGCATTTACCATTATGTCTTAAATAAAAGAGTGATGAATGAAATACCAGTTATTTAAAAAATAAATGCATTAATTAAATAGATTATTTCAAGAAGATAAAGTATGAAACATTATTACTATGCAAATAAATATGCTATTCCTCTTTTTATCAAAAGAAAACTGTTCTTTGCTACATAAATATAGAGATGCATAGATAGACAAACATATAGGCATAGTAGATATCTCATTTTAACTTCCCCTTAAACCTAATTGATTATTTTGATTTGCAAACCAAATTTTAAAAATTCTATCAGGTATACATAAGACTGAGACCTTTTAAATAAAAAGGGGCATTTTTCTCATTGCTGCTTGAACAGAAACTGAACAATAGATTCTACTAAGGCTAACTGACATCAGTTCTATTATCACTTTAATTCAATTTTCATTAAGCGCCATGGTGCTAAGCCTTGTGTTACACCAACCGCTCATTATCACAGGAAGACTTGCTATATTATATTAAATGAAATATAGGATTTGTTCAAAATAGAATGATAGATACTATCTGGGAGTTAATATGTAATACATTATCCACCAGGTTTAGAAGATAAAAATTTTTTGAATGTGCAAATCCTTAGTGATGTAAATATAAATTTAGACTAATAGTAATTTTTTCAATAAAAACCTTCAAAAATTTTATGTTTAAATAACAGTAATTAAAAGAGATCAATTTGTTTTCTGCTTCTGTAGAATTCATTCAGAGCATAGTTCAGGATGCGATCTTCCTCTAAGAATTGTGTTTTTGTGTTACTATTTCCTTTAGAGAGTTCACTAACTTTAGACAAATGCTGTATACTGTGTAAACGGCCTTTTATGTCTCAAAACTGTCTTTTTTCTGAACACACTGAAAAGGCTACTTCCCCTTCTCATGTATCATGGTAAAGTCTGTAGGACAACAGTAACGAGGTCAAAAGGACCTTAAAGCAGCAGGATACTTCAACTAATAAGACAAGATAAATATTTGAGCAGCTTTAAAGGTTCACTTCTCATAAAGATTTAGATAACCATCATATGTTATATAATGACTTCATTTTCATAATCATCTGAAATTCCCTTCAAATTAAATATATATATTACATGTAGATATTTTTTTATTTGACATATCCTCCCAATGAAACAATTACTTTGGTGAATTTAATGGCCCTTCTCCTAAGTGATAGAGCTGTACAGTGTTCACCATCCGGCTATTAAAATATTCTAATTAAATCAGTCACCCTGGTCCCATCTGTTATATACGGATCTCATGTGGAGAAGCTGCTGGAATCTCTCCAGGGCAGTGAATGTACTTCGTTCCTTTCATGGCTCATTGGATGTCACGTGCACGAGGACCTTGTTCTTGGTTTGAAATTATAACTAAGGCTCCGGGTAGACAATAAACCACAGTGAATGCTATGAAGATTAAATCAGCTCTTTTTTCGTACTCTCAGAATGCTTGCAAAGTAAAAACAGTTGTGGCCCATGACAATATTTAGCAATCTACTCTTCATCGTGTTCTAGGCATGTGCAGAAACGCTGGACATTCTCCCCAGTCCTAAGCATGAGGTGATGGTCCCAGGAACCCATGTCTGTAGGAACATTGGAGAACTGGGGAGTCCACCCCAAGGCTGGACCTGACCAGGATACCAAAGTCAGAGTCAGGGCTGAAGGTTGATTTATTAGTGCAGACCTCTGTTCTCCCAAAGATCATGGCACATTCGATTACCATTTTCCAACAAACGTACTGGTTTTCAAATTTTACTTTCTTGGACATGAACAATGGTTTGATGGGGGTTGAGAGGTGGGGTTTAATTCATACAACTTCACGTGTATAACCTTCTTGTTAAAAGATGATAATAACAAAGGCTTTGATATGTTAATCAGGGGAAATTTGTTGACAAAATGTAAGATTTCGTAAATGACAGACGAGAAAACTGCGCTGTTCTCTGCATTTGTCACTGCTGTTTTTCAGCTCCATTTGATTCATGAGTTGTCAGATGACTTTCACAAGGAAAAAAATCTTAGTTTTAATGCCATGTTTTAATAATTAAGTGGGTTAGTCTAGCTGAAACTACTGTTCCCTGCAATGCACAGCTACACACTATTAATTGTGACGATGCTTCATTACAGAGATGGCAAATCTGTTTATATCTCAGATCCTTTTTGGCATTAGGAAGGCCATGAAGTGTAAACAAATAAATACATGCGTTATTTATTCAGGCACCTAAATGTATAGCTTATCTATACATATATATATACACACACACAAATGGGCATGTACTTTTTTCTCCCTTTTCCTATTCCTTCTTCAATATTTCAAATATTAAATATTTTCAAATGTGATTTATATGAAAGCCATTCATGCATATAAAGAATTAAGTAGTTCCACCAGCTCTAGAAATAAAATGCAGTCCTTTTAACAGGAAACCACTTAGCTCTTGAATCTGGTTCATTGAGAATTCACCTCTTTTTATACAAATTGCATGTGCGATAGTAACTATTAACCTTCTGCTATGGTTCTTTTCTACTTAGCTCTGTTTTCTCTCCTTGCCTTCTCTCACACACATGGACCTTCCTCTTCAACGTTTTCTCCTGATGAGCTTAGAGTCTACTTTGGGTCTGATCAGTATTCAGTGCTGGTGTCTCTATTACTCTACATTCTACCCAAAACTCAGGTCAAGGTGACTTGGCCCACTCACTTTCCCACGCCCATGCAACCACCATTTCAAATGTTCCCCTGCTCCAAGCTTCTAACGTCTTCTCCCCACCTTGCTTCTGTTTTCCTGAGAAAATTGATGCAAGCAGGAGAGAGACCTTCCCCCAGCTCTCAGATATGACACATCGACCCCACGTCTGCCATGCCTCCACCTCGTCTCCTGTAAAGACAGATGTGCCATCTGGGTTCCTAGTACTGCCTGCTTTCCTCCTGCTGACACATCCTTCTGGCCCACACTTGGCATTTGCTGTAGCTCTTCTCCCTTCCCTGCATTTCTACTGAATCAGTATTATCATCAAACACTTTTTCTATCATTCTCAAAAAGAAAAATCCCTCTCTTAATACATTTAGCATCCGTTCCCACATTTCTTCTGCAATTCTCTACTCCTCCCCCCTTCCCTCCCCCCCAACCCCCATTAAGGCAAATCTACACCAAGTATTGTCTGAACAGACTCACTCTCTTCAACTGAACTCTTCACGTTTTCTCCTGAACCCTCCTCAATCAGGACTGCATTCTCACCATGCTTGCAAGCCATTAACAAGAAGACTAATTCCTGTTCTCCATCTGACTTGAATATCAACATTTGACATAATTGCACCCTGAAACATTTTCTTCGCTTGGATTCCAGGAAACACCTGGTGTTCTAGCCTTTTTTTTCACAGTCTGCTTTCATGAACTTGACTCCTCTCTCCGACCTCTAAATGCTGGTAAGCCCAGGGCTGTCTTCTATTCGCACTCAAACCCCTCATGACGTCACCTCATCGCATGCTTCCCGTTTACATCTACTGTCTGAGTTCTTCCTCTGAATCCCAGAGTGTTAGATTCAACCGCCTGTTGAACATTTCTTCCCGGATGTCTAATCTACATTTCGAGCTCACCATGTTGAAAACAACACCCTCACCCCCACCCCCACCCCCAAAAAAAAGAGAAAAGAAAGGAAAGAAAAACCAACTCTGTTTCTACCACTAGTAAAAATTTTGTCGTAGGGTTACCTTGCATTCAATCTAGCAGCAAATCCTATTAGCTTTACCTCCAAATTATATTTAAATATTAAATTTAAATACAGGTTCCCACCACTCTCTTCACCTTTGCTGCTACCACCCAGGTCAAAACCCCTTCCTTCCCTCATCTCTACCTTATCACAAGTGCTGCAAATGGATAGGTTTGCTCTGTCTTTGTCTTCTTTTCTGTTGTTCTCGATTGATCAAGTTAAACTAACAGACGTCATTTCTCTACTCAACACACAGCAGTCGTTTCCCATCTACCCCAGTAAAAGCCTGAGTCATCACTGATGCCTATCAATTACTGAAAGATTTGACTCTTTCCTCTCTGCGTTCAACTTTGAACCTGGTCTTCCTTGCACATGGCACTCAGGGAACACTGGCTGACTGTTCCCAGGACCTAGGAGGCACGTACCCTCCAGTCAGTACACAGGGCACTTAGAATGCCATTCTAATCTAGACTGATGCCCTTTCTCTTTAGCAAGTTTCCATGAATTATCTAATTCATGGTGCTCTCACGTCTGTTCTCTCTGTTACTCTTTGTGAATTTCTAGAACTTCAATTAGAATAATTTTTATTTTAATCTTTTCTCGTGTTTTCCATCTTTGTCTTTCTGCCCTACTTACTGGAGATTTTTTTTTTTCAACTTTATCTTCCAAAACTTCTACTGAGTTTTACTTCTGCTCTCTTGAGTTAATTTCCCCAAGATATTTAGTGTGTGTGTGTGTGTGTGTGATGTATGAATGTGTGTGTGTGTAGCTTTCAGACTGCTCTTTTTTTCTAGTATATTTTTCTTACTTCAAGCTTGCAATATATTTTCTTATCTGTCTGAGGATATCCAGGGTAGTGTTTTAGTATTTTTGAAGTTTTCTACTCCCTGGTGAGTCCCTATTTCCTCTAAATTCTTTCTCCATTTCTCTTTCTTTTCCTTTCTTTCTCTCTTTCTTCCTTCCTTTCTCTCTCTCTCTCTCTCTTTCTTTTTTCTTTCTTTGTTTTGTTTGTTTTCCCTTTACTTCAGACCTCTTGTTTGAGAGGCTCTGGTTGACTCCATTGATTCTGCTCCTTGTAAGGAGGCAAAGTAGGAAGCTGTTTAGAGGTTCCAAGGGTACGTCCCCTACCATCTTCTCCAAGTGGTGATTCAGCTAGGCCATTTGATGGGGAACTGACAATCAGTATCCTTAGGAATCTTCTCTTAGAGTCATCGTCTTCTTTTGCAAAAAAATTCCTCTGATATCCTGCATGGAGGATAAGTGTCTGGGAGTTCAGTGGGAGAAGAGATTTAGGACATCAGAATGTTTCCTTCACAACTTTAGCTTTATTTCTCCCCTTTCGATCTCATTCTACATAATCATCCTTCTCTATCTTCCCTGTGGAGTGACCAGCTAATATTAGTAGTCTTGGAAATTCGAAAACCTGCTGGAAATGGTTCATTCTATCTCATTTTGGCTCTCAAGCCACTGCCACTTCCCACCTCCACCCCCAACAGTATTTTGTCATCCTGGGTCTATTAAGAAAACTTTTCACTATTTGCCTTACCTCTTCGAAAACGGTGTTGCTCTTTTCTCTTCTAACATTTTTTTTCCTTAATAATTCTGTTTATATCTTTTAAAATATCTCTTCACTGTAGCTTTCGAGCAGTTTCAAGAGGGAGCGAAAAAAGAGATGTATGTATTCATCCTCTGTTCCAAATGCACTATACATCCAAGGAACACGTTATCTGAATCGGTGTCGAGATTTCTCATTAGAGTCCCTAGCCGGGGTGGCTGCTCTGTGGTCTCGCTGGGCGTGATGGGCACGGGGTGGGGAGCTCACCGCGAGGATGCTGGGGAGGGAGCTCTGCCCATCCGAGCGTGTGGATGGAGAAGCCCTCGGAGAGTTGCTGCTGAAGCTGAAACAGGCCACGAGTGACCAGGCATCCCTGAGTCAACCTCCACCTCCTTCTCTGTTGCCGGGAGGAGTGACACTGGGAGGGCAATGTCGCCCCCAGAGGGCAAGATAGCGCCCTGTGCTGTCAGTTTCCAGGGAGCAGGTGAACCGAGTGCTTCCAGCCTCCTGCCCGTCTCCTGCACCCGCTTTTCAGGAGGGGGCCCTATCCGGAAGAGATGGGATAAAGGATAAGCACGGTGTATTTTCATGGTCCCTTGACTTCCTTTGCAGATTTTAGGAGACACGCCTTTGGGAATGGCCTCCAGGTCTTGGCTAAATGTCTTCTCCTTCCTCTGTGGGTCAGCAGTCAGCTTTCCCTTATATTCTCAGCTATTTAATATTGTTTCGGGAGAGTGGGGTGACCCACAGCCTATTCTTCACAATGAGCTTCGTGATAAGGGGCGCAACCATCTAGAAAGAGAGATGGGCTTTAGATGCCAGCTGGCGTGCAGGTGAGAACGCAGACATAGCTGAACAACTCTTGTTGGAGGGTTAAAAATCTTTGCTGGGTTATGATGACCTGGCTTCAAAAATCTAAAGAAAAGAACCAAACATGTCAAATCTACTTGGGCCCGGCATTGTACTAAAGTGTTGTTCATGAGTTCGGAAGGAAATAAAGACTTCCTTACTGTGGGATTAAACACCAAAGAAGGCAGGGACCAATTCTACCGGGAAAAAATGAAAGCTTCTCAGTGCATTCCTGAGCTTTGTCTAGAAGATACTGATTGGTTCTTGACATCAGGTGACGATGCTTGTGTCATACAAGAGAACCTGAGATGGCTTTTGGCAGACTAACCCTGAAGAACCCATACCCTTAGGGAGAAGACTTAAGCCCTATATAAGGTAGGGCTACATGAGTGAAGAAGCAGGAGATGTATCAAGCAAAGGAGTGTTGAAATTTGTTGATGCAGCCAAGAAAGACGGATGTACACACAGTTCTGCCATGGGAGACAGCCCTGGGGAGACACATGGAAATCATGAATGTAGAGGCAGGGATTCTAAAGACCCCATTGGAAAAGAAATTTTCCATCTTTTTGGACCAGAACACCACTGAAAGTTTATCTAACCAGAAACTTTTGGTGCTGGGGCTATACCTATTATCCTCCTGTAGAGGGTTCTTTTTGCTGTTTTGAACTTGCAGTTTACCTTCACTATGTTGACTCTACAGCAGTGTATGTGTTAGAATACCTTGTTTATCATCTTCATCCATATGGTTGTGTTTACAGACAGCGATCTACCTTGCCTGCGATTAGACTAAAGGAAACAGTGAGGCATACAAACATGAAGATCCAAAGGAAAAATTATAAAACTCTAGGAGGAAAAACATGAGTGAATGGAGAAATAAAGTGTCTAACATTACACTGAATAAAGTCTTCTGCGTTTCTGTTGTAGAATCTTGGAACCTCAGTGGGCACTTCTTCTAAGTGAACATTCCATGGTATAGTATCTTAAATCTTTCTTATGTATGACTGTCGACTGAAGCTTTAAATACGCTGTGCAGTATGTTAAAATGGGCTTTGGCCACACTGAGGAACTAGAGATTTTGTTTCCTCTTCCTGACCATGTGTATTATTGTCTAACCAAACTAGTTAAATTTGCTAAAACTTCATCACACCATTTTGTAACATATACACAATGCTAAATAAAACCTGTCCTTAAAATATTTTAGAAGGAAATATTTTTGCTCAGTGTTATTTGTAAACTCAAGCCTTGAATCTGTAATTGCAGTGATAATTTATAATTGGTAGTATCTCTTCCAGAATAAAGAATAAAAAAGGCACTTGTTCTAAAGGTGCATTCAGGAGACCACAATTTAAAATAAAAATCCTATCGGTGTTTTCCAAGATCCTACCAGAACACAGCATTACTTTTCTAATACTAAATAACAAGATCTCCATGCTGAAAAATGATTCAATTAGATAATCATTTACTAATAATAGTTATTATTATTTGTACCAAATTTCCAAGATCTGTGCTGGGGGTTGTGCAAGTCAAAAATAAGGCATGGATTTTACATTCAAGTTATTTGTTATTCCATTAATACCTATTTCCGTATGACCAATATGAACAAATCGGAGAAAATCTCACTGCCAAAATGTGTGGTTCTAAATGTAAAATGAGAGGTAAGAAGAAGGAACAAGTACTGTTGTCTGGAGAATGCAGACAAGACGTTCTGTGAGGGGTGGAGGAATGGCTAAGACTTGGAGGGTAGGGCCATGTTCCAGAAGTGGCAAGATGCTTTCCAAGTCAAGCTGGCAGAATGACTTCATAACATCTCATACAAGAACAGAGTAGGTATTTGGGAATTGATTACTGAATAAAGGGATACTGAAGTGGGAATTCATTTCTGAGAGGGCTATGAAGCATGTCCAATTGAAACAAATGCTATGTGTTGTTGAACAGTGAGAAGACACAGTTCTCCAGGCAGGCTTTCAAATCAGACTCCAGTCCTGGTCAAAACGGTATGGAAGTTCCTTCAAAAAACTAAAAATAGAGCTACTATAGGATCTTACAATCACACTACTGGGCATGTATCCAGAGAAAACCATAATCTGAAAGGATCCATGCACCCCAATGTTCACTGCAGCACTATTTACAATAGCCAAGACATGGAAGCAACAGAACTGTCCATCAGCAGATGAATGGACGAAGAAGATGTGGTACATATACAATGGAATATTACTCAGCCATTAAAAAGAATAAAATAATGCCATTTGCAGCAACATGGATGGACCTAGAGGTGATCATACTAAGTGAAGTAAGTCAGACAGAGACAAATATCATGTAATATGGCTTTTATGTGGAATCTAAAATATGATACAAATGAACTTATTTACAAAAGAAATAGTGGTTGTTACTGTTTCTTAATGAATTAGTAAGCAAATCCCCCTTTTATGACTCACAGACAGAAAACAAACTTATCATTGCCAAAGGGAAAAGGGGGAGGGATAAATTAGGAGTTTGGGATTAAAATACACACACTACTTTATATAAAATAGATAACCAACAAGGACCTATAGCACAAGGAACTATACTCAATATCTTGTAATAACCTATAAGGGAAAAGAATATGAAAGAGAATGTATATCTATATCTATATATAACTGAATCACTTTGCTATACACTTGAAAGTAACACACCATTGTAAATCAACTATACTTCAATAAGGTACAAAAAAACACCTTGTTTGCAACCTTGTGAGAGATTCTGGAGCAGGGGACCCAGCTAAGCTGTGTCCAGAACCCTGACCCTTTGAAACCGTGAGATATTAAAGATGTGTCATTTTATGCCACACATTACGGAGCAGCACTAGATTAATAACAAAACGTGAATTTGAGATGATAGACAAAGGATAACATCGGTGTTCAGCAGAGAAAAAGAGTTCACAAGTAATATCAAGTTGGTGTGTCATTCTTCTAACGGTAGAAGAGTCAGAGGAAAGTTGTACATTTTGAAGCTTGTGGAATTATTTAGACTTGAAACGTTGAGCCTCTAACTGTATTAAAATCCATGCGAATTAAGACATTACTACTCCTGCTGCTACTATGAGTCATATATCAAGGAATTTTTTCAGTGCTAGACACACTTCTAAGCACCTTATGTGTATGGTGTCAGTTAAAAATGGCAACTACCTTATGTGATAAGTTTATCATCCCATTTTGCAGGTGGTGAATAATAATGGGGCAAAACTAATGGGTGGGAGATCCAGGCAATGTATTCCTGAAACCCATGTTCTCAGAGATAAGGTGCTCTTCAAACACTTAGGATCCAAAGAATACAGAGAGGGACACTCCACCTGAGAGCAGAGAGGGTGGCTGACTCCAGGGTTTAATTGTATCAAAAAATGTACACTGCCAATATAAACAAAATATGTTGCAGTGTGTTTGAATCTGACCCTAAAAACCCAAGGATATTATAGTGCCTTTGGTCATAAAAGGGGGATTTGGTTACTAATTCATTAAGAAACAGTAACAACCAGATCTATTTAATATTTAAGAATTTATTTTTAGGTTGAAATCTAACTGTAGAGATGTTATAGAAGATGCTCTGAATAGAATTTATATGGCTTATGAGCAAAAATAAAATTGCACCCTCTTCCCAAATGTATGTTTTGTGCCAGAATAGATTCCCAGATGGTTTTATGGTTTGAGATAGCAAAAGCTAGGAGGGAGAGGGAATAAATTAATAGCGTAATGGTTGCATAATTGCAACATAAGTTTTATCCTAATGACAAGTATACCATAACCATAATAAAAGTTTTAGAAATGATGATGGGGCACTTATTCCTTCAATGACCATATAATTAGTTTATATTATATTTGGCACAGGATACAATCCTATATTTTATCATGAACAAGCCACTGTTGTTTGTTGTAGACTTTGAAAATTTTTGTTTATTGGACTGCACTATTCATTTGTCTATTCATTTCAAAATAAGTATTGAGAACCTTTTGTGTATAATACAGATTTTTAAAATAAGCATACGCACAGGACCAGATCATCTAGAAGCAAATCAGCAGTGTTATGGGCTTGTTTGCATTTGGTAAATTGAGATAGAACCCTACGTCCAGGGACTAAAATGCAAGCCATATCACCATCAACAGATGTGGGAAAGTGAGGGAATTACAGGGGTCAAGGGCAGTGAAGATTCCTAACTAGGGGGAAATGGTGATGGAATTTATAGGGAAAAAGACAATGAATTTGGTTGCATGAAACTGAGATCCTATAAGCTATTCCCATATTTAAAGGTAAAAAGTGTACAAATATTCCACTAAGTAAACAGTCAAAAAATATTCCTGACTCTTTTAAACCTTAGTTCTAGATAGAAGGGGAAAATTTTCCCTGAAAATTCTTAGTTACAAATCACACCTCATGTGGTTTTCATGTATATATTCATGTCACCTGTATATCCCCAAAATCCTCAAGAAAAGTATTTAATTTTTTTTTTTTTTTTTTTTTGAGGTACATGGGCCTCTCACTGTTGTGGCCTCTCCCGTTGCAGAGCACAGGCTCCGGACAAGCAGGCTCAGCGGCCATGGTTCACGGGTCCAGCCGCTCCGCAGCATGTGGGATCTTCCCGAACCGGGGCACGAACCCGTGTCCCCTGCGTCGGCAGGCGGACTCTCAACCACTGCGCCACCAGGGAAGCCCAAAAGTATTTAATTTATAGTGGATTAAGATTGTTATTATCCTCAGGCATTTTCAGAAGAAAACGCAAACCTTTAAAGAAAAACAAACAAACTTCAACCTAGGCCTCAAAGAATTTGGGACTCACGGTGACAGATCATAAAATACCCAGGGCAGCTTGGTACCATGAATGAGCATTGAAACACATAACACAGAGACTTCAGGTTTTGGAGTTATCACTCACAAAATATAGAATAAGTATGTTTAATATGCTTTTAGGAAGGCAATTATGAAAACGTGAGCAACATTTAAGAAATAAACCAAAAGGTTTTAAAAATAATGAAAAGAATACCTGGAAATGAAAACCACAATTGAAAAATTGCAACTCAATGGATTAGACATAGATGGAGAGATATCCTCAAAGCTAGCGGAATACAGTCGAGAGAGAAAAAGACATGGACCTATGAAAGAAATGTTAAAAACGATATAGAAAATAGAAACATTTTAATATACATTTAATTAATTTTCCAAAAGGAAAGAAAGGGAAACAAACTTTAAGAGGCACTATTCAAAGAAATAGTGTCTGAAAGTTTTCCAGCTAGTAGACAGTAAACTTCAGATCCAGGAAGCATAGAAATTACAAGCAAAAGGTAATCCACACCTAGACATTTCACACTGAAGTGAAGGGACTTCGAAGAAAAAATAAATTTAAAACATTCAGGGAGAAAAGACAAATGCGAAGAGCCATTAGGCTGACCGTTGACTAAGTGACAGCAACAGTGATAGAAAGCCAGAAAACAGTGAGATAGTAATTGTAATGTTCTAAGAGAAAATAGAACTTAAAATTCAAAATTCCAATCAAGAATGAAATTTTACAATTTTTGACATCTAAAACTCAAAAGTGTTTATCACCAACATACTTTCACTAAGTAGATTGTGAAAGACACATTTCAGGAATGAGGAAAATGATTTTAGAGTGTAGATTTGACACATAAAAACACTGGTTAAAAATGTGATTTAACTATATGGGTAAATATAAATGAATATTAGTTCTATATAACTATAATATGTGATGTCTAGTTTGAGAGATTGGAATAAAGCAGAACATGGGTTGGAGAAGAATACTTAAATCTAAGTGGTCAATTTCTCAATTAATCTAGGGGGATAAACAAGAGTTTTTAGGGAACAAGAAAGAGGGGTGTGCCGAGGAGCTCAGGGGTCCAAGGGATAGGAGATGATCGAAGAATGCCTTTGGGTTTGTAGGCTGAGGAAAGAGGAAATAGTCCCTGAAGGCTGAATCTACCATTAAGGAAATGTAAATTCTTGGCAAAGCAATATAAACACCCAAGTCAAAGTGCCTTTACAATTGGAAGTCCATATGGTCTTTCATGTGTTACAAAAATGCATGGAGGCTAACAAGTGAAGGAAACTCTCCACACAATCATGAAGAATAAAAGTTCTTTACATCCTGGGGCTGCCTCTACTCCCTTCTCTCATTAACATATCATTCTTAACCCGTGGTTTGCCTGGTCTCATTAAAGGTAAAAGAAGCTGTAAGCTTCATACCACAATGCAAGGTTTTATGTTCGAATGTATTTATTTAAAGAAGGCAGAAGGGAGGAGGTTATTATTACTCAGCTTAATTTCACTTTGAAAGGAAAGCTCTAGCATCAGATGCTAATGTGTTCCGTTTCCTAAACAAGTTCCCTTTGAACAGTAAAAGCATTTCTTTGTCAAAGCCTTCTTCCATTTTTTTTCCTCTCTCCATCAAAGGAATAGAAAAAAAATAATGTTGACTTTCTTTTTAATTCATACTATATCAATTAATTATAAAAGCTTTCTACAGATAATTTTGATTTTCCCAGATATGTTTAAACCTGAAACAGTCGTGCAATTAATTCATCTTCTGTAAAGATGAGTCTGCAATGTGTATTTATAACAGGGAAAAAGACAAAGAATAATAAATAGAGTTGGCCATCATTTATACCTGTTTGAAATTCCTCCACATTTTTGCACTCAGTCTTGTTTCTGGTAGCCTTTAGCCATAAAGACTGTAGATTTGTTTACTTCCTTCTACCTTTTTAAACTCCACCTTGTGACATAACCACTGAAACTTATTTTGTGGCCCTGATCCTGTGGGTCTAGCAATCATGCCCTCAGAGGGCTAAGAGCCTTTTTATTCTTCTATATCAAGTCATCATCCTCTGTTAGATAACGCTTTCAATTCTTAAAGAGCATTGTACACTGATTTTCCTGCTCTTTACCTCTATCTTCACTAGAATAAATAATTATATTTCTTTCCTTTTTCTATATAATTTTCTAACTCATTTATCTTACATTCCTTTTACCTTCTCTGTTTCTTAACCATGTGTACTTTCCAAGATATGGTCCTTGATCATCTGCTTCTCTCTACCATCTCATCCCTGGATATGCTTGTCTTGTCTTAAACGATCCTCTCTGTAGTTGTGTAATGTCCAAGGTAGATTATAGGGCTCCCTGAAAAAGATAAAATTTTACACACAAATTAGGTTTGCGCTTAAGCAGTTAGCCTGGACTGTTTCTTTGAAAATTTGAAACAGTAGCTACATCATAATCTATCAAGCTTGAGCATATAATTAGGAGAAAAAATAAACATATCTGATACTTTAGAATAAAGTGATACAGTAAGATATTAGACATTATTCATGCCTATGTTCTATATTTACTTACTTAAGAGTCTGACAAATAATGTAAGCATATAACCCCATATTAAATCACCCATCCATGATCTTTTTCTCTTGCCCCTTAACTCCTGACATTAACAGAATCATTTTGGATAATGATGCCAAGTGCAAACCCAGGATGGTAAAAGGAATTCATTAACCCAAAATTCCATGAGCCTAGTAATTCTCTCTTTCCCTGACTCCACCAAAATATTCATTCAGTGAACCTCAGAGCAGGTTCAAGAAGAATCAATTTTAGTTTAGTCTTTTCTTAATTGGTGTGTTGAGTCCTGTTGTGAGACTGGCTTTGTTGTTTAAGCTTTGTTTTGATAATTTTGTAACATATTGGCAACGAAAATCAATGTCAGTATTTTTTTTATTATCAAAAGTCAAGAAAAACATATATTTTGATAGTTAAAATTTAAGTTATTTCTTATCTTACATAAAGTCTGGATAATTGAACAGACTTCTAGAATCAATGTTCTTTTGGGAAGAAAACAAACCTCCGGTAAAATACTTTAAGATCCCATTCAATTTTATAATATATACTAATAAATAAATATATACTAATAAATAAATTCAATAGTTTTCTTTTCTGAAATTATTAAGGATTATCAATTCCATTTTTTCTGATGTTACCTCTGTCACTTTCATTGCCGGTGCTGTACTCTTTTTTTTCTCAGTTACCACTAGAATTATCACTGCAAAATTTATAAATAATGCTTCAAGAAATTATATGACTATGCAGCTGTTTTTGTGTCACTGACTCGTTATAAAAGAGCCTCCTAGTCTGAAGCATTTCTTACATGGTTGAAAATAAGGCTTTGGATTTATTTTTTCTTAAGCTTGACGGTACTATTTCTATGTTAATTGGGAGGCCACTTAATGAAACTCCACGTGGGTAAAATCAGGATGTACACAAAGATAGAGCAAATATAAAGTGACCCAGAGATTCAGGAAAGCAGGCAAATGCGAAGGAAAAGTCACGAAAAAGTGTGCAAGATTGAATTAATTATCAATATTTTAGTAAAACTACATTGAATCTTTTAGTAAATATAAATCTTTTATTGAGATCCAGGTTCCTTTCTCTCTTCAGTAGACCACAGTTAATCCTGCATCATATGTTTAGTTCTCTTTTATCTTTACTACAATTTCCACATTGGCTCTCATCTGATATTTAAACTTATATGTTGTACAAATAGTCTGTATTATCTAAGAGTATAGCAGACTCACTTATGTATACACAGAATTTAATTACTTTTAAAATCTCTGATGGTATAGCTTATTTGCTTGGTTTGCCAGTAATTTTTTTTTTAATTGAAACAAGGTAACATTTGGAATATTGTTTCTCTGAATGAATTATTAAAGAGATAAAAATTGAGAAGCACTTAAAAAGACTGCTCTGTCTGCTAAATTATCCCAAATTAAAATTAATTATATGGTTATATTTTAAAATGCTATATATGCCGAATGTAGCTTCTGCTCAATTTTGATGTGAATCTGCTCTAAAAAAATCTACTAAAATATTTTTAAATTCAGAGTATAAAATTATATGTAGATTTGGGTGGCAAATGCAAAAAACAAAATCCATAGGTGCTGACAAATTTTATTTTTATTTATTTTTAAAAATATTTATTCATTTATCTTTGGCTGTGCCAGGTCTTAGTTGTGGTATGTGGGCTCTAGTTCCCCGACCAGAGATGGAACCCGGGCCCCCTGCATCGGGAGTGTGGAGTCTTAACCACTGGACCACCAGGGAAGTCCCAGAAAAATTTTAATATGTGGAAGTAAGAATAATAAAAATAGTTTTGTTAGGTTTGTTAATTTTTGAGAACCAACTATACGAATCCACAATTATCGTAAACAATATGATTAAACGTGCAAACATGATTTAAAACGTAATATTCAAGGATCTATTGATATCACTGAGGAATAGATATGGAATTTAAGAAACCAAAGCCCATTTGGATTCAGTGACGACTACTTTCACTTGCCACCACACACACACGTACACACACACACACACACACACACACACACACAAAGATGCAAATTACTGCTTACAGATGGAGAAGGGATAAGAATAAGAAAATAAATTATTTGTTTACATGTTTAAGGAAGTATCACAGTAAGCAATCCAAGGGGGGAAAAGTTCCAAATAAAAATAAAATCCCAAAGGTTTTAATGTTATTTGCTTGTAGTAAAAAACATATTTCTATAAGGAAGAAGTAAACAAGAAGATGTTTCTAGAAAGGAAGAGAAGAAGGAAAAAAGGGAGGAAGGGGTAGAGGGAAGAAAGAAGGGGGAAGGAAATAAGGAAGAAACATTTCAGAACATTTATCTCTGACAATTTTTCTCTAAGACAAAACAAAAACAGGAACAAATCAAAGCAACAAAACCTCATTTCAAATATATATAAGTTACACATAAGCAACACTAATAAATGAATGAATCAATCAATCAATAATTAAATGAACAAAATAACATGCTCCTTTTTCCTTTGATTCATTTTTTCCCAATTTCATTGATGGCTACACTACAAACAACAGAGAAATGAACATCATGGTTTTTACTATGCGTGGGCCTCTTCCATTGTATGCATGCGTAAGTGCCAGCTAAACACTTTGAATTCAGTCAGAATTCTTCCCCATGTGGTAGAAATGATATTCTTTTTTAGCTACACTTTTTTTTTGTACTTTAAAACTAATTCATTTACTGTAAAATATCTTAGAGGTGGAAAATGAGTTTCTATTTTCTTTTACAAGCCATGCCTTCCTGGCTACACAGAGCTTTTATATCAACAGCTTCATCTTTTCGGTCTGGACTCAAAAGGGTGTTTTTTCATGTAACCACGCAACCCTTTTTTTTTTTTTTTTTTTTAATATTGAAGAGTTTTTCCTTGGGGTATTATGAGAACTAATTTGCTCAAAAAGATCTGCAGTTGTCCTGTGGCCTTCTGTCACATCATCCATTGGACTCTACAAGAGAAGCTTGCTCTCCCCCTAGCCACTGGAGAATGACATTTACTTTGTCAAAATGCCCAAGTTTTCACTCAGTTTTGCTACAGGTCGCTGCCTTCCTTGATTCAAGCACAACAGCCCCCTGCAAAAATCTTTGCTCCCCTCTCCTGCCAAGTGTTGTCATACGAATTCCTGCCATTAATATTCTGGTCTCCTACCTCTTTGGGAAAATAAACTAAGCAGATACTTTCCATTTTATGAACTCAGAACCTGAGGGATAGTCATGCATGAGAGCTCATTCCAGAGTCCTTGGTCTTTAGACTTAAGGCACTAAACAGCCTCAAATACTCATTCATTAATTCACGTATCCAATTATTCATAAACTCTTGTATTAAGAAATAAGAACTGAGCTCATTCTCTGGGCCTAGAATTGGACTAGACGATGTCTGCTCCCCTTTTAACTTTAAAAAACAACATATCCAATATTTTTAAAACATCCTAATTCAAACAACACAGACTGAATAACCGATTATGCAATACTGTGTTGAATCAAGGGCATTACCACTTCCAATCAGATGGAGAAGATGCTGGAAACATTATGTGATCCTACCAATAAATTTACATTTTAGCATCTCACAGTCTGTTTCCTGATTATTTTCGGCACACATTTTCACTGTAAAGCATAGAGAAATGTGTAATCTATTATCCAAATAAGTTATCGGTTAGTTTTTGAGGTATTAAAAATACTCAAGGGGCTTCCCTGGTGGCGCAGTGGTTGAGAGTCCGCCTGCCGAGGCAGGGAACACGGGTTCGTGCCCCGGTCCGGGAAGATCCCACATGCCGCGGAACGGCTGGGCCCGTTAGCCATGGCCGCTGAGCCTGCGCGGGAAAGGCCACAACAGTGAGAGGCCCACGTACCGCAAAAAAAAACAAAACAAAAAATTTAAGAAAAGAGATATCTAGTGGTTCCTGTCCAGTACTCTCAAACACTCTTCTTTATAAATATCTGTTCTTAGATGCCTCCGTAAAATTTTACATGACTAGTATAACTATTTTGCTCCTTGAAGATTTAGAAAAAAATGGTCTGAGATGATCAAATCTCTATAGTTGGAAAAAAGAGTGATATCGCTTGGAATTAAGAGACAAAGTATTTCATTTCTCTTCCATTTCTTCAGTACTCATGATTATGTAGAAATATGGTCATTTTAACATCAAATTCAGTGTCATAATTTCATAAATAAAAATTTCTAATTATGAAAATAGATCTTTCCATGGCCAGGAATTATGTGCCAAAGGTTGACTACTGCGTAAGTCTCTCTGTACCTTAGCGTTAAGCAGGTCTTGAAGACTAATCCAACCAATTAGGAATTGCAAATCTGACCATTTCTTACATCAGAAACAACACTACAAAGTGCCACTCTTACTGATGAAAATGTAGCCTATCACTCAAAGGTATTGCGACAGAAGGGTGTTTGGGATTTATTGATTTAGTGAAATGAACTTGCTTTTTTTGCAGGTTTTATGTGAGCTATATGTGGAAATCTCAAACTCTGTGTGACCAGTTTTAATGTTATATTGACTTTATTGAAGTCAACATTTTTAAACAGAAAATTCCATATCATTGAGCTACGTTCTTAAATGATTGTTGGAACACAATCACAAGAATAAGCAAGTCATCAAACAAAAAATACTCAAACAAAACTTATAAATCCATCATAAAAATGTGTTTGGCAACTATCAGATTCATAGTATATGTTGACTGACGGACGATCATGAAATATGAGTATGAACGTAACAGAAACATAACATGGGGAAATCTTAGGAACTATAGATATAAAGTATATGAAAAGCAGAGCTTCTCCAGATGAAATGGAGATGGTTTGTTCTTCGTATAATTTGGGCCTGACTTCTTTGAGACACTTCTGCAGAACCATGAGAGTTCAGGGAAGAATTTTACAGGAAAGAAAATGGAAATTAAAAAAAAAATTTGCTCAAGACCCTAATTTATGAGCAGGTAGTACTTGACCTTGGGACTTGTGACTCCAGGGCTTTAGTTCATTTTTATCCCTGGTATTTAAGTAATGCTGCATTTTCAAATTTAGCAATTTAATTATCTCATCTTCTAGACGGACCCTGGGACAAACAACAGAAAACAGGAACAGCACATGAATGTCTCACTACCGAGAACTTGATAGTTACAATTTGTTAAAATCACTGAAAGGAAAAAGAAAGTGAAATTACCATACATAGTTTCTTTAATAATATCTGTTTATAACCCAGAAAAATGCTTCCTATATAGTATAAAACTTTAGTGGGGGATTTTAAATATGTATTACCAATAGTCATTATCATCACCAATAACAACAAAATAAATGTATCTATGTATGAAGTGTGAGGAAAATTCCTCTATATTCAGAAAAATAGCATTAAAATGTCTGTGCATTCAGCTAAGAAAAACATGATAATATCTTTGTATTTATCACTCTAACATTTTCCAGTTATGGTAGTTTCGGTTTATAATACTTAATATGAAAACAAACTAAATAAAAATGAATAGTAAGATTCTGTGAAGGGTCTCATTTAGGATGAATGTTCTGATTATAAATACTGAACACATGAGTGATTACCAGAATAATGCACACAGATAGCCTACTTCAATGTGTCAAAAATTGCAAAAATAGCACTTTATTAATAGATGACATGATAATATTCTAATTTTTGTCATCAGGAAACTGCTTAGCTGCAAATCACCTCCACTAGAAGCATTTGGTTATGAGATATGTGAAATTTTCCATCAAGCACTCAGTTAAAAATAATATCTCAGAAATGCAATGGTCCTGATATGTTCTAATAAACCATCCTAGAGATACTCATATATATGAGAATCTATTTCTATAGTTATAAAATACTCATAAAAGTTCCAAGAGGTAGATTTTGTCCTAATTTTTTTATGTGCTATAAGCAATTGAGCTACAAGAATAAAAGAACTCCCCCAAAATTTAGTTTAATGGAGGTTAAGTCTATGAATACACAAAAGTAACATTACCAATCACACTGATTTTAAAAATAAAAAGAGAATCATTCAAATCAGTGCTAAGTGCAAAGATAATTCACATTCAGTTCCTAACCTTTCATATAATAGTTTAATGTTTCAAAAAAGTGTTTTTCTACAGTTAGTTTTTCAAATCCTCCATCAATCCTTTTTAAAATACTCCGTATCTTTAAAGAATATTGACAAAGGATGCAGAAAAATTTGACTGCAATATAACCCGTCTGCAGTGGGAAGATATGATATTCATTTGTTTATTTATTCCTTCAACAAATACGTGTTAAATGCTTTATAATGCCAAGCAAGGTTTCCTGCAAAAAATCTTTCTCTTGTATGTACTTCATGATCTAGTGGGGAAGCAAGTAGTAACAAAAATAAGAAAAATAGCATGTTAAATGCTAAGCACTAGAAAGGAAAAAAAAATGTTGCTTATTGAGATTGGAAATGCCTGAGGGAGGGCTATCCATGGGAAGCCCCTCAGAGAGGGTGGATTTTGAATAAAGTGTGGAGGGAGCAAGTTAGCCGATACTAGCAGAAGGAATTTCCTGTTGCTTGGATGAGGGCCTGCCTGATGCATTCAAGAAACACACCAGAGCTCTGTGTGGCGGACCAAAGAGAACAAAGAAAGGGATACTAGATGTCAGGCAGTAATGAGAAGCCAGCCTATGTTGAGTCTGAGAGGGCATAGGAGGGGTTTGGGATTTTGCTGGGAATGAGACAGAAGCCATCTGAGGGTCTCACTTGAACACTAACAGGATTCCTCCGATCGCTGTGTCAAGGAGACTCTACAGGAAGCAAGGCCAGAAGGAGGGCCGATTCAAATTGTTTTCCGTATGGTTCTTAAGTCAGAAAACATCAATCTTTTGTTGCTTGAAGATGTATTCTGAAGAACTCTACATTATGTATTTTTATATATCCTAAGTAATAATATGTTATTGTGTTAATTTCAGATATGCAACATTGTATAAAATAGTCTGTAAAATTAACCAAGCCCCTACAAATTAGGTTATGTAATCAAGAATAGCCGACATAGGGCTTCCCTGGTGGCGCAGTGGTTGAGAGTCCGCCTGCCGATGCAGGGGACACGGGTTCGTGCCCCGGTCCGGGAAGATCCCACATGCCGCGGAGCGGCTGGGCCCGTGAGCCATGGCCGCTGAGCCTGCGCGTCCGGAGCCTGTGCTCCGCAACGGAAGAGGCCACGGCAGTGAGAGGCCCGCGTACTACACACACACACACACACACACACACACACACACACACACACACACACACACACAAATCCACTGTATGGAACTCACAGTAATGAGCTATGGGTTGCCCTGTTTTATTAATTAATATCTGTTAATAATTCTACTGTTAAAAATATTCCTAATAAACCAAACTTTCTTTAAAGTTCATGTTACAGTCATATTAATCTTCTGTTTTCATGCTGATATATAAAAAACAGATGATAAAAATATATAGAAACATATGTAGTGATTTAAGTATTTAAAAGAACATTTATATTACAGACATGAATATTCTTCTTTAATAATCTAATTGTATGTGCATCAATTAAAACTTGGTGCTTTTTAAAGGATGATTTGTTTTTCCTCTGTTGTCTGAGATTATTTCCTCTGAACCAATAAGACTTCCAGAATAATCCCAATTAAGTAAAGCTGATTTCAGAAACAGTTTTATAAATATTTAGGAGCCAAAAGCTTTCATTCTAAACCATGGAAAGTGACTCTGCACTAATATTGTCTGACAGTGACCTAATTAGAGTCATTTGCATACTAATGAGAGTTTGAAGGCGATAAGCAATGGCATGCTTGTGATAGATAATTAATTTGTATTTCAAAATAAGCTAAGGCTATTTAACAACAACTCAAATGACACATCGAATTAAAGGAGCTGTTCAAGTTGCTTCTTAACAATAAACTCCTGTTCACAGCTTTTCCATTTTGCTTAAACTTCAAGCTGATGCACGGATCCCAAGAATCAATTTATATTCATAAGGTGACTCCTCATTAAGTGCTTAATTCTCAAATTCATCTTCAAAATACTATCTCCCTTTGCTAAGAAATTCAGAGTGATTTATGTAGCATTACTTAAAATATTTTCTACTTATGTAGCAATGTGTATCTGAATAGTACAATGCACTTTTCAAATAATCTTACAGCATCTCCCAGGATCATAATTCCCATGTTTCAGTTGTTGAAATGGTTGCACTGAGAGTTATAGAGATTTGGGCAGATCAAGATGAGTCAGGGTGCTGCGGCAGCCTTCTTCACTTTTCATTTTGTCTCCTAATATGAAGTAAGATGTACAGAACCTTGAATAAACTGACCAAGACAACTAATAAACTAGTTCCATACATCCAATATACTGTCCTTTAATGATCACTGAAAGCATAAAATATCTAGAATCACTCACCAATCACTGCAATTGGTAATGGATAAGTGAGTTGGGGTGATTTATAGAATGCTTTCTCCTCTAACCCATTAATTTTTCTTTCATGTAAGTTTCAAACTATAACTGTGGTTTATTTTCATAAAGATAAGTCACTCTACGGTATAGCTGTTCTGTTATCAATTACTCTATGCCTAGCAGTCCTGAAAAAGAAAGCACTGATGACATAATTGTGGGTGAATTATGAAAATAATACAGGCCTTTATCCAAGAGAAAGTTCAAATTTTCACATGAAAAAAATTTCTCCATTGACCCCAGAGGGCACATTCAACCCAGACAGGCACTAGCGTTATTTATGTAGCCTCTGACAAGAAGATTAAGAATAACCATTGTTGGAATTTCAGGTAAGTAGGGAAGAAGTAACAGGGCAGCACAAAGGGGAGGAAGAAAAAGAAGTGGGTCACATATTAGAAACGTGAGGTTTGCTGTCAATCAGACAATCTTGAAAACTCAGTATAATCTTAAAGGTCTGAAATACTTTTTTATAATTATATAAGTATTATTTTTATAATCTTTTTATATTATAAAACATAAAAATTATTTCACTGGAGTTTGAGGTTCGGCATTATTTATATGCCATTGTTCTAAAAGCCAATAGAATCATAGACAACGGAGCTAGACGAAACCTCTAGCGATTTTATATATTATATTCTTTTTAACCCCCAAATATTTTGAGATTTTATTTATATTTTACGTGGGGAAATCACTAAACACTAAAAAGTATTAGATGGCATTCTTGAGGTTACAGATATTAAGCAGTGGATTACAAAGTAATATAAGCTTATACATATTAAGGTATCAAATACCTGGGGATTTTTTCAACTTTAAAATCACCTAGAAATGCCAGAATGAGACACTTCTATGATTTATGTTTTTTTGATGAATCACATTTTTTGAGGTTCAGTTTATTGGTCACAATTTGGATGTCTACGTGTATTGAGAGGAGGCCCTTCTAGGTTCCATATTTTTGCTAACCCTGACTTTGAAATCCATACATAACACTTTATCTGAGGAGGTACATTCTAACCTTCTTATTGCAAAATTCCATTTGAATGTCTGCATTTGAAGGTTATTGATCACACAAACATTATAGGTAAGATTGAATTTAAAAGAAAACAAAACAAGAACATTTTATCAATGTTGGCAAGGCCTGTTTACTAATATTTCAACTCCTAAAAATAGAATTACCTTGCTAAAATAGCCCATCTATTTCCAAACATAAAAATAATCTGAGTTTGATTTTCTGACACAGATAGAGCTGAACCTATACTACTCTGAAGTGATCGATCTTTTCCCCCAACTGACATCAGCGTTTCCTATGCTCCTATGTTTAGATTTTGGGATCCTAAGTCATTTCACGCCTTGTTCAGAATTTATACACCCTGTTTCATTGATACACACTTACAGATAGATACTCAGCTGGCTGTGCTGAGCATTTATTAGAATTGTACAGCTGTGATTGAAAAACAATGCTCTGTGGTCTAGCATCTGAAGAAATATTGTCTTAATCATTAAGATTCTTTCAGGGTGCTGAAAATTCTGAGTTTCTGACTTTGGGCACTTTAAAGTACTGTTCTAAAAGTCACCTTGTGCATGTGAGAGTAGCTGGCAACACATCACCAAAATGACATTTCCTTTAAAAAAAGAGTCATACTTTCTGTGCACTTCAGATAAAAATAGCAGGGGCCTCCAGCACTGTTCCACATTTTATGGTCTCGGGGACAAGCATAAGAAGTTTCACTTAAAAACAACAAAACCCATGGAGTGTTCATTTAATTGTACAGAATGTCAGAGTTTTCCAGAGTTATCCCCTTCAGTCTAAATTAGATCTGCACTGTTGGTGTGTACCTGCATTTTGCGATGGCAGTCGTGAGGCCGAGCAGATATTACGTACACTTAAGCAAGTACTGTTGGGCAAGCCTGCCTCTACAGTTTGGTAAATTTTATAATTTGGGACATTAATGTCAAATGACTCTACAAGCAAGAGAAAAAGAGATTCAAAGATGGAAGTGCTTCTTTTCTGTTATTCATAAAGGTAGGATAGATCTTTATCAGCAATAGCTTTGAATTCCCAACCATATTAAAAGATTGAAGTGTCATGTACTCATTCAAGACTTCTCTTGAAGCCCCACAGACAGTTAAGCATGCTTTGCTTCCCACAACCATCATAGCTTGTACAGGCTTTGTCATTTGCTTGCTCCATTGCATTGCAAATACATTTCTCTTTTTATTTCTGTCAACCCTTTAGACTCCAAGGTGCAAAATGGAGTTTACTTCTTATTCACCATTTTACTTACAGAGACTAGCCCATCAGACCCTCAGTAAGTCTGGGTGCTCTTCCCTGCCTACACAGCTCACTCCTAGCTTGAAGCTCAGTGCTGCCAATAGCTAAAGGGAAAGGCTAAAGGGAAATGAAGACGTGGTGAGAAGAATCAAGAGGTCTTCTGGGGTTTACGTTCCTCCCAAGTAGTTCTTCCCAACCAGCAATTAAAGGGTTACTGAGTCCAGCACTGGACTGGACACAACGTGGTTAGCCATGGTTTACTTTATCTACAACATGTTGGTAATAGGTAACCTCTCCCTCGAGTCCCCCGAGGTAGAGTTTTCAGCAGCCTTGAGATAATAGCCATCACTAATATACCTCCCAGAGGTATCTGAGTCACTTAACCTCTCTGGTCCTGTCATCATCCAATCATTTGTGCTGATAGATCTAAGGAAGCTCTCCTGAGGTCATACCCAGACTAGAACGCTGCTCAAGGTAAGTAGTAAGAAACAAGCAACGAAGGCATTAGCCACAGTGTAGAAATGCTTCCTGGTCCAAATGCTTCCGGGGTCCAAAGACCTCATGGAATTATTCCCCTCACCTTCACCTTCCCAGGTTTCAGTGAAGTGAGTTTGGTGATCATCCATTCAGGTAAATAAACTTGTCTCTAAGAGAACCATCTAAGGAGCATATATCCTTCAATGGATTGTAGATGGCTGGTGGGTTCCACCAAATCTATGGAAATTCTGATCATCAAAACCTCAGTTGAGATGATGAATTCCAGTGCTGTGAATATGGGAGAGAAAAAGAGAAGACATACACAAGCACACAGCTTGCAGCCTAACGTGTGACTGTTAGTGTCAGGACACATCACGTCGCATTAGTCAGGAGCTGGATCAGGAGGCAGGCGGTTTATTCCTGCCCCTACTTCACAGTAGAGCCACAGCAGACGGCTCTTCTTCCAGGGTTCATACCCAAAGTCAAGAACAACTCCACACTCTTCCGAAACTTCAGGGGGTTGTTTGAATTTGTCTCTTTTACATGAATGCATTCATGTTTATGTTGTTTCCCTTAACAGAAAAGTTTTGTCTCACTTTTTCATAATAAACATGGATAAACAAAAAGAAGTGAGAGTATGTAGATGTAAAAGGAAGAAAAAACCACATGCGAGAACACGATAGTGAGAAGTTATTAAACAGTGAAAAGAAACCTAGAGGCAAGATATATTTAGATAGGGCTCATACTGTTTCCATGCAGATATGGAGACTATTTATTAAAAGTTCTAATAGATCAAAAAAGCAGCTTCTCATTAAAAAAAGTGAAAATACACTGACTATTTGGGCAATAAGTGTGCCATAATGGGAATGAATCAATGCAGTTGAAATTAATTCACCTCCAAGGGTCTCTTATTTTCTCCTTCCTAGACTCAATTATGCCTTTGAAATTGAAAAGCCTGAATTAGTAACCTAAGTGCAGATTCTGACGTTAAATACCTTATTCTAACTCTGGATCCGCTCATTTACTAGCAATATGATTTTATCAAGTTTCTTAATTTCTCTAAGCCTCTGTCTTCTTTTGAGAAAAATAGATATTATATTAGTAGTGACCACAGGACCCTTTGGTGATAGATAAAATAGAATGTAGGCAAGTTGCTTTGCACATGCCAAATAAATGCTCTAAACAAAGAAATTCGTTCCGAACAGAAGCCACAGATCTAGTTCCAGTCACGATCTTGTGAAGGTCAGCGGCTTCCACACTCATTTATCTTCAGAAGATCCAACCTCTCCGCTCGACTGTCATCTGGCTATCTTTAATAACTATCCTCTCTCCCTCCCTCTCTGTCTCTCTGTCTCTCTCTCTCTCATACAACCTCCCCTCCCCACACACACACGTGCACTTAGTATGCAATGAGATCAATGTTAATCATCACACACATATAGTTAATACACATGGGACAATGATTTGCATTAATGTTTTCAATCATTTACAGTTTGTTACAGAAACATACAGTAGCAGTAACCTCTTACAATGACCGTTTCTACATTTTCAATGTATCTTTGTCAGATATGTTTTCTATGTATACTGCTCTGAGAAAAAGTTAGTTTATGCAGTTGATGACATTAGCTTATGATTTAAAAAGCAATGTTGTTCTATTTCTGATATTTTTTTTATGGTCTCAGTGCTCAGAATACTTGCGATATCAGCCGGTTTCCTAAAGTTTTCATCTTTCAGTGTTGAGAGGGAACTTCTTATTCTTCACAGTTGAGAAAGGATTAAAATTGAGCCAACAATGAAATCGCTAAAAATTACCTTTGGTCCGATTTTGTATCTGATATTTTATTTAAAAACTAAGAGAGAGGAAAGAAACAGTATAGAATAAAATATACAAATATGTATTGACTTATGAATAGCATTTGACACTGACTGTCACACATATAGATATATTAATACTCTAATATTAATGTGTGGTATACCCAGGGTGGCCCCATGGGTTTCACTTCCTTGCTCTTCACAACCTATACTCTCTTCCCTTTCTGTAATGCAAGGACCCTGTGATTTGCTTTTAGAGTATGGCAAAAGTGCAGGGATTTAGTGATTAAGTCGTTAAACAGTTAAACTTTCCATTTCACTTTATATTAATTTTCTTTTTCTTTTTCTTTTTTTTAGCGGTACGCGGGCCTCTCACTGCTGTGGCCTCTCCCGTTGCGCAGCACAGGCTCCGGACGCGCAGGCTCAGCGGCCATGGCTCACGGGCCCAGCCGCTCCGCGGCATGTGGGATCTTCCCGGACCGGGGCACGAACCCGTGTCCCCTGCATCGGCAGGCGGACTCCCAACCACTGCGCCACCAGGGAAGCCCTTATATTAATTTTTATCGGAGTACAGTTGATTTACAATGTTGTGTTAGTTTATACCGCACAACAAAGTGAATCAGCTCTACGTATACATATATCCCCTCTTTTTTGTTATGTCCTTCTCATTTAGGTCACCACAGAGCATTGAGTAGAGCACAGCTGATTTACAATGTTGTGTTAGTTTCTGCTGTACAGCAAAGTGAATCAGTTATACATATATCCACTCTTTTTTAGATTCTTTTCCCATCTAGGCCATTACAGAGTACTGAGTAGAGTTCCCTGTGCTATACAGTAGGTTCTTAGTAGTCATCTATTTTATATATTGTAGTGTGTATATGTCAATCCCAATCTCCCAGTTTACCCCTTCCCCCCTTTGCCCCTTGGTTGCATTTTCACAATTAGCTGTGCCCCGCTTTGTAGGGGCTTTGGGTTTCAGTGGGAGTGGACGTATGAGCTGACTCAGGGCTCTTTGAAGAAGGCAACCACTCTTTTACAGTGAGGAGGCTTGAGAAAACCATGAACTGCCTGATTGCAGATGTGGAGGGAGCCCATGCAGTCACCAAGGTGTGGTAGAAAGAAAGCGTTCAGTGGTCTACCTGATGGGGCACAGGAAGCTGGTACAGTGGATGTTGGTGAGGAGAAATGTCATAGAGGAGCTCCCTCAGGTTCCAACTTCCAGATCTGGCCTGGCAAAGTGACCCTCTGCTTCAGACAGCTCACACATTTTGTTGCATACTAAGCAACTCTCATTGATGAAACGGATGTAGACTAATTAGATAAATCTCAAGCCATGATGTTATTGAATAAGTAATGTAAACAGCACACAGAACTCAAGAATTAATTGTGCCCTTTGGAATGACTCAAGGGTAACTGGTATCTCTTGCTGATATCCAGAATACCACTGCTCTCCAGGCTTTCATTTCATTGTTCTTACTGCAGATGGGCTTGACGTTATTTTCTCCATGAAGTTTTTACTACTCTATACCAAGAAGAAGAAAAAAAAAATGGAGATGTCACACTTTTTAGATGTTGAGATCTAAATACACTAATACAGCACTCCATGAAGAAATCAAATATTGTCTTTGGTGTTCTGAAATAATTTAAATAGCTTGTTTCAATAACCTACTTGCCCTAAAGTTTGTGAAACTCAAAAGAAAAGTAAATATTTTGGTTGGTTTGCTTTTGCTAGTTTTGAAAGACCAGATATAAACTAATAATAATAATAATACAGAGGTTACCTTAAATTAAGAGATTCTATATAACAGCATATATAAGCATCACTGAGGGTTGTGCCAGCTTTTCTAGAAGTTTCTTTGACATATTTAATAACATTCAACATTTTTCTAATGACAAAAATGATATGCAATCATAAGAAAATATTCATCGAATACAGGCTTTTATTCAAAACTATCTAGGACATACCTTTTAAAAATAATAAGTGAAAAAAATTACACTCAAAAATTTAATTGTATCTGTGGAAAATAAAATAATTACACAAGTAACAATTAGAAAATATAACCAAATTATACCAGCCCGGAAACAAAAGCTGGCTTTTTGAGATTGGGTAGAAAAAATGAGAAGAGAGTTTAAAATAGCTGGAAATTAACATAGACAGAAGGTCACACAAAATTCAGGTTTTCAGATACATATGAGGAGAACAGCCCAATGTGGGAGGATATTGGGAAATTTTGGAAAGCAAAATGATAGTAGATTCTGGATGACCTTGTATGTAGGTGAGAGAAGATTTCGGCTGATGAGTAAACAATAATGAAGTTTGAGTTTGTTCGTTTCAGTTGAAATGTTGTTCTAACAACGGTGCTAAAGCTCTAGCGCACTGATTTTCAAAAATCTATACCAGCAAAGTGTACCAATTCTTTAAATGATTCTTGTTGGAAAAGCAAATGGACCACTAACGAAAGTGAAACGATTTTGTTAAGGGGGAGAGTTCCCCTTGTCATCCTCAGCAACTCCTAAGGCAAGTTTCCCCAGACCAGATTTTGCCATCCACCACAGCCCATCAGACTAGCAGGCTATTTGAAAAGTATGCCAATATCTGGTGAGTTAGATGAAGCAATGATAGCCCTACTGTTAAAGCCCTAATGGAGTTGCTTTTAAATATTTGATTTCAACTTTCCTGCATAGGGGCTGAATAAATAAGTAATGTGTATGAACAGATCCTAATTTGACAAGACCATTTTGACAGTGCAATTCTGAAGAGCAGCTGTTTTGAAACATAATAAGGATAAATTTTCCATGTTGGTTAATTATGACCAAGTAATGCATGCCATAGACATCTTTACTTCATACTTGAGGTACTGAGTGCCTACCTGTCACCCCATCAGTGATCTCAGATTCGTGTCCCATCCCATCACTGAGGAACAACTTATCCTTTGTCCTAAAGCAAAGGTATAGGGTAAAGTAGAGGGTCATGGGACTCTGTGCTGTTACAAT
This sequence comes from Phocoena sinus, assembly GCF_008692025.1. NCBI lineage: Eukaryota > Metazoa > Chordata > Mammalia > Artiodactyla > Phocoenidae > Phocoena > Phocoena sinus. Next base: position 72,569,423 of record NC_045780.1, on the reverse strand, counting down.
TTGGTGCATAAGTTCTGGCCCTGCTCTATCAAAATGTTTACCTCAGAAGTCAGCAATCTAGGGCTCACCCTTGTTTTTGTATGAGCAGCGAGCTAAGAATGATTTTTACCTATTTAAGAGGTTGGAAAATTGAGAAAAGAATTATATTTCCTGACATGTGAAATCATATAGAATTCAAATCTCAGTGCCCACAAATTAGTTTTACTGGTACACAGCCACCTTCACTTGACTACATATTGTCTGCTTTCGCATTATGACACTGTTGACTAATTTGATGGAGACCCCAAGGCTCTCAAAGCCAAAAATGTTTACTATCCGCCACTTTATAGAAAAAAGTGTGTCCACTCCTGAGAGGCAATATCAAATTAGCTACATTAAAATGCCTTGCTTTGGGAATATCATCATATTCTAGCTATTAAGAATTTCTCTTTATGAAATCATCATTTTTCACCATGACTTAAGAGAAAAAATACAGTACTACAAGTTATACATATTTTCCACTTATTTTTCCATGCAGACTTTAAATTTAGCTATAAACTTTCTAGTTTTTTACAAAACTGAAAAACATCAGGAATCACCTGTATGTTGCATGTATTTTATACAGCTGTCTAGGATTAGCGGTGATTTCATATTCTCCTAAAAAAGCAACTGAGAAACATCTTGTCTTATACCATGGCCATATCTAATTATTACTTCAATCTGCTTGAATAAATAAGCAATATTTAAACAATAACTACAACATCCTGCCCAATTTTTGCCTGTTAAAATTTTTTAAATGGTGAATTTTTATACATTTGTGAAAGAAATACCACACGATAATCAACATGACAGAAATACAAGTATTGCAAACTTTATTATAGAAATATGGGCCAAACTAAGTGCCAGGTGGCTGCACTAAAATAAAGATTTACAGATTACATGCATCCATTCTCGAAACAAGAAGCTTCAATAACAAGAAAATTACTCAGCTAACCTTCATTCATGAATATGTTCCGTTTTCTACTCTACCCTTACTCTTCACAAAACTTAGCTCAATTAAAACAAAATAATTACAAAATTATCCTTCTGGAAGAAGATATGGACATATTACAGTTACTTTAAATTAAAATTAAAACTCAGAAATTTTATGAATCAACGTAATTCCTCTTACCTTTAATAACACTACCCAGTATTATACATGAGTGGACAAAAATATTAAACCACACATTCCAAATGCAATCTATTTTTAATAAACACAAATTTGAAGGCTGAAATAAAATGGCAAACTATTACATGTGTGTATTAATACTGTCTTTCAATCGAGAGATTCTACAGGAACATTTATGATTCTTCTAAATCAATTAGGCTAAAGTTAATTTAAAATATGATACATTTGAGCACTAAAACGTTAATTTTGAAATTTAATCCTTCACTTATTTTCCTTTATTTCAAGTTTCTTGTCATATTGAGAGAAATGAAGTTAATAACCACGTAGGAAAATCAACCCTTGGTAGAAATACAATAACTTCCAAAGGTTAAAATTCAATTTCTGTCCTAAGTAAGGATTATCTCATTTCATAATGGAAAGAGCATGTTTTGCAAGTGTGAATGTAAATCTTGATTTGCGTATAACAATTTCATGATGCAGAGAAAAGGTGGATGGGTTGTATATTTATACACATTGAATAAATGCTATAGTATAGTCCTTATTTTGTTCATGTAAGTGGCAAATAATAAGAGGAATTGATGATTCTAAGTTCTCATTTTTTCCTGATATTTTTATTTAAGATTGCTCATTTCAAACTGGCATGATTTTTCTTTTCTCAGAAGCAAATATTAAATCAGTATTTTTTATGAGTTTTCTCTCATATGATTAACTACTCTGTTTTCAGTCCTGTGCAATTTGTACTAATGAATACCTAATAGAAGCTAATTTATTTTCCTGAATAAAAGAATGAACATCTATAGTATTCCATTAAATCAATAACCTTAAAAATAGAATTTATGTTGGTGACATAATAATGCCTCACCACTTAAAGGCAATGGCAAAGGAAATCTAATTTTCATGTGCATTAACTTTACTAAATTGTTATACCAGAAAATCAAAAGAAGGAAAATGTCACTTTAAGTTTCAAAGAAAAGAACAGTATTTTTTCTAATGAGATATTATAAAAGTCTATTTTAATTTTTTTAGCTTTAGTAATGTCAAGCATTTTAAGGGGAACTTTGCTTTAACTAAAAGTTGTCTGACAATTTGTTTTAACTATAAGAAGCAAAATTCTACTTAGCCTTTTTTTTTTTTATGAACTGACTGATGGACTACTTCATTGGCTTTTTCACTGGAGAGATAAATTATATGCAGGATAGTTTACAGAAGACTTATATCAATATCACACCTATGGGAAAGTATCCACCAAGTATTTAAGAAGAGAGAAGCTTGAAACACTCAAAGACACTCATTCCGCCACGAAGTTTTCCCTCTAAACCTATGCATTCATTTAAGGGTTGTGCCGTCCTCTAGACATGTGATTTCTTTGCCACCAAAGAGAAGCAGCCCATTGCATCTCCAAGGCAGACAGGCCACTGCAATAAAGACTCCCTCTGCAAAAAGTTTAGTACGTGGCTTATTTGCTCTCTATACCAAGAGATGGAAGATTTCAATAGTGTGCAATCTTTTGGAAGTTTAAATGTCAAAAGCCTTGAATTGCAGGCAGGGAAGTTTTTGAACACATGATTCTGTCATAAAGATCCAATTCATTGTAGCTGCTAGTGGAAATGCCATAAATCAGAAACACTGTTCGTCAGCAATAATTATATAATTGTATTGAGAAGGCTGGACTCTAACCTGGAAATAGTCACAAAGGAAAAGAGAATTGAACAAAAAGCAATAGCAGTAAATTGAACGATGTGTTTAATACATGGAGGCTGGCAAACAACTGGGATATTATAATATCATGGTTCTTGATTATGTATATCTATTATACATAGGAGTCAAGAATCTTAATCAACATGTATTTCTCACATAGCAAGCTTTTTTGATAATAATTTTCAGTCTTACCCTAAGGCTCCCGCACATCATAACTAGAGTTTCTGGGAAGGGGATGGAGTAAGTTCAAAAATGACAACTTTCGATACATATACAGAATTTCTATAAAATCAAAACATTGGTAGTTGAGTGGGCCAAAGTCTCATTTATTTACATCAATAAAATATGCACCTCAAGACAAATGGTCTCAGTTGAGTAACGTATTGCATTTTCCACTGTTTTTAGAAGGAATGAGTAATGACAGTGAAAAGGCTTAGTTTCATTAAAGAAAAACAAATTTAATGTACTTGAGTCCTTTATTTAGAAGGAGTCTGTGATGTGAGTTGACAGTTGCTTTGTTTAGACAAGTGTCATAGTTTTATTCCATTGACCACATTTTCTAAAGTCAAATAGGGCCATCATTCTATCAGCATCCAACTTGGACATCCAACATCAACAGGAAAACAATGGCTTCAAACTAAAAAGCTAAACCATTCAAAATCAAATAACTGCTTTTTTTTTCAATAATGGCAACATTTCACGTAATTTGACCCATATGGGCCTAGATCATCAATGGGTTGTTGAGGTGAAATCTAACCCCACATTCTCATTCCAGAAGTTTTAGGAAAATATTTTAAAATAAACGAGATTTGTTGTTAATTAATTAATGAAAGCTAAATATGCTATTTTGAAGTTGAACTATAACTCATACTCTACTGAATATTCTTTGATTTTGAACAACCGCATGCTAATTTGTCAGAAAGATTAGAAAACAAAATCAGATACTTCCTGTCTCTCGTAAAGGTGATACCAATTGTCCTTAAATTGTTCTAGCATCTAAGAAGCATCAAAAAGTAAACACAGAGAACCCATAACACTCACCCTGGCTGTACTCCTAGGACTAGGAATGGCAGCCGGGGTAGGAACGGGTACAACAGCCCTCATCCAACAACCCCACTATTATGATGCCTTAAGACAAGCTGTAGATGTTGACCTCCGGGCATTAGAAAGTTCCATAACTCAGTTAGAAGAATCTCTCACCTCGCTTTCAGAAGTAGTAATGCAAAACAGAAGGGGACTAGATTTGCTATTTCTCAAAGAAGGTGGACTATGTGCTGCACTAAAAAAAGAATGCTGTTTTTATATTGATCATTCTGGGGCTATCACCAAAACTATGAACAAACTCAGGGAACGCCTGGACAAAAGACAACAGGAAAGAGAGAATCAAAAAGGGTGGTTCCAATCATGGTTTGATAAATCTCCCTGGCTTACTACTTTAGTTTCCACCTTGTTAGGGCCCCTCATTATTTTATTGTTGCTTTTAACTTTTGGACCATGCATTCTGAATCGCCTGATAGCCTTTATTAGAGAACGCATTAGTACGGTACAAGTTTTAATGCTAAGGCAACAATACCAAAACTCGCAAAAAAAAACTGAAATTCCATGATTGAAATTAGTTACAAAAAAAAAAAAAAAGGGGGGAATGTGGGGCCTTTAGGGACTTTCCACCCCCTCACTTGTTCCCGTAAACCAACCTCTTGCGCCACTCTGTCTCCCTATCGAAACCAATTCTTCTCCCTATCGAAACCAATTCTTGGAGTTTTTCAGTAGACGGGGACTTTCCAGCCAGCGGGTAATTTTCCAGTTGCTCATAACAGGTATACGCCCTAACCGCCATAATGAACAAACAACTGTAATGGCCAGAAGGTGGGGCAAAAGTTCCTAAGCCAATGAATTCAAAAGTCACCACATTTACCCAATCATTGTGAGAATATACCCGCCCTATGAGTAAATAAACCTATAAAAAGTATGTGATTCCGCTTTTAGGGGTTCCCCATCGGCCTCCTGCGTGAGGTTCAGGGAACCCCGGTGCATCGGCTCCTAATAAACCTCTTGCGTGTTGCAAAAAAAAAAAAAAAAAAAAGTAAACACACTGGAAGTGGCAAAGAAAGGCTACATTCTGGGTAGAGTGGTCTTTAAAATTCTCAGTAAAATTAACTATTATTTTACTGAATTATTTTAATTTATTTGCAAGTAGAATTCATCTATTGGAAAAACAGATTTGGGAAAAAGTACACTAATAATGTAAAATTTAGAAAAATTATATGTCTTTGGTGTTTAACAATATAATTTATGAATCAGTTTAACCTATAAGTCCACCTTAAATTTTTATTAGTGATTTCCAAGATTTTGCTTTCTAGTGGAAATCATCATTTTTATTAAGGATGCTTGTAGCTTCAGCCACATTCAGAATATTGGAAACCACCATTTCTGCTATACAGTTTGTGTTCTTCAACAAAGGTTTAAAAAGATGACAATCTTCTTATTGTGTATCTCAAGACATAAAATTGATCCACAGAACTGAGGTAACTGCCCACATGATTTTGGCTGAAAAATAATGTAGTTAAATTATCTAAAATATGGGAACCAAGAGTTTCATTTAGTTATATTATTCCAACACTATCTTTCATTATTTAATTTGCTTTTGTACATAATAAAATTTTCTGCAGCCAAAGATCAAACAAGTTATATGTAATACCCTATGATCTCTAAGTAGCCTTACCACAAAACATAATGATTAATTAAAAAAAAAAAGCAAACTCTACGAAAAATTTTTGAAGACTGTACAAATAACTGACAGTAAGGAAAGGGAGATGATTCAATTCAAGTACCCTCTGGCTCTTTTCAAAAATAATTTTGTTTACTTTGCGTTGTGAAAAATACAACATGAACTATTGAATACTGATTAAACCCAGAGTTAATATAAAATCTGCTTCCCAAACAGACTGTTTGACATAAATTAAAGCCATTGCTCTCCCACTTGGAGTTGCAGAAAATGCATACACTTCAAGGTACATTAGTTCCAAACTATTTATTTCAAAACCATTATACATTAAGAAAAATCAACGGACTTAGTAGAACATATATTGTCTATTAGATAATGTAAAATTGCAGTATAGAAAAAAGCCTGTACTACATAAAATATTAATGTCCTATATGTACTATATAAAATATTGTACGTATTATTATTTCCTTTCTCAATGTGTAGTGAGTATAGTGTTGGATATACAGGAGAGTCTTGTTAAAGCAATTAAAAAACTGAGTAGTAGGGCTTCCCTGGTGGCGCAGTGGTTGAGAGTCTGCCTGCCGATGCAGGGGACACTGGTTCGTGCCCCGGTCCGGGAGGATTCCCACATGCCGTGGAGCGGCTGGGCCTGTGGCCGCTGAGCCTGCGCGTCCGGAGCCTGTGCTCCGCAACGGGAGAGGCCACAACAGTGAAAGGCCCGTGTACAGCAAAAAAAAAAAAAAAAAAACTTAGTAGTCAAAAAGGTGAGGTGTATGTACCTAATTCTTCTAGTAGATAACGGAGAGACAAAATCACTAGGTGTCATTGGCCCTAAGCTGCTTGTCTGAAAACTTGGCCTTGGAAAGCAGTGAGCTCTAAGTTTCTTTAATATTATATGATCTTGTGATCCATGTTACTTAACTTTCTGTGATTACCTAATTTGGGCTCAGGTACAAATTTTGGACTTTCTTGAGGGCATTGCTGATAGTGTTAAAGGGAATAACTAGCAGGCTTGAGGACCTCTCTGGCTGGAACCCATCCTCAAAGTGGATTCTACTTCAGACATCTTTCTCTGTAACAGATATGACGGTTGTACATTTCAAATTGAGTGGTAAAGGGAAACGCTAAAGGACTGATAACCCACAGTCATGTATGTCAGGACAATGGCTTCTTTACAAGGGCAGATTTAGAATGAACTACCTCAAAGTCCTGGGAAGGGGGTTAGTTAAGTGTTCACATGGTTTTATGTATTTTTAAAATTTGAAAAATTAAATTATTTTGACTATGATTCTTGAAGATCACTGTCTCTTTCTGCCCTGATTTTCCCTCTGTTACAACACTCCTTATTTTAGTTGACCATTAAGATGCTATTGTGATTAGGAAAGTTGTTTTGGGAATTATTTTCATTTGGATTTGGTGATTCAGGTTTATTTTATCCTTTGTCATCACTCCCATGGTAAGGTTTTGCGGACCCACCCACAGAACAGGAAGGACTTTCAGGAAAACATCCACTGTCCTTCGCGCTGACCTGTCCAGTCTGAAGATTCTGATACAGGGCCAGAAGTCGTGTCGCGTGATAATCAGGTACCATAACCTTGACATCAAAGCCCTCACATCAGCCCTGATGAGAGAAGTGTAGTGGCCACAAAAGGCATGGGATAGGCGAGGACTAGTTTTGCTTTTGCTGTAAATGTGAATTGAGAGCAGAAGATTCATTTTTCTTTGACACTTAATCAAAATGGAAATTCAACACCTCCTGCTAGGGATACACACAAATATGTGTGTATGTGTGTCTGTGTGTGTATGTTTATGCATATATATGTGTATGTATATATATATAATATATATTTATATACACACACATATCATAGTAACCATAATGGGAACATAGATTTTATTTCTTTTTTGATGGGAATTGCTTGGGATAGAATTGATGTGCATTCCTGTATTTACGGGTCACTGAAAAGCTCTGGAGTACCTGTGTGGGCAGTTACACGTTCTATATGTTCCAACCTACCAAATTATGTCTTAGTGTATCTGATGCATTTTTCCTGATGAAAACTGGCAGTGCCATACAAAATAGCACTCAAAATTTCTACCAATTCAGCAAATAGAATGAAGAAACAAGTAATGGTAACAGAGCACCTACACGTATTAATCAATAGATCAGTGTAAGATGAGACTAATTTGATTACATAATAATGTAACTCAATGTACAGAGCAGAGATTTAAAATGTGTTTGAATTGATCTTGTGTATGCCTTAATTTCAGTTAACTTTTGTGTATTTTTTGAGAAATATTAATCAAACCAGTAATTGAAAGAAATATACAAATGTGTCAGGTAGCTAATTAATCAAGATAGCTTGCTTTTTTTTTTTCTTTCTAGATTTTATGTTTGTGGTATTTGCCAGTTTTTTCTCAATTTAAACACTCGATTTCTTACCTAATTTTGGATTTATAAATTTTATTCATTTCTATAGGAGGTCTTTGCAAATCACAAAAAAATATAAAATTATAAAAGTTTCAGCTCTCATAAAACTTGATCTGTCCCTGCCTATTGTATATGTCAATATTGATAGAACAGCTTAAAAGACTGAAACCCACCGGGGAGCATCAATTGTTCTAATGGTCTGTCTTGTCTAACACACTTGGATTCTTTATAACTTATGTGTAATTATGTTTCCATTTTATATTCACTGCCATCATTTTACTAGGTTAGGTTCTGCCAATGCAAGTATTTTAAAAAAAATTTTTTTTCCAGTCTCAATGCAGGAGGATTTATCCTGGCTTAAACATTCAATGTTTCACAGTTTCCACAAAATCTATTGACACCTTATCCTATTGTTTTACACTAAGAAAACTAGGAAAACAAGATAAGTTCTGTCTCTACCAAGTACCAGAGTATGACAGGCATTTGTACAAGTTTTTTCACTCAGTTACACCAGTCTTTCTTAGGTAAATGGTATTTTCCCCATTTTGTAGTTGTAGAGCATGAAGGCCAGTGAGGCTCAATTTACCTATGGAATTGAAAAATGGTAGAAAATTTTAAGCCAGGTCCATGAGACTACCAAACTTACTCGCTTAAGCGTCATGCCATGTGCATTTGAAATTCCTTCTCACACATAGAATTTTCAGTCACATTTCCATGCATGGATAGCTACGCTCTAAGTCTATATACCTCTCTAGGGTTATGGTTATATTTAGACGGCATCAAAATAGTAGATAAATTTACCATCTAAATGTTTCATTTGCTCAATAGCAAACAATCAGTTTTACATTTAAGTGATTGGGTGCTTCAATAATGCATAAGCACACACCAAGTCTATTTTCATATTTTAGAATGTAGTTTGAGGAATTGAAGAGCAAAGGCAAAAAGTAGCTGCAGAGGTGGTAGAAAATTATACACACAAAACATCAACTGCCTGCCTTGTGGTTTGAGATACTGGTTAGTATTTTATACATTTCCAGGTAAGACAGAAGAAACATCAGTAGCCACCTGACATTATTAAGCCTAACTGCTGGCCGACTGTCTTGAGAAGTTTTCTAAATTACATGTTTGAATGTATTTTAAAGTGATTTTTAATCAGTATAAAATTTTCAGTATTTGGAATAAAATATATTCCGCCATTTACTACTGCCCAAATTCATCAAGGTTGAGTTTTAAACTCTTTTCTAAGCATAGTTCACAAAAAGGTTCTTCTCCAGGCTATATAAAGTCCACAGATACATTCAGTGTAGCTTAGGCCCACTGTGTTTTAAAAACCAATGCGACGGGCTTCCCTGGTGGCGCAGTGGTTGAGAGTCCGCCTGCCGATGCAGGGGGCGCGGGTTCGCGCCCCGGTCCGGGAGGATCCCGCATGCCGCGGAGCGGCTGGGCCCGTGAGCCATGGCCGCTGAGCCTGCGCGTCCGGAGCCTGTGCTCCGCAGCGGGAGAGGCCACAACAGTGAGGGGCCCGTGTACCGCAAAACAAACAAACAAACAAAAGAAACACAGTGTAACAAGACCGGTCTCTGTGCAAACTTTAAAGTGTCTAATTTTATTTCTTGGCCCCTTCAAGAGTTTATATTAACCACAAACATCTCAGTTTGCAGGCCTGTCCTACATTCTTTCCCACTGTTCTCATGGACACTGATGTTACTACTCACTTCTGGAGGGCCGCCAAGTCCAAGTGTAAATTTCTATCCAGAGCTCACCTCCAAGTTCTAGACCCATATACCAAAGGCACTTCCAGGGTGTCCTATTTTAATAAGCAACATTATGACACAGTTACTCACGTAAGAAATAAATTTAAAATCATCCACAATGCCCTCCTATCCATCACACGCTGTAATTAGTCAGGCACCAAACTTTTCATTTTTTTTTTTCCACAAATGTCTCTGAAACCTGATCATTTCTGTTCACTTCTCCTTACTCCCTGGTGTATGTTGTCAGAGTGCCTTGTACTATTTTTACATGTGGTTTATAATTATATAGACTTTGGTGGAAGTATTTATAAACACCAGTTTCTCCCATTAGATTCTAAATTTCTTGTGGAGAATGACAATGTATGATTCAGTCTCCATTTTATCCCCAGAAACTACCATCAGTCTTGATAACCACTTCAGTGAAAAATGAATGTGGAACCTTGAGATTACTGCGTTTTTACTTTATGAAATCAAAGAGTTATTAATATCATTATATATAAATTTTTAATGCCTGTTAGATTCTTCCCTAAGATAATTTTATGCAAGTAAAAGTATTGTTTCAAACACTAGGAAGTACAAGAAAATCTTTCAAAAAAGCTTTTATCATTTTACATTACCCAAGCTGAGTATAAAATCACTTCTACAATGCCTTCCCAAGCGTTTACAACTGTGAGGCTTATTCTTTGTAAATTTAATACAAATCTTTAAAAATTATTTCTCTAATTTTTATAAATTTGACTTCTTGCACGGTTCAACTTTTTTAATTTATTGGAAATTTATATTATTTCTATAAATTGTCTTTTAGAGCCATTTCTAATTATACTGATGTATTAATATTTCCTTATCCAATAAAAAGAGCTATTTATATGTTCAGATAATAATAATTTGCTAAAAGGTAGTATCTTGTTAATTGTATTTGTGACATTTTGACATGCCACGTATTTTACACTGTATTTAACCAAAGGTGAACTGTGTTTTTGTCTGTTTCTATGATAAGTAAGCCTTTGCCCATTCTAAAACTGAGACAGATATAAATTTATATTGGTGTCTATTGGCTTTGTATTTTAATTTTTTAGAAGTAATTTTTCAATTTACCCAGTTTTTGTAGTTTAAATTACTTTTACAAAAATAATACATGAAACTAATGGTCTTATAAAATAATTATTATAGATAAAATAAAAGTCCCCTCTGATCCTCACTGCTAAATCCACTGGGTAGGCATTGGGTTAAATAAGGGAAGAATTTATCCAGTTGTGTATGGTGAGGGAAAGACAGCAGGGATAATTTATAGATATAAAGTGAAGTAATCCCATAAACCAACAAGAGTGTAAAGATCTCTGGTACTTTATCTTGTGAAAACAAAAGAGCAAATAATTCAACAGAGCTGAAGAATGGTTTATATTCTTAGGGCCACAACATGGAGAAGAGTTGAAACAGTGGGAGTTTAGCCAAGCAGAGCCTAACTCTCACTAAAGGTGGAAACACACCCACTGTGGCACAGAACCCACACCTTATGGTAATGGAAAGAGCACCATAATGAGAAAAATAACCCCAACTCCAATAAATAGTATTTAGAGATGGTGTTCCATCTTGGCAGGTATTTGAGGACACATTTACATTTTATTTATGTATTTTATTTATATATTTACCATAGGAAAAGAATCAAGTCATCAGTCATTTAAAGGTATAGTGCTCAAGAGATTTTAGATATATTTTTGGACATGCACAGTACTAATAAATTATTCCTTCCATTGAATTTCATCAGAGTCAGTACAGATAATAGATTCAGTAGTTGCACATCTAATCTGTCACCTTTTCCACTGGTTTGGCATCACTGCCTGGAAGAATCCTTGGACTGGGAAGAAGCTGAAGCCCCCTCCTGAGTCCCTCTGTGTAATTCAGCCTAGTCCTGCAGCAATCAGAGCAGCTCACTATTGGACATGTGTATAATTTTAAAATTATGTTAGGTACGTCCTCTTTATGCTCCTGTCCCTCTCTATTATTGTATTTGTGATAGCTCCTAATTTATTAGACTTCTTAGTGAACATTTTAGGTTTTATTAATCAGTACTAATTTGTTGGTGATGGATTTTGTAATTTCTACTGTATTTCTTTTTTTTTTCTTTCTTTTTCTTTTTTTTTTGTGCTACGCGGTCCTCTCACTGCTGTGGCCTCTCCCGTTGTGGAGCACAGGCTCCGGACGCGCAGGCTCAGCGACCATGGCTCACGGGCCCAGCCACTCCGCGGCATGTGGGATCTTCCCGGACCGGGGAACGAACCCGTGTCCCCTGCATCGGCAGGCGGACTCTCAACCACTACGCCACCAGGGAAGCCCCTCTACTGTATTTCTTATTAATTCTTTTCTTCTTTTATTAATCTTGGTTTTTAGTTTTATTTTGCTGTTTGTTCTTGTTTTCTTCATGTAGCCTACTTGAGCTAAAACGTACTTCATTTATTTAAAAACTTTTATGTTGACAGTAAATGCATTTGAAATATAACTCTTTTGTGTTGTTTTATCTATATTCACATATTTAGTGTTGTTGTCATTCGATTCAAATTATTTTTAAAGTTTAATTTGTTTCTTCTCTATTTCCTCATGTTTATGAAAAATGTTGTTTTTTAAATTTCTATGTGTTTATTTGTTGTTACTTTCAAAGTTAATTGAATTGAGGTCAATAATTATGGTTTTAATAATATAAAACTAAGAAATTTCCTGAAATTTCCCTTGTGATTTACTGCATAGTTTTTTTTATAACAGTTCACTGTATATATTCACTGTTTTTAAAATAGGTTTTACACATATTTACTTGAAGTTTGTTAATTGTTTTATTTATTTCTTCCTTAGAGTTATTTATTTTCTGCCTGGGGAACTTTCCATTTTCTTCCAAAGTATATTAAAAATTTCTAAACATTTTTTAGACATGTGTCAATACTCCTGGTAGTTTTATCAGTCTTTTGCCGTAAATATTTGGAGGTTCTTAGTTGTTTAAATACAACAGCTATTTTCCTTTCAAAAAATAAAGCAACTCTGTTTTCTTTTGTAATGGTTTGACTTAAATTTCATTTTGTCTCAGAGTAACACTGCTATATAACATTTTTAATTAATATTTTCTGGTACATTTATATACAGCCACTTATTTTCAATTATTTTCTTTGATAGGTTGCAGCTCAAATTTTAGGCAGCATAATCTTTTAAATCTATCCTGACACAGTTATTGTAAAACCTTATAATTCTGAATTTAATCTTACCATCTTATTTTGCTTTTTATTTTTGCCTTGTGTCATTGATAAATAAATGTCTACTTTAGCTACCTAAAAATTAAAGGGTATTTCTTCCTTATGCAGTAATTCAAGTGTATTCTTGGACATCAGTTGCATCTTCTGCCTCCACAGCCAAAAGGCTCATCCCTCTGGTGGTCCCAGGTTTACATTCACAAAAGGGGTTTATATTCGCAAAACTTTTCCACACTCAAGATGTCCAAACTTTTTAACCTTATTTGAATTGGGCTGTTTCTTCTAAAATCCCACGAAAAAGAATTCATTAAGGTTACCATTGACATTCCCATTGCTAACTGCAGTGATCAGTTTGCCGTCCTCATCTTTGACACAGGTAACCATTCCTCCCTCTTGGAAATATTTATTTATATTTTTGACTTCCTTGGCAAAAACCCCACTTCACTTGTTTTCATTCTAACTGCCTGGCCACTTTAGTCAGTTTTGCAGAGGCTTCCTTTGTCTCCTGAATTTTTGCCCCTTCAGTGGCTCAAGTTTCAACTCTGGGCCTCTTTTTTAATCTAAATTCTCTCTCATAGCCCCTCAATCAGATTCGCAGGGCTTTATTAATTGTAAGGTTGCAGGTTTACAATGTTATGCATATAAATAAATCATCTGGAAATAGTTACTATTTCTGTATCTCATTAAAAACTGCATGTAGTATTTCTCTTTGTTGCATTAGCACTGTGGCCAGAACTTATAGAAAGTTGTGTCTGACAAGGATCCTCCATGAGTTGTTATATATAAATATGCTTTACTCTTTTGATAAAAAAGGTCTACATTCATTATAAATAAAGGAATATAATACGTAAAGAATGAAGTAAAAACAGTCACTCAGTAAAACCATTGTTAACGTTATCTACACATCATTATAGATATCATGACACACATAGAGAGTGTGGGCAAAAGTTAACAAGACCTTTTGCCTCTCTGCATGAGAATTTGGCTTTTGATTAACTTCCTAGTTTTGTTCTCCTAACCTGATAAGATGGAATATGTCAACTATGGTACTAGGCAATGTTACTTAGAGTGGGAAGCCTATAAAGAACTAAAAATAAACTATAAATATTTGATGGGGAGATATAGCTTCCTTGACTGTGGTGGAATACAATAATTGGGCATAATCTCTGAGGGAACATTAGAAACTATGCCTGTAGGACTGTTGCGAGAAAGATTGGATACTATGAGGCTCCTGCTAAATCCTCCCCGGAAACCTCCTACTGACCCAACCTAATGTCCTAAGTCACTACTTTCCTTCATACCCTGATGCATAGAAGTAGTTTGTGCTAATGGTCTCCATTCTCACTTTCTATTTATGCCTTATCTTACAGCTTGAATTCAGGCTAGACCATCCCATGTTAACTTCTGTGTCAAGCGTGGCTGCGTCCTCCACTGCATCTCTGGTGCTCATCCTCCTGGAGGTCTCTGTAACATCTGATACTATTTAATCTTTGAACTTCATTGGCTTCACCATCCTCTCCTTGGATGGATTCTCTGTTCAATCAGACCCATTCTTTTCAGCTCTTCTCACTTCTCTCTTTCTGTTTTCCCCACTAAATGTAGGCATTATGCAAAACAGTATCCTATTTCCAGTTTTACTCAGTTCTGTTGTTTCAGTGATCACCTCAATTTCACACCTGTCAATCTTTCGTGGAAATATTCTGACATGTTTCAACAGCTTGGGTGTGGAAATATAATTTCATCTTTCCTCCAAAACTAGCAACCCCTTTGATACTCAAAGTCTACTCACAGCGCTTCCATTTTCCCCTCATTTGGGCTCAAAATATCAATGGCATTTAGAAACTTTCCATTTCCTCTCAACCTCATCTAAATAGGAGAACCAGGTAAGTCTACATTACCTTTGAATTATACTTGAATTGCTTTTTCTCTCCTTATATTTTATCATTACTACAGCCACAAACTCATTATTTCCCATATACACTACCCCAGTAACCTAAAATTAATTCCATAAATGACAAATAATGGACTCTTGAAGCTACCTACCACCCACTACCAAAAATGTCTATGGCCTACTGAAATAAACCTCACTTCTTTAATCTTCTCTTGAAGAGTTTACACCAAGAATCACAAATGCAGTCTCCTCCCAGGGTGAGGGAGATTGGGTCAAAGCTGAGATGTACCCCATGGAGGTTACACACGCCGTGTAAAGGAAGCAGCTGCTACTCAGCTTCATCGTGACACTCCTTGTGGAAATGTGGTTCATTGATTCAAGGTCTTCAGCTTATTAAAAGAACCCAGAAATCCAAACTTGGCAAATGTGGTAAATCTCCTGATTTGATAAGTTTGGCCTTTATTTTTTTTAAAACTATGTGTATGAGTCAAGCAATAAAGGGTTTGCTAGCCAGATCTGGTCTACTGTCAATTGTCCATAGTCAATCTCTGCTTAACTGCCATTGCTCCAACCTTTTTTCCCAGTTGTTTTATTTAGCATGGATTCCAAAGAGACTAACTCACCATTTGCACAATTTGTACTATTAATTTTCACTTTAGGACCACTCTTCTTCACTGTAACTTCTCTCAAACACCTCCAGTTTCTATCAAATCGCCGCTTGAAGTGAATGTGTCTTTATTCTTTTATGTTGTCTCTACCTCCTATGAACCAACTTTCTTTGATTTATTTCTATATAACCTAGGCTAAAGAATGATTAGGGATAAAAGAAAAGCTTTTGTTCAATAGTTCTAGGCAACTAAACAAAATCTAATGTCTTTATGACTGTGGTTCTCAACGAAGGTGGCACTGCTCCCTAGGGGAACACTGTGGAAAATAGAGGAGATGATCTTGTCGGTCATGACAGCTTTGGTGGTTGAGATGTACTGTCATTTACTAGATGTAGTCAAAGGATACTAGTTATTCTGTAATACGTGTGAGAGTTAGCCCATGTCATTGTCCTATGTCCCTTCCGTCTTGGTAAAATCCTATTAGACATTTATTTTGGCTAAAAACTTGTTTAAATCATCTGAGCCTAGAACCTAATGCTCTTTCACAGAGAAACCAGTATTTTTGCAAGATTTAAATAAACATCATTTTTTTAGGAATGTAACTACTATGTAAATTGAAGGGATATTTTACTTTGTTTTATTTGGATCTTTCACTAAGATTGTCACCACTTTGGAAAATCACATCAGTGGAAGTTGTTTAATGTATTTTGAGTTGCCATTAAAATGCATGTGTATAATTCTGTCTTTTTAGCTGCCATATTCATCTTGATTCTATGTGGATTTGTAAACATCTAATAAATTTGTTATGTTCTAGTGCAGTCATACCTCAGCCTGTTCATATCAATATACATATTACTGTTTTCTAAGTTACTTAACCTAGTTCCTCCTTTATACCACAAAGCATTATTGACTTTGTTTTAAATTTTTCTAAAAAGGTAAGATATTATCTATAAAATTATTTTCTGGATATTAAAGGGGCCATTACAGAACAATTTTTATTATTAAAAAAGGGGGAACTGGGACCTCCTTTCTATGGCAAGCATAAGTGGGCTTTGGCTTTGGCTCCCTCAGGGTAACTTTGATGGTGCAGATAACCAAGAGTGGTGAGATGAGATGTGCAACTTTAAAAAAATATTTATTTATTTATTTTCTTTGTCTTTTTGGCTAGTTGGTTAGTTATGGCATGTGGGATCTTTTGTTGCAGCATGGGTTTCTCTCTAGTTGTGGCACATGGGCTCCAGGGCACATGGGCTCTGTAGTTTGCAGCACTCAGGCTCTCTCGTTTGGGCACGCGAGCTCAGTAGTTGTGGCGCGAGGACTTAGCTGCCCTGAGGCGTGTGGGATCTTAGTGCCATGACCAGGGATCGAACCTGCATCCCCTGCAGTGGAGGGCGATTCTTTACCACTGGACCACCAGGGAAGTCCCGAGATGTGCAGTTTAAAATGGAGTAACATTTCAGGTCAATTTCATCATGTTTAATGATGTGACAAATAAAGGAAAGTAGAAGAATTTAGTTCCCTCGTACCCTTGTTTCCTGTCAAACGAGACTGGTTAAAAAGTCTGCCCAGATGACTCCCAGGGAACCCAAGATTTATTCTTGCCTTAGCAATTAATTTTCTCATGTTTTTGCAAATGATGATTGACTTGTCTCCACTAAATTGCATGATCCTTGATCATACCGACTCTCTTACTCATTTTCTAACATGCCCATTTCCTAGCACATAATAAACAATAACCCTTTTAATTAGAAGCAACAGAAACAAATTCTAACATGAGGAAAACTGGGGTTGTAGGCTTTACCGATGGGGATCACTGAGCCCCATAGAATT
Organism: Phocoena sinus; assembly: GCF_008692025.1. Classification (NCBI taxonomy): domain Eukaryota; kingdom Metazoa; phylum Chordata; class Mammalia; order Artiodactyla; family Phocoenidae; genus Phocoena; species Phocoena sinus. The sequence goes on along the minus strand of NC_045780.1, from coordinate 72,552,106 downwards.
TAAAGAAGAACTAAACAACCCAGCCTCACGGAAACTACAAAAACCAGAATAGCACCAACCATGTTCAGTGTTTGTGTTATGGGGGAGTTGAATACGATAGTTCTAGTTTGGATCATGTTTTCTGTCTTGGTAACAATCAGTCATGCCCGAGGAAAAGGACAAGTGGCACAGTCTTTGGAGAAACTGATGGGTGCTGGTTAGTCACTCCAATTTGTGTCTATCATAAGCACTGATAATATTTGTTTAATAGCTAAGTCGATAAAAGGAAAAAAACTGTTGTCAAAAACATTTTCCACAATATTTTACAATTTTTCTCTAGTCCAGCTCAAGAAAATGAAATTTGTAATGCTAACATTGAACTAAATTATTTTATTTATACTTTGTAAATTTTACATTCACATTAAAATCCATCTATCATGACTGAAAAGTGGAAAGAAAATATTTTGAATACACAAAGGAAGTATTTTTCAGAACTTGGACCTTTCATTCTAAATTGATAAATGAAAATATATTACAAGTGACTACGCAGTATTTTCCTCCAAATATCAGGTTGTATTCCCACATCATTATGATAAACACTTCTCAAAAGTCCTATTAGGAAGTGAGTTGGCTCATGTTTTGTCTAACATACTCTAAGACCAAATGACAATCTATTTCTTCCTTATCTAAAGCAGTCTTCAAAACCTTATATATCACAGTTGTGTAACTCATTCTAGTAGGATATTTATATCAAGTGGAATATCTTATTCGATCAGACTAAATGTTATTCTTACTGGGTTATATGGTATCCTAATTTGAAATTGTAGCAATATTTAGGATTAAACAAAAAGGTAATTAAAACCTTAAATAGCCAATAGATTTAAAATTCACATTAAAATGGAAAAGTGCCAATTATGAAAACGTCTAATTTTGAACAGATAATTCAAACTTAAATCTACATGGTTTTATTTTTATTACAAAACTTTGTGTCCCATTGGATAAAACAGAGAATAAAATTTCTACAAAATAAAAGGGTCATTGGGCAAATTATTTACAACCAATGTCAAAGTAAACTTTGTCAATTGTTGTGAAGGGTGTGAGATTTTACCCTTGCTGAAAGATAACAATTTAACCTGCCATAGTTTCATGAGTGCTATAGAAGACGAGGCTCCTGAGTAAGAGAAAAAGCATATTTTATTATTCATGGTAGCCCCAAATCATCATTTTTGCTCCAGTTCCTTGAGCTCTAATTCCCATGAGGTGATGCAGAGAGGCCCAAGTAATACCTTCACGTGTGGTGCATTATGTGAAAGCAGACCAACCCTGAGCTTAGGGCACCCAAATATTTTATTATGGGCAGTAGATTGCCTGACTGGTGCTAAGAGGAAGACCCCATCTCTATACTCCAGGGGTATTGACTATACACACGCCATTGAAAAGACACTCTATACCACGGCAGTCGGTGCCTCTGTTCATAAGAATGCAGAAATGTTAAAAACTTATAAAGAACAGTTTCCCAACAGACTACTGAAAACTCTCCAAAGGCTTCCCAGGTGTCCAAAGTAAGGTTGCCAAAGTGCGCCTGAGACCGGAAAATTCACTTGGTTTAATTCTGACTTGTTAGTCCCCTTTTCTTCTTACATAAATGATGTAATGTTGCTCAACCCCTAACAGATAGGCGGACTGTGAGTCAAAAAAACCACTGTTAGAAAAACAGTTCTGCCTGCAGACAACTGAGAATCTTGTAGTTTCCTACAAAATGCAGGAGGAGTAAACAGATGACCAGTAAGATTATTTCTTCACAGCTTATACTTTTATTCACCTGTTCCCCAAATCTCAAATGCCCTTTGCTTTTTATATCGCCTTGATTATGTTAGAATTACTTCCTCTCTTGCTTTACTAAGATTTACTTTTGCATTAATACCAAAAAAGTTCTTTAGACTTAATTTTGTACACGTTTGCTCTATTGATCTGAATAATGTTTCAGTTTAAGAATTTCCCCTTCACCAAATGGAGAATATTAATTTGTATTGTAAAGCTTCATATATGACGCTACCCAACTAACAATGTCCAAACTCGCTTGTGCTTTGATTTATTTAACCTTAAAAACTAATTTGAAAATATTAATTTTGGAAACTTGTGCTAGCTAATCTTCAGTGCTGTTTCTCCTTGGCTTTGAAAATAGATTTTTGAAAGGGGTGTACTAGATTAATCATCTGTTGAATATGGTAGCCATTAATCCCATTGTTATGAATTTTAAATGTGGCTGGTACAAATGAGCAACCGAATTTTTAATTTTATTGAACTTTAATTCATGAGAATGTAAAAAAAACTAATGGTCAATTTGGTTATCTGAAAACTTTTAAGTATGTTTGGAATACCTGGTATATATGAATCTGCTTTCTGACAGTAAATTTAATGAAAGCTAAATACAGATCAAGTATTTCCCATGAAAACTGAGCATCCAAACTTAGATGTGATTTAAGAGTGGAATTCAGAACAGACTTTAAAAGAAGATATTTTTACATTACACAGAAGGTTTGCACTATATTGGACAGAGCTAGAAACTTTCAATTGTGTGTATTCTTCAAACTGCTGGTAACTTTTTATGTCCATATTTTCTAATAAGATCTCTGTGTGACTGCATTCAATTACCAGAAATCCAGTCATATATGTTAAAGACTTTTGTTAAAGGAATCATAAGTGTCTGTCAGTTTTATTAAATATTTCTTTACATACTTTGGAAATAATTTCAGTGATAAGTGATTCAAAGTATAAGTGATTTAAACTAATCCAATTTAATGAATCTGTGTTTAACCTGATCAGGATTCTTGTTAAGCCTCACGTTGCTAGCTTTGCTCATTATATTTAAATCTGTTTCTACACGGAAGCATCAAAACTATTTCTACGTGAAAACCGGTAGCATTATGAAGCCACAGGACAGTGCTACCCCGAGAGCATTTTGGTGGCAGGTTTAACCTAATCCACTGATTCCATTTTAAAAATATCAGAAACAGAGAACCATTTGAAAATGTTATTTTCCGTCTGGGGAAAATTCTGCATTCTCTACCCAACTGGATAGTGTATCAAATTGATTTAGAATTGTGCCAACACAAATGCAGCTGTTTAGAAATGGAAATGTTTACTATGTAGAAACTCCAAACTGCATCCCATAATATGTTTAAGGTCAAGTTCACCCAGGGAGAAAATCCTAGGGCACAAGCTGAGGGACAAAGGCTCCATCTGCCCCTCACCCCAGAATCCATCACTCCTTCTTCTCTTGGTCTTCATTTCCTCTCTCACTGTAATGCCAAGAGAAACATCTGACCCAAATACAGGAATTCCAGAGCAGTAGATCAGAAGTGTGATGTCTCTGATTACCCTGATTTGTGTGTGTGTGTGTGTTGTGCAAATACTTCTGTGCTAGGACAGAAGTATTAGCAAAAGGAAAGACAAAGAGACACAACCAAAGCTAGTCCATCAGTGTGTATTTGCTTTTTCTCTTCACCACCCTGCTCTGCCTTCTACACGTTTTGAAGTTCATTGTAAACTACTTTTCTCCTACTACCTCTGTTTACTTCCCAGTTAGCTGTAACTCCTGTGTTTGCCTTTGTTTTTCATTCTGACTGACTTCATTTAGCTTCCGCCTGACACATGTGATTTACACATATGTTTCAATAATGTGGTGGACCCATTTTTTAATTATTTTATTCGTGAACATCTTTAATGGGCATTAAACTCACTGCTATATTTATGTGCAGAAATCTGATCGTTACTACGTTGTAAGGAGAAAAAGATAAAAAGAAATATAACTTTGTTTATCTCCTCTAATTAGTTGAAGTTGTCATAATAGAGAAGCTCACTTCTGATAGCCTTCAGATATTTAAGTTAGATCATCTCGGTCTTCGGTGGAGAACGCCAAGTTTAAAAGTCTTCAGTATTTTCTTTAATAAATTGTGGATACTTGAGGGCTTAGGAAGTATTTTCTCTTTCTTCTGTTTAATATGCTAGAATACTATTCATCCTGTTCTAGCTTTAAATAGACTTAAGTGTGAAATAAACAGTAAGATGTCTTTAAATATCATTAATTCTCTGAAAGCTTTAAAATATTACCAAGTTATGTAGACATTGTTTCCCTTCACTTGTTCGAAGGCTAATTCAAACCAGCAGTAAAAGTTATGATTGAATATTGATTCTGAAAGAATTAAAACTTGAATGCATTCCACTTAATTTTGATAATTAAAATATAGACAATGAAATTATACAGAGCTGTAATTGTATTTCTATGCAAAAATATCCACCAAATTAAAGGGAAAAAATAAATGCATCACACGTCCTCTGAGCAAGGAGAAGCTCTTGCATGCACATGCAGTTTTAGCCAGTAAAACTATTATTAAAGGTCTTGGAGATGAACCAAATCACAACTCATTCTCAAACTTTAAAAGTTTTAGAAGCTTTGCACATCTTTCCATTTAGCCTTCACAGCAATGCTATGAGGCAGGTGTTATCCTCACGATAAAAATGATGAAGCCAACTTCCAATTGCAAGGTAGTGCAACAAAGAATTTTCTGACCCCTATTCTCTGGCAAATGTCCCTTAAACTGTGCATAGAATGAGGATCAGTGTGCAATTTCTATCTTCAGGAGAAGAGATCTTTAATCTCACACATCGTATAGGCAGAGAGCGTGCACAGGGAAGATGACTGATGCAGTGAGGGGAAGAAATCAAGGTCTAAAACCAAATACGGAGGCCACAAAAGACAAGGACCAGTTACTCTAGAAGTGACAGAAAGAGAGTGCCATTTGCCGGAAGTCTACCTGAGGGACTGTGGAGTCATCATGGCCACCCTGGACAGACTGAGGTTTACACCTTCACGGAAGCCCGAAGAGTCATTGCTGAAGAAATGGGATGGGTCAGCACTACTGAAAACAGGGAGTGGGAGGTGGAATTAGAGAAACCCTACATTCCGAAGGGCGAAACCCTCTGCGCCATCCTGTTTTCTGAACCCCAAATGCCCAATCGCAAGTTGTACCATGCAAATGTCTGGAAGAGCCTTATCTGAAGACACTGAAAGTTTCCAAATGAATCCGTTGCTGTCAGCTTGATCACCACGCAATTCTTTTTTTTTTTTTTTTTTTTTTCTTTTTTTTGGCTGCACCTTGAGACTTGCAGGATCTTAGTTCAATCCCCCAACCAGGGATTGAACCTGGAACTGGAAGTGAAAGCTCTGAGTCCTAACCACTAGACTGCCAGGCAATTCCCCCCATGCAATTCTTAGAAAAGAGGAAGGTGACGGTGAGCTGCTGTTTTTTTCCAGTTATTATAATTACATTGATTTTCGTATCTTTTAGCTTTTTCAAAAGTATGTCAATTTGTTATCTTGATAAAAAGTAGGTCAGATAAAAATAAAAATGAGAATCACAAAGGTTAAATAACATGCAAGCGGACCCATGACGAGAAGCAGCGAGAGACAGAATGTCCACTCACCCCTGATATTCTAAAGCTAACGCTCTTCTAGCATAAGAGATTGGTGTCTGGATACCTTTTGCTGTATGCACGAACAATATGGAATAAAAAATTATTAGATTAAAAATGCAACGTTCACAAGTGCATTTGGCATTTTAAAAGAATAATGTGATTCGCAACAAAAAATATGTAACAACCTAAACACCTGACACTTCAGGAAATTATTGCCAATTTATCACTGAGCCTGACTCACAGAAAAATAATCTTCAACTGTTCTCACTATGTGGAAGGCTAGGAAATAATTATCTATTATTACCAGAAAATAGGCACTATATTTCAGCCAGCAGTAAGGCAAAGCTATTTTAATTTTTTTTTAAGTTATAACACAAGTGTGTTTGAAGTCTGTTTTACTCTTTGTAGTTTTTTTTAACTTTGATGCTACAAAGTTGATATGACAATAACTTAGACATACAAAGCCACTTAGTGATCATCTGAAATGAGGTGGACACTGGGTAAATTCATTTTTTGTGGCAGACTGATAGACATATAATCACAAAACAATGTATAATTAAGGGGCATTTTGCCCAGCAGAGACCAGGGAACTGGGAATTGTAGAGGTGATGATATCAGAACTGAAATGTGGAAGATGGATTAACGCAAGTTCTGAAGAAGGTAGAGTGTGAAAAGGCAATCGGGATTATATGAGTCATGACACGTGGGCATAAGAGACCATGGTGTTTTCAAATAACTGCAAGTTATTCATTTTAGGTGAAATTTTGTGTTTGGGGGAAAAAGTGATATCGCTAAAATAGGCAGGAGACAGAGCATAAAGATGCTTCTAGGGCGAGGTAAAAAAGTCTAGTCATTTTTCAGGCAGTGGATCCATCGAATTATTTTTTTTAAATAAGAAAACAATTTTAAGAGAAAATATATATTATCAGTTTGCAGAATAAATTAAGACTGGAAAATTGAAGTGGTAACATTGAAGAGAAAGGATTGGATAGATTTGAAAGCTCCTTAGTCCAACAGAAGGTGATGACCAAGGGGACAAAGAAGGTGAAGAAGAAAGCCCTCAGGAGTCTGGCAAAGGCAATCTTGTGCATCTTAGTGGAATTCTCAAAGAGAGCAAATATTGGCTATCAAGTGAGGCTTTATGTCTAGTGTGTTTGTGGAATATATTTATGAGTTCACTTTTAGACTTCCATTCATCTATTCTAAAATATCTACTGGACATTTTCTATATACCATGATTTGTTTATATAGATGGTTATGTCCCTTTATTTTGGGTGGGTGTGAAATATCTCAATGAAGGTGGGCAAAAATACACTTTGAACTCCATCCTGGACAGAAGTATTAAATTTTTTGTTCATACTACCACGTATAAGTTCATGAGACTGGGATGAGTTTTTTTGGAGAAAACATAACAATTACGGCAAATACTTGTTAATTTAAGATTTAGGTTGATAAAGCATAAATACATATTGGTAAGAAGGGTAAGAAATTTGAATGGAACACTATGAAGGACCTATTGAGCTGAAAAATCTTGCATTTTATAACTATAGATCATTAACATTGCATTAATAAAGCAAGTAAAAAAACTGATGCATTTTAAACTTAAAACTCAGGCAGATTTTTAATTAAAAATGTAATTCATAATTATAATTTATTTCAGAAATATAGATTGTGTTACCTCTGAATAATTTTTGAGTATTCAAGATGTATCATATTTAAATCTATGACCATTATTTTGTGTTCAGATATACTATAGCTGGTATGAGTAAAGATACTTTCTTGTGCATAATATAATTGAATAGAGAAGGTCATCAGCAAAATGTTCTTCCTGTTTCTTTATAATGAGAGGAATTGCCAAATGGGAGAAAGGCACAGTTTGGTTCCCTCCATGACAAGCTCTACGGCATGGCAGCTGTTCAGATAGCTACTGCTATGATCAAGTTTGCGTAGTACTTTATCAAGGGGGATTTTATTCCAAACAGAGCAACAGTCCTTTGTGTCTGATAGGTTGAAGATCCAGTGGAGAATCCGATGGTGGAAATGGATGGCTCTTTTCTAGGGATGGGATAGAGGGGATTTTTTTTTCAAGTGACCCAAATGGCCGATGACTCTCTTGTTCTCCAGGCTATGGCTCGAAGGAGTGAGTCACCGCCCAGGCAAGAGAGCACTGCATTGCTGTCTTGGAGCAGAGCATCACCAAGGCCACCAGCCAAGAGGCTGGGACATTGACACATAGAGTGTTTTGGCACCTCAGCCAGCAGGGAGCGTGTGTCCTTCTCCCAATACTGAGTTCTGAGCATCCTGCTAAGCCCTCAATGAGAAACGAAGGCAGATTTCACCAAGTAGAGATAATAGGCACTCAGTATTTCATTTATCACATGCAAGCTGTGTGTGAATGTCATGTACACTGGGCCTCACATGGAGGCCCAAGTTTTATTTAAATAACAATTTCAGTGGAGAACATAAACTCTCATGTGAAACAAATCCAATATTTAGTTGTCAGAAACTGTACGGAAACTGTAATTAGTTAAAGCCTCATTCTCTTTCTTTCCCAAATAAGCCATGAAGCAATATTATTTGTACTTAAAAAGTAAGGTTTTAATGAGTGTCACAAAGCACTGTTTTATGTAACTATGAAGGATATTATATAGTCCAAAACAGCAAAAGTCACATCATAAAAATATTCTTAGCTCTCTGTAACCTACATTTACTGCAACAGACAGCAGTCCTCCTATTTCACAAAATGCAGAGTAAACTTTTTTAGGTGTAAAACCACTTCTATGAAAGGTCAGGAACTAGATATGAACAGTTTGAAAAATACATGTTTTTAAATTAAATGATATTGATGTTTTTTTTTTTTTTTTTTTTTTTTTGCGGTACGCGGGCCTCTCACTGCTGTGGCCTCTCCCGTTGTGAAGCACAGGCTCCGGACGCGCAGGCTCAGCGGCCATGGCTCACGGGCCCAGCCGCTCCGCGGCATGTGGGATCTTCCTGCACCGGGGCACGAACCCGTGTCCCCTGCATCGGCAGGCGGACTCTCAACCACTGCGCCACCAGGGAAGCCCTATTGATACGTTTTTGCTCTTCAACATCCTTGAACCCTGAACTTTGGTCAAAAACTCAGATATTAAATGCCTATATTCTATTTAATTACCTGCAGGAAATCAACTTGAAATGGAAATATTCATGAAAATGAATTATTAGGCTATAAGCAGGCATTCAAAATGGAGTGTAAGTTTAAGATAATTTTACCAATGTTAATTTTGCTATGAATATCAAGCACAATTCCATGGAATCATTACAGAATCAAGGAATACAATTCTGTCTCCGTCTCTTTCCAGATGCTTGTCTTTGGATGTTACTGACTTTTTACTTTTAATATTGAAAAATGAAACTACTTTACTTGGTTCTTCTGAGGAATGACTCAGATTAAGTGAATGAAAGTGCTTGTAAACGAGAGAGACAAATAATAAATGTGATTACATGGAAGGTACTAGAAATAGCAGTAGAAATAAGAGATTGCCTGATACAATTTCCACATTCGAAATTAAAGAGTGAGAGGCAAGAAACGTGACTTGCCTAATGTCACTAGGAGATGAGATCGGAAACTGAATCTTGCCCTCACTTCCCTAACTTTTCCATTTTCATCTGTGGATTCTTTTACAAGATACCAAGATCCTAGAGAGAAGACTGGTATTGTGATTTTTATGATAATACCTTTCAATAGGGCCCCTTAACGTTTTAACTGGGCACATTACGGCTCAGCTAAAGGATGATTTTTTCATAGCTTCCCCCAGACACCCGTGTAGCCAAGTGACTAAGCTCCCCCCCAGAGGTGGGACGAGCATATTGTGGTACTTTGGTAAAGTTACCAGAAAAACAGTACAAACAATCTTCTTATGTCTTTCTTCTACTCTGCTGTTTGGAACATGGAGATACTGATTGAGGTTCTAGAGCAATTCTGGATGAAGCTAATGAGAAGGACATGCTACCTTTGGCCAAGTAGGAGGCTGTCATGGGGTTCCTGGAGACCATGAAGAAGCCACAGAACAACTGGGTTGCCACTTCTGGATTATTTTACTGGAAAAAAAATTGAAGTTTTATATCGCTCAGTTTTTCTTATGTGGGGCTTTTCGTTTTCATGCTGCTGCAACTTCTCTAACTGAAAAGTGAATTAAATGAGATGTAGGGATTGTATTAAAAGAAGAGAGAAAATGGGTATTGGGATAGGGAATTAAAACTTTCTGACACTAATTTAATGAGCTCCCTATATAGTCATTCAATCATTTATTAGAAATTAACAAAATATTTATCAGAGATTCACTGAGTACCAATCAATCTGCTCGCTGGCCTGAATCTCAAGCTGAGTAAAGGCAGCATTATGAGGTGCTGGACCACAGTAACACAAACCAGCGTGATCGACGTGTGATCTGCAAACGGTCTGTTACCCATCTACAAAGAAATATGCATGGAAATTGAGTGCGTCTTAATTTTTGTTGTAGTTTGGCAGAGTAATTTACCTCTGTTAAATCCTATAACAAATTGTTTAGGCATATATTTCATGGTTTTAAATTGCAGTTTTACCAAATTTTTCTTATATTTAACAAAAGTATTAGTTCAAGACGGTGTGCAAATAAAACAAAAACCCAGTGTGAAGATACAAACATCAGAGACAGTGTTGAATGAGAACACGTCTGATGGTGAGGACCCTACTCAGACTTCCTGAAGTGCGAGCAGAATCACATTTTGAGGATGTGTATGAGCTTAACTGAATCTTTCGTGTGAGACGGATGACAGTCCAACATGAGTGATTTGATAGTCCTTACTTCCAAAAGAGATGAAGTTCAAACAGAGAAAATTTTAGCCTTCATCAAGCAAGAAGTACCCAGAATAATTGTGGCATCAGGCTTCCCAGCTTTTTTCTGTCTCCACCTACATTGCAATCTTTTGTCTCCTGTGATTGTTGCTTCCATGTCTCTGCTTGGGGCAGAGAGTTTCACACACTTTTCTAAAGCTGCAAGGCACTTTATTATGGGTTTTAGATGTATTGATTGCTGACTACTGGCCAAAAGTGCTTCTGGAAGTATTTTCTTTCTTCTCTTATTTCTGGTGGCCTCTTTGGGCTAATGCTCATTTTCTCGTTGGATCTCACCTAAGGCTGGAAATAGTAGGCAACACATTTCAACGTCCTAATTTTTTTTTCTTTTTACCCAGCCCCCTAACGCTATGGTCATGAAGGGCCCATTACGTGAGTCTAAGATACAACAGGTATTAGAGCATCTACATTTATGTGACAGGATGGACTACTTATCTTTCTTAACTTTCGTGTCTTACCAGCTTTATTTTCTGGCAGGTCTCTTTCCCCACAGAGAACAGATCTGGCCGGGGAGTGGGGAGTGGAAGACAGAGGGTTAAAAAAAAAAAAAGAACGCTGAATGGACCAGTTTAACTGCCCCTGGACTAATTAACTTTCCTGAAAAGATAGGTTACTTCAGTTACCCTAAGTCATATCCCCATCCCAGAGGTGGGCAATGTCAAGCTGAAGCAGGGTCTCAGAGTGATGTAGGGTAGGGAAGGGCATGGGATAGACTGACAAAAATTGGGGGAATTCCCAAAACAGATGCTTAACTTCAACTCAAGAGATGTAATTAAACACAAAGTAATTGAAAGTACTATAAACATTAAGCATTTACGAGTTATCATGATGCATTTACAAGTTTTCATTTTTGTTGTAATATAAATTTTTACATATTTGTTTTAATAATATGGATTAGTGCATGAGAAAAATGAATTTCAAATTTAACCTTTTCAAAAAAAAATTTTTTTTGAAGCTTTTGCATGGAAAACATAACCAGGAAAAGAGCCACAGAAAGAACTGAGAGCAAGTCTTTGGCTAAAGGTCTCTCATGTCAGTCTCCATCCCGCTTATCTCCAAAGCTGAAAATTGTTAACTTACATTAATTCAGCTCTGTATCACTACAAAAGCCCTGTATATAAGACAATCATATTACCTGAGAATAAGAAGAGATATATTTCCCACATTTTAATTGTTTATATGATTTTTAGTATTTTTTTTCCATAGGAACCCAAACAATTTAATAAGCAAGTCTGAATAGTGACTGCATGTGCCACATACCTAGAAATTCAGGCAGGCATGGGCTAAGGCTGGGCAGAGGCAGTTAAAAAGAGGGAGCTGTGAGCTGCCATGGACTGGATATTTGGGATGTGTGCTGGATATCACAGAAATAAAAACTCATCCATTTTTCAGTCCAGCCACTGGCTGGCTCTGGTAAGCAGTGTGCCAGGTCCTGTGGGCATATTAACTGGCAAAGCTTAAGCCCAGCTTTGTACCCTGCACTCATAGAATAATGAATCGAGATGAGTGAGCCTAGCATCAGTTTTTTTTCCTGGAAAACATCAGCTATTTTTTAAATGTTTGGAAATAGCAAATCCTTGATTAAAGACAAAGAACAATCACCCTCCTAATGTCTAAACCCAGACATATTGTGATATGGAATTAACGTATCATTTCTGATTCATTTAATCTTATCTCATCACAATGTTATACTCACAGTGCTATTTTATAGGTCAAATTGCTGTTCAGCTTTTAAATTAGGCATTTAAAAGAATCCAGAAATAACATTTTAACCAGGTGTAAAAACAACTTGAAATCTGCATGGTCCAAGCTAGTTGAAAACATGGATTTCATGATTTCACATGGGCTCCATACCACACATTCCTCTGTAACTACAGGACATAATCTTGCCAATCAACGGTAGGGATCTCCCTCAGGATCTTACCTTTACGACTTGTATAATGCCTATGTACACTACAGTCTAATTATTATAAAGATTTGGCTGTTTAAATAGTAAACATTTACCCAAATTTTCCCCATAAATAAATTACTGTCTGGGATGTTAGGCTCCTTGGGACATCCATAAAATATTTCAGTGACCTCTGGTTCATTTAGTAAAATAGTTCACTCCAAGATACACAAGTACTCTGGAAAGTGGCATACCTTAGTTACTGTTGGGCAGTAGTATACATACTAGCAGGCACAGGAAGTGATTCTATTCTTCAAACAAATTCCAAAATTACTGATTTTCTGTCTTTCCAGTGATAGGTAGGAGAACTAGAGCATTTAATGAATGTTATTAAAAGTATATTAATATGGGGTATGTTGTATGGTAGAAAGAGTAATTCTGAGCTGATCCCAAATTATGTTACTGTCACTGCATGTAGATTAAATTGCCTTGTAGGATTTATACAGGTAAAGGAAAGGCCATTGCAAGTAGTAAGAAAAGAAATGTTTCTGATGCATTCATTCATTGTATATGCATCATTCATTCAAACTGGGCAGTCAACAAGCGCTTATTGATGTTCTACAGTGTGTTTGTCAACATGCTTCAGAGACACACGTAGAAGCAATGAATTATAACAAATTGTGATAGGATTTAGGAGAAATGTATGATATTATAAGGAAACAAATAATGAGAACTGAATGGTTCAGAAAAGTCTTCATAAAAGGATGACATTTTCCCGAACCTTGTGAGATTTGAGTAGGTTGTCAGCAAGGATGTGTGGGAAAGGAATTCCACTAAGGTACTAACATCTGTAGAGGCTTTGCAGGTGAGGCATACTGGAAGGGCAGGCATGCAAGTTCTTTGATGAATTCATCAATGTCCAAGTCCGTAAAATGAACTCCCTTGCTCTGTGTCTGTGATTTTTATCTAAGCCATTGTGCTGGAGAATTTTACATTGAGGAACCAGTCAAAGAAGAGGGAGAAAATTGGGATTTTATAAAACAAGAGAGTCATTGAGGAAGAGTGGATTTGGGGTTTATCCCACACAGGGGAGGGTGATCTTCTGTGGTTAGCCCAGGAACACAAAATAGAGGGGGTAGATTTACTGCCTTTGCTGTTTTCCCAGAGTGCTGGGCTCAGACAAATTTTTGTCAGTCCCTAAGACTCTGGGATATTGACCTAAAGTAGTAAAACTCTAACAGACAAATATCAGATGACCTGCAGATATTAAAAAAAAAAAAATCCTAGTCCAGGGAAATAAAAGCAATTACTGAAAACAAATAAAAACAAAAGAACCACAGAACTGAAGACATAAAATTCTATATTATCATTTGAAAAGTCCTGATTGAAAAATAAAATGCACATATCTATGTGTATATATATATAATCATGCATTAGTATGAAAGCAAGTGAGCAAATTTTGCAAAACATTATGATATTTATTAATTTTACATTTGTCAAAATTATTTCAGAATTATATACAGACTTCTTTCACGAATGCAAGGACATGAAGGAATTTTAGTGTTTTGAACAGTGCTTGAACTCAGTAGTGAAACAATATATGTGGTACAATGAAAAAATAATACTTTTTCTTTAACATTTAATATTGAGAAAACACCCTAAGAAACATATGTTAATAAATGTCTGCATGGATGCATGAATTAAAGAATGAAGAAATTTGAAATTTAAAAATTTGAGGGATATATATACTTATATTTTTAAATTATGAATTAGAAATAGAATATTACCTCTGCATTTTAAAATTTAGTCTTAAATTTAATTTCTATTCTGCTCATTTCAGAATGGCAACTGGTATAAATTTAGAGGGGAATATCTAGCAACCTTATGTACATGTGTGCATACAAGGATAGATACATAGATAGATAGATAGATAGATAGATAGACGATAGATACTATAAAACAAGAAACTTCACTTGCCATCTGGTTCTATAAGGATTAAGTCATTAACCACTGCAGTTGCTGACCTACAGTTATACCCTGAAAGGAACTGAGGATGAAGAAGAGATAAGGCACCCTGTGCTTTGGGAAAACAGGTAAAACAGAAACATAGATAGTTTGATATATTTCAGGGGAAATTTTTAGTGAACCCGGATTCTAGCATCTTCCCATACTTAGAAAAGCACTATAATCATCAACGGAGGTATCTATTCCTCCTGACTAGCAGTAACCTTCTACTGAGCTTGCATGTGCTTCTTAGCCAGCACCGCATGTATACTGGCCTGGCCCCCTGCCTCTTCAGAGCTGAGAGGCTGTCTCCCAGACTACAGTCCTCAGTATGACATTGAATAAAACTCAACTCACAACTCTTTTTGAGTCTTTTTTTTCCTCGTCCACTATACATACCTACATACGTGTTTAGAGATCGATGTGTGTATACGTATGCATACATACATATATACATACATGTAGTTTGCATAGTAGATTGTTTGTTTGATAGGTGCTCTGAATAATTATCTCCCTTGACCATCCTTTTCTGGTAATTTGCAGGTTAGTTCGTACTCCTCCCCAATTCCCATCTTGCTCAGATTTCCCTGAATTCCTATATTCTTTCCTTAGATATACTAATATATTTAATAATTTAGAGTTAAAGCCTGCTGGCCCTGGGGGCTTTCAGTCTCTTTAAACTGAAAAGTCTTCTTTACGTGTTGATTTTACAGTTCAATCTCCCAGGACAATTTTATTTCCCTCTTTTACTGGTGCTTGGGGGATTCTTCATGTCTAACTCTTGTGCCAGTTACAGCATGTTGGCATAAAAATTCATTGTGTGTTTGAGGAATAGCAAGTAGCCTCCTGGAATTACAAAGCAGAGGTACTGGGGCAGGAGGGAGGAAGGAATGGGAATATTATGTCAAGGACTTATTCAAGGACAAAGATCCTTTGTCATGAACATTTGGCACTAGTATATATTGGGCTTGGTCAAGTCAGGGCACTCCTGTAGTGCACAGCATAAGGACATTCATCTTTACTACATTGTCAAAGCTCTAATCCAGCAAATCCAAGGTTACCTTGCATGTAGCTCTATAGAAGTTCATTATCTGTCATGATCTTCTTGTGGAGATAAAGCTAAAAGTCATTGCTCTTTTATTATTATTATTACAATTTTTTTTTTTAGAACTGTGACATTTTATGTATGCCTTTTCCCTCCACTCCATTGTTTTTTAAGCATTAGAGACACTCGTTTCCCGATGACGTAGCTTGAAGACAATGCTCAGTGTAATCGAAATAACTTGATGATCAGGTAGATAAGAAATAGCTTTGTCTTGATTTTCAACATGTAACTTAGACTATGGCTCAAGGAATAGTTCATAAAAATCTTAAAAATAAGAACATTAAATGAATGGATAAATCATAAAAGCACTGAGAATCTAAATTTTTCTCAAAATATCCATTGGTATTTTTATGGAATACAATAACACAAATATAAGTTAAATTTATTTGAATCATAGTCCAGATTTTTGTATGATTAAGGACAGGTGTTTAGAGTAGTTCTGAACTTTAAAAGCTAAGTATTTACATGAAAATAAAGAGCCTCCTCTAGGGGACTGAAATCGACTGAATAACTCCATTGCCATTTCTAGTAGATGGAAGGAAAATTCAGTAACTCAATCATTCCATATGATCAAGCTGGTAAGAAACTCTGAAAGAGCTTTACTAATTTTTACTTGAAAAAGTATGTGATGGATGGAGGGACGGAGAACACCCACATCTATTACCTTGAAAAGTGTTTGGAGTTGCAACACGGATTCCTTGCCATTAGGATTCAACAATTGTGCCAGTGCAAGAACTGAAGAAAAAAACCGTGAGAGACACACAGAATATCAGTATGAAGGAAGGAAAAAGAAGTATTTCTCCAAGTTCAGTTAGAGCCAAGAAAGTACTCCAGTGAAAATATGATTGTGAGGGTCTGTATTGATTATTTTTCAATGACTTTTACAGTAATGTTTTACATTTGTATAGAAAAAAAAGGTGATTTCAACAACTGCCAACGCTAGACGCAGCCTGGGACCCTAAAATCAAGCTGTTCTTTCCGCTTCTCACACAGGGAATAATAGTGAAGCTTCTGAGGAATTACTTCATTGACAATTTAGTTCACGATGTGCAAAGAGGGGTACAGTTCAACTCACTCTGCTGTAACTATACGGACTCGAGTTTTGCAGCAGCAAAAACAGCTTGTGTTTTTTTTTAACATCTTTATTGGAGTATAATTGCTTTACAATGCTATGTTAGTTTCTGCTGTATAACAATCAGCTCTATGTATACATATATCCTCATATCCCCTCCCTCTTGCATCTCCCTCCCACCCTCTAGGTGGTCACAAAGCACCGAGCTGATCTCCCTGTGCTATGCAGCTGCTTCCCACTAGGTACCTATTTTACATTTGGTAGTGTATATATGTCAGTGCTACTATGGATAAAGAAGATGTGACACATGTATCCAATGGAATATTACTCAGCCATAAAAAGAAAGGAAATTGAGTTATTTGTAGTGAGGTGGAGGGACCTAGAGTCTGTCACGCTGTCTGAACAGCTTGTTCTTGTGTAGACTTAATGACGCAAAATAACACCAATAACAGATACATTGAGAATGAAAGTGTCAATTTCATATAGTTTCTTTTCCTCATAAAACTGCACTTATAGGCCATCTGATACATTTTATTTCTCAGTGACACAAAATAATATGTAAGATTCAGTAGAACATCATTGAGCCCCAGCAAAGACAGAATAAAAATAAAACCTCCGTCAAAACAAGATAGTTTGCGGGCTTCCCTAGTGGCGCAGTGGTTGAGAGTCCGCCTTCTGATGCAGGGGACACGGGTTCGTGCCCCGGTCCGGGAAGATCCCGCATGCCGCGGAGCGGCTGGGCCCGTGGGCCATGGTCGCTGAGCCTGCGCGTCCGGAGCCTGTGCTCCGCAACGGGAGAGGCCACAACAGTGAGAGGCCCGCGTACCGCAAAAAAAAAAAAAAAAAAAAAACAAGATAGTTTGAAACTTATTTTCTCTGTATCTTAGTTGCTCCCCAGATTTAAATTTGTTACCCCAAAAATAGAAAGAAAAGAAGAGGAAAAAGAGGAATTATTGGCACTTTCTTTTCTTTTCTTGATAACATCATGGACTCACACACTTTAATTTTTTTTAATTTGAAAATCTAGAGCAAGATTTAGATGTATTTTGAGTATTAAATACGTGCAACTTATAAAAATTTTAATACTCAGTGATGATGAAGATGAATGGGTTACACACTCTCCTTAGAAAAGGGTATTTTGATATATTTGTTGCAAAAATAATCGCCTTATATTTTTTAAAAGCGATACAAATCTAGAAATGCATCCTAATTAAAATCGAAATACAGATCAATAGTTACTGGATAAGCTTCATTAAAGAATTACATATAAAGGTGAAAACCTATAATTTACATGTCAAATACTAGAAGGATCACAAATTAAATTAATTTATATAATTTCTGGAATTTTAATTTTTAAAAAAGTTTCCTGAATTAGGTAACTATACTAATTAACTACCTATATTTCTTTTCTCAATTTCCATCACACCTATTAATAAAACCTGTCAGTGTCTGTTCTAAATGGTTACTAAACTGTAGATGAATGCTGCTGCTTCTTTTTCTTCTCCTTCCTCTCTTTCTCCTTCCCCTCCTTTTTCTTCCTTGCTAAGATTTCAATCTTTTCTTTTAGCTTTCCTAAAATAAAATGTTTCAATAATTTTATTTAGTAACTTCTTGATTGCTAAAGGCTTAGGTTGCCTCTGATAATGCACTATAATAAACAAAGGTATAAAGGATGTCATATATATAACATGTGGGGGGGGTGGGGGTGTATAGTATGGACTTAATTCTTTACTTGAGTTACATCCCTAAATGTGGAATTGCGAAGTGAAAATTTTTAGAGTTTTTGTTGTAAATGGCGAACTGCTCTTTCAGAAATGCGGTGACAGCATACTCTACCACCATCGTAGGAGTACAAATCTCTTATTGACTTTTCAATTCTTGTCCTGAACCCTCCATCTACTTTTTCTTAATCTAATCATGAAAACTCTTATCGCGTCCCATTTTATCTTTCAGCTTTGTTTACGGTGATTTTTGTCACAGCTTTAAACTTTTTATAAAGTCAATGTCTTCCTTTAGAGATTTTGTGGTTTTAGAAGTTTTGTCATCTCAAAAAACATTTTTGAAAAATCCCTACATTTGTGTTACATTATTTCAGATTTGACGTGTACACCAATTTCCTGTGGAACTTATTTTGATGTCAGATACATATTGGGAATTTAAGTATGCTAGTTCCAAATGATTAATGGTTGTTCCATTATCTTTTCTTAAATAATCTTTCTCTAATGGCCTACTTGTCTCACTAGCATCGTATTTTAAATTCTTGCTTATAATTTAGCAAGCTTCTGACCTCTCTAAAATATGTAAGTATCCTACCTCAGTGGTACTTAATCTTACCAGATCAAATTGTTTCTTGTAATATTCCCTTTACAATCCTGGAATGAAAGCGATATTTAATATAACCTACTACACACATATTTTTTAAAAATCAATAAACTGATATAATTCTAATATAAATGAAAAAAGAGAGAGACTCATATTAAAATTATATATATATATATATATATATATATATATATATATATATATATATATATATTTCAGTGCTTCAGTCCTCCTATCCTAACGGCCATAGTGAAGTAATTAGAATCTTACATCTACTTGAAATGAATAAGATAGGTATGAGAAGAGAAGGAAAACAACACTTAACTTAATATTGCCAACATTTCCTTTAATATATGTACACACACACACACAGAGTTGATTCTCATCATCCCTGGTAGGTATGTTCTATAAAGTTCCTGTGAACACTGAATTAGTGTATACTAACCTATTGCCCCTAAGGGAAATGTAAGGTTAGGTTCCTGCAACCCTCTGAGAACAAAGTTTTATCAACTGAAACCCCATTTATGTTCTACAGGTTTGTTTGTCAATTTCCTTGTAAGACGAGCCAGTCTCACCAACTTTGAAAACCTGCTCTTACACATAACCTTTCCTGTATAACCCTTAAGCAGGCATATTAAAAATTATTTCACAGACTCCTGATCTGTCTTACCTGCCTCATACATATTTTATGTGTTTATTAATTTAATAAGCAAAACGTAGTGAGCCAACTGCTTTGGTCATTTACACTTTCTCACTATAATTTTGTATGTTTGGCACACGACTGTTTACTTATTTTATTTCATCTTTGGTGAAGTGTCTGTACAGTTATAGCATCTATAAGAAACTTTTTCAATAAATATCTTAATGCACCATCTCTATAAATCAGGATGACTCTGATGTATCTGTGCCTGTCTATTCAACTACCACTAAAAAGAAAATTTACAAAATGACTTCTTATAAAAAAAAATTGTAATGATGGTTAAAGACATTCTAATAATAAATTACTAAAAACTAGATTGAGGAAAGTTTAACCAATAGATGAGAAAAAATCTCAATAGTAGTTAAAAAAAAAAAGCCAAAATCTTGAAGAAATGATTTTAGGTAAAGAAGCAACATAATTAAGAAAATCTAACAGGGAAAGAGTTTGGTAGAGAAGAACAATTTTAAGTATATAAAATTGATGAAATGGAATTTTGTTTTTACTTCACTTGTAATTTAAATTATAGAAAACTCTCCTCTGGTAATAGGCAAATAAGCATGCAAATAACCGTATAAATTGTTTAAGTCTAACTGTAAAATGTAAAAGTTATCCTTAGCCTGATCAGTCTTTTGAAATGTGTCATACTCCACGAACCATTCAGCATAAAAATTACATGCAAAAATGAGGCAATTGTTCAGATAATTGTTAATGAAAATATATTTGCTGCATCTGGATAATTTAATGCACGATATAAAAGACTGATTTTTTTGGTGGGGGAAAGATTATAGATATTTGACAACGGACATCTGATGCTTATGGACTTTGTAGAGGATTTAAGAAAACATTTTGTTAATAGTTAACAAGTCTCAGAAAATCCATCAGCACTGAATGTGATAAAGCTTGCTGTAACATATGATAAGATCTTTATGCGCAGGTGGAAACATTTCATTATACTTCCTTGCTATCTGAACTCACAGAGAACAAAACCCACTTGGGCGTGCTCATGTAACCAACAAATGGAATCAATCAAAAGACTCACATAGCATCTACAAACATCAGAGAATACAAACAAAGAAAGTGCAAGCAAATGCATCTCAAGGGCTCTGTTTGCATAGGTCTGGCCTCTCTGAGATCCAGCCCCGCTCCGTGCACTAGCTGGACAGGCTTTCTTAATGCACTGCCTAATGGCTCGGCTCTTCATACCCGACACACGCCATTACAGCGCATATGTTATACTGCCTGTGTACAGACTCCAAGCTAGAATTGAAGCAACGATCACTCACCCAACTCAAACAAACTTAAAAATTAATGCTGCGAAGGGGAGAAGTGTATTCTGCATCTCCATGAGCTAGTATCTGTGCCAAATTAAAGGACTATCAAAGGGGCATTGAAGAAGCATTGTAGGAAATAGAAAAGAGAAAAAGCTCCTTTAGAGTTGAGTAATGGAGGGAAGAACACTTTCTATCCAACAGTGTACTCACAGTCATGTATGGGAGTCACAGGTGTGCCCTCAATCACTTTATTCAATCCCTTGCAAATTGTTGACCTTTACAAAATTGAAGGCAATTCTCTAGTCAAGGTGAAGTATAAGTAGAGGTGTATGAAACGGCCCCTGATTTCAGTGAGTTTGGAGGCTTGTAGGGAAACCAAGACACGTGCTTAGTGTTAATGATACAAGGTGACATCATTACACAAGAATTTTTTAGAGTAGGAAAACGTGCTATTTGAGTTTATAGGTGGAAAAATGAAGAATAAATCTTTAACACGATAACGCCCTTTTTCACTATTTGTAATGTAGTATTTTGCCCACAAAATAAAACAAAGCAAAAAATCTAAAATTATGCATGTACCATATCTTATGGAATAAATTACGATACGGTTAAGAGACCTGAAAATGTCGATATCTCTAATAAGTATGTGTTTGTTCCTTATAGAAGCACATATTTAGACAGTATTTCTAATTGTATGGCGGTGATGTGTAAGTACTACCAATTACATCATAACGCTGGTCGTACGTGTACCATTGTTTGGGTTTTCAGTAAAAGAATGACAACCAGGGGGGAAAATGGATGGCGCTAAGCAGTATCGCGCTGCCTATTGGGAATTTTACACGGTGTTCAAAACCTTCCACTGGTTTTCAAATGTAATCACTT
This sequence comes from Phocoena sinus, assembly GCF_008692025.1. Classification (NCBI taxonomy): domain Eukaryota; kingdom Metazoa; phylum Chordata; class Mammalia; order Artiodactyla; family Phocoenidae; genus Phocoena; species Phocoena sinus. The sequence continues at coordinate 72,530,529 of NC_045780.1, read as the reverse complement.
TTTTCAATTCCATGGTTCACAAATGCATAAGTACCCAAGTATGTGATTCTATTCAATCCATGTGATTTATAAAAAGTCCTAGTGTTACAAGATTCAGGTGGAAACATTCTACCCGATATAACTTGAAAAAGCTCTGGAGGTACAAATACACTTAAGAGTCTCAAAAATATTCATTCTCTTTTAAGGGCCTATATGAGGCATGGGCTCAGTGTATTTGAATATATTATTACCTTCAGCTCATATCTTCTTACCTTTTTAAAAAATTTTATTGAAGTATAGTTGATTTACAATGTTGTGTTAATTCTTACCTTTTAATTCTTGAAAAAGTCAGATGTGTGTTATTACAGAATAAGATATGGAAAATCTGTGTTAAAGAAAATTCATATATGTTTATCCACTAAAAATTATTTAAGTTTAAATGCATGTACTTATAATATTAAGTTCCCTTTTCTCTCTAACAATATATATCTTTTTAAACAATTTTAGTGGAGACTTTAATATGACGCTATGCACAGTGGTGTTTATTATTACTTACAAGAATATATTTTTGCATTCATATGACATTCTTTCTTCACAATTTATACTTCTATGGTTATTTTAGTTTGAGAGGAAGAATGAAGTAGTATCAACAATCATTAAATCCAGCCACCATATTTTTGCTTAAGTTCAGGAAAGAGAAACCTCTTAGGGCAATAGACAGATTCCCCAAATTATTGTATGTGATTAGCCAAAGATGAGCAGAATTCTTTTTGTCTCACTGTAAAAGACTAGTGAAGCTTTAATTAATTTACTGCCATTGAACTTCTAGGAAATTATAAATCTTTAGGAAAGCAACATCTTTGAAACACTTTCATTAGGATAGATTCTCAGAGACACTAAGCAAGAGAGACAATAACTGAAAAACATATTAGTAGTTTTCCCCTTTGTGCTGGTGTTTTGGACTAGAAGAGAAATAAGGCTGCTTATCGCATGCTTATTTCTTCCCAGATTGGCTCTTAACACTACAGAATAGGTGTCGTTGATTCCATTTTACAGAAGAGGAAGCTGAAGTTTTGAAAGCAAAGTAACAGGATCGGATTCATGCAGAAAAGGTGGAATTTGGATGTAAGGACATTGTGATTATACCTGTCTTAATCACTTACACAAACCCAAAGGACTTTATTAGGGTAATAAAAAATAAGAGGTCATGGGGAAGTGCTGGGCAGAGAACTCCAAGAAGAGAGGATCTAAGAAGATTACATATAAAGTTGAGGCACCTGCAACTGAAGTGTGAACTTTCTCAGAAATGCCAAGACAAGGAGGCATGGAGACCCTCTAGGAGAAAGGAGTACACAGAATAGCACTTGCCTCTACCCTGAGTCCATGAAAAGTCTGGTATTGTAAGTAAAGAAAGCAGATTATATTCATAAGGGAGGTTTTCTTATCTAGAACAAACAGGAAATGAAGCCATTCCTCTGGTAACTTCCTTAGCAGGAGAACACGTTCAGAGATGAGAAGTAGATTCCATCCCCTGTGCCATCTCTGCTCACTTGGTGGTTGAGAGCATGAGTGCAAAAGATTGAAGCTTTCCACTCTAGAACTAGATAAATCCATTGACCTTTAAAATCTCCTGGGAAGAGATATTCAGTAAGAATAAATTGACGATGATGACTCTTAAATCGTTTTGATATACTCAGTATGCAGTTAAATCTATGCATCTGACACCTTTCATAGAGAAGATGCTTGTGTTGTTGAACTGGGTGATTCTTATATTGCACTGTTCATGTGTATCTCCAGAGGCACTCGCAGATATCTGAGCCTCCTTTCCCACGCTTTCAGTAAAAAATAAGGGTTGGACTCATGAGCCTGCATTTTAGAAGGGCTTAGGACATTCCATTTCAAGCATGAATTAACAGAATAACAATATTGAGGAACACTGTTTTAATATTTTTCCTCTTAAAATGAGTCAAAATACATACAACAACCAAGAAAACTCAGCAGCTCTCTGTTGACCCCATATATCTTCCTCCACCTGCTAGCATTTCTTTGTTCTCTTTCAAAGGAAAACGAAAACATTCTTGAAGGATTGTCTTCCCAGGTTGGTCCCTTTTCTCACATTCCACTCACTGTTAATCAATTCTAGTTTGATTTCTGACTTCGCTGCTCTATTGAAATCCTCTAGTCAAGCTCACAACAGGGCACTTGTTCTTAAATCTTTTGAATCCAGTTAACATCTCCTCATGAAACCTCTCAAGGCATGTCATAGTTTTGACAAAGTCTCCTTTCAAAAACACTTTTCTCTGTTTGTTTTATGGAAACTATATTCTGCTACTCTCTTATTTCCCCATCAGGTTAAATTTATTCCTTGTCTAATTTTCTCTGTTTACTTCCTATCTTTTACCTATAAATGATATTGTTATTTCATATTCTATAATTTCTGAAAATGAACCATCTTTGCAACCACAATGTAAAGGCACAGCTTATTCTTATATTTTATATGTAAAATAGAATACAGAAATGTATATGATGAAGGGTTTTTAATAAGTATACTAATGAATACTATGCACGTTTACTGTACTTACATGAATGTCATGTGGTACTAAAGAGTTGCTTATTTATGATTATTCTTTCTTAAAAGATCACTAATATTTTGTGGATATAAACCAAATTATTCTACATCCTTTAGACATTTCTTAATATAATTTTTTAGGCATATTGTTGGCTCTGTGAAGTTTCTAGGGTTTGTAGATATGTATAAGATCCTTCAAAAAGGAAATATATCGTGATGGAACAAATTGAGGCTTTACATTCAGAAAAACCTAACTTTTCTTCACACCTCCTTGAATACCTTGGTATATAAATCTGGAGAAGTAACCTGGGCTCCTTGAATCTGATTATCAGTATTTGGAAGAAGGAGGACATTACAGTTTCCAGTAAGGACATTGTCTAGAACAGAGAGAATGTATGCATAGAAATTATCCAGCTCATGAAATGTCAATAAGCGATCACTGTCATTACCATTCATCACTCATCAGGAATGTTTTAAAAGAAAAGGAAAGGTTAAATAACAATTAGCTAGGTCACTAGTGGTGGGAACAAGACAGATTCCAACCAGTGATGAAAAAAATACACCACGGTTGCTGGAGCACCCCCAATCGACCAGGAAGTAATCGTATTTTCACTGGGAGTACTATAACAATATCTTCTTTTCTGAGTACCTTCTCAATCTGTATGCAATCACTCACTTGCTCTGTGGTCTTGGGCAAGAAAACAAACCTCTCTGGGTCTCAGTTTTCTCATAGATAAAATAGAGTTAATAGTCATGTTATGGTTAAGGTTAAATTATTTGATTCACGAAAGGTAGTCAGTCTAGTATCTGGGAAATACTGTGTGCTTAATACATGTTAGCTATCCTTGTTCTTATTATAATTATGGGTTGAGCACTAAGCCACATTCCTTATGTATACTGTCATTAATTCTCACTGACTTCCTATAGAAAAGTAATTTTTTCCCCATTTCAAGCTGAGAAAATTGAGGTGTAAAGAGACCAATCATTTTACTCAGGAACATATAGCAAAAAAATAACAGAGTTGGGATTTGAAGCTAAGTCTGTATTATTTCCAAGTCTGTGCTAATGAATTCTCAGGGTAACTTGTTATTGTTATAAATGTCAATATTCAGCCCTTTAAATAACTTCTTTAAACTTTTGCGATCATGTGTCCTTTTCAGTATTTAAAAATACACATATCTACTCTTGAGGCTTAGGAACTGTAAGTACAACTGTTGCCTCATTTAATCTTCACTCACAACCATAACTTATGAACGCGGTGTAGTGATTTCATTTTGTACATGTGGAACTGAAGCTTGGATGAATTAAGTGACTTTCCCACGGTTGGATGATTGTAGTTGTAATGAAAACATCAATAAAAGCTACAACTTAGTTCCTTATTGTCAAACACTTTACTAAAAGTTTCCATACATTAACTCATGTCACACTTCTAATGAAGTTTGTCAAAGGACGATTCACACTTTACAGAGAAAGGAACAGACAGAATCAAGACTCAGATCTGCATTTGCCTAGTTGCAATGCCCCTGCTTTCACAGTTTTGCAAAACGGCTTCCTGCTTACGTCTTTGAGACTCAAAACGTCCTGTAGCCTAGCCCATAGATGAGCTGATTCTTGCTTGGAAAATTTTAGGGACAGGTATTAAACCGTCAGCATCTTGGGTCATAAACTAACTTCAGTGTGGTCCCCATAGAAAGTCTGATTTAGAGCACCTCTCCCTGTTAATGGGCCTTCCAAGAAGAGTCAATTGCCTATGGCCTGCCAAGTACTTAAATGAATTAACTTGCTGGATGAACTTATTTTCTAATGTCAAGGTGTCCTGGAGGAAGAAATGAGGTAGAAAATGATAATGCTTAACCCTTGCATAAAAGCTGTCACAGTGACATTAGACCCTATCTTAGAGCAATGGTTTAAAGATTTGGGTTTAGAGATTAAGTAAAGTAGTGTCACTTACTGTTCTTTCCATGAAAAACGAAGGTGATAGATAACTTTTTACGGGCAAGGGAGAGAAATACAAGAAAAGAGGAAAAAATAACTACTCTATTACATTGAAGCATAACAGGATGAGTCTTTTTAAACCTGAGAATACCAGCACTGAAAGGCTGGCTGCAATCTGAGACATTTAGTAAGACCATTAATTTTATATTTCATGCTTTCTAATTGACTTACTGATTCTATAAATTTGGCTAGGCACCATAAATTTTAAAAATTAAAAATACCGACAGGATTTTATTAGTTAAAATGCTTGGACCACAACGGCCTCTCTCTAAGTGTTTTCCTTCCCCTTGTACTAAAGCGAAGTAGTTTTTCAGATAAACATCAAAATGGTAAATTGCAGTCTCTTTTTCAGAAACCTTTTCTCTAACATCTCTGTGTACCCTGCCTCAATTTATATCAAATCAAGTCCACTTTCTCTGAAGGCATAGTTTGCTAAAAGCACTCGGGGAAGGACCAACTTGTAAAATGAAAGAAACTATTCATTACTTTCAAGTGTAAGTTCGAATAGCATTGAGAAAATGCACTAAATTAGGGGTGAAAAGTCAACATACACACAGCTAACAGCTCGTCTTCATGTTAGCAAAAAGACTTTTATCTTCTTTTCTTTGGTGGGGGCGGGGGTAACCAGTATTTCTTTCCCAAGTATAATGATTCATGTATATCCAAGTAGACTTTAAAATATATTCAAGTAAGACAGTTTTAGAAAATCAGTATAACACATTTTATAGGAACATTGATTGGGTAAGTAAACAAATCAAAAGGCAAAAATGGTAAAGAACTAAAGTGGAACTCAAAACTCATAGAGGTGTCTATTTTGAAGCAAATTCATTATACACTGTAAATATGTTATAAAGAAACTGTGTGTAAATATCAATGTTGAGAATTTCTTGGAGGAACTGGGAAAGCAGACTTTCTGAGTGTGTTATGAGCCCACAGAACACGTGCATGTGCGCAAATCCTTAGGAGACAGGAAAGGGAAATGTTCCCTTATTCTGCTCCCTTCCAATGCTAATTCTATTTCATATGTCTCCGGGCTGTGCGGTACTCCAAACGTTCATGATTATAGATGCATTTCAGCTCTTTTCTGCATTACAGACGTGACAGGTGATGTCATCTACTTGACACACTCCAGTTGCTCCCAGCTCTAGTATAAGCAGAATTCTCTATACTAGCTCTAACTGCAACTCGTTCCTACCTCTCAGAAAAAAAATACATCAGAATGAAAATGAGTTGATATTTTGGTAGGGATAACCCTACATTTACTGCAATTATTTTAAAAAGTTAAAAGGAGATGGATTCTTAGTGGAAATAAATTATTTTTTGCTACACCAAGTAGTCAAATGTGACTCACTCCTGTGCTGGGCCACCGAAGTTGTAACCAGAGAGCTGATCTAGGGTCTTCAGCAGGATAAAGCGCGCAGGATAAAGGCTGTCAGTGTCCCCTCATCCCTGCCCGCAGATGAAAACCTTAACGCTAGACTTGAATCAGGGTTAGTTTTTGAATGATAAGGGGATCTTGGCTTTGAGATATCTACAACTCAGATGTGAGGGTCAAGTTCCCCACAAAATTGGTATAGGGTCGAGTTCCCACAAAATTGGTATAAAGAGCCATGTGTTAATACTAATTTGTGTTGACCTTTATGGATAAAAGCCAATATTCATAGGTCATAATAAAATATCTTTAAACATGCATTTTTCTCCCTAAGCAAAATTGGGCTACAGACATCATGATACCTAGGAGGACAATATTCCTTCTGGAATGGTCTTCCTGCTCTAGTCAGGACCATGTCCCAAGAAGATCTGTTTCCTTAAGCCACTCCTTAAAATAAACATAGGCTATGCCAGAGCAGAGACAAGTCACTAGGAAGACAGAGGAATTTAAGATAGGAAAATGTAGCAAAAGACTCCAAGCCGCAGAAACAACATTTTTAAAAAATTCAATGTCTGATGGAAATGTTCAATTTTATATTGATTTGTTGATAAGAAAACATGTAAGGTCAAGGTCTTCAATAAAGTGACTACTGAATTTCCCAGTGCAACGTATATAGTATTACAGATTATTTCCAAGAAGGTCACAATTTTTGAAAATACTTAAAATTGGCTTATTTATCATTCATGATTTAATATCTTGAAAAGTAATTACTCACATAATATAACTAAGGAAGAAAGTACATCCTAAATTTCAACAAAGAAAGATTTTTGATAAATGAGTAAGATTACTTTAGTCATTGGTACAAAGGACACAAGTCTTTAAAATATTTCAGATGTATTATGTTTTATAAAGAGTCAGCATGCATTTTATTTGCATTAAAATATTTAAACATATGATTATTTTCAGGGACAAATCTTTTACACACTGCTTTGATGGACAGCAACAATTATAGTTTAGCCCCTAAGTTCACTATTATTCACTGTTCCTTACCCTGGGCTGTTATTCACAGCCTTTAAGGACTGAAAATTTGAAGCTTTTTCCTCTCCAAGTTCTCAACATTACAGTAAATAAATGGAAATTCCTTCTTTGGTCCACAATTTCCTCCTATTTTACAATCCTGCAGCTATGAAGCTTTCAAGTATAAAAAGGATTTATTTCTTTAGTAGCTATTTATGGTCATTCATTCACTTTTCAGCTGTGAAAATATTGGATTTAAGATCAATCCAGTTACTAGGCTGGTTTTGATGAAACTGATGAGTATGTTTTGAAAATAATTTATATAAAATATAAAAATGGGCCTTTCATTGTGTGTCAGTTTTTTGGTTGCTTCATGTTTGTTTTGTTTTTATTTATTTTAAAAGAATGTTTACTTGACAAGTAAATAATTATTATTTACTTAATTAATAATTAAAGAAATAATTAATATTCTCTCCGGGCTGCTTTTTCCCTTTCCTTCTTCTTTTTGTTTTTTAATTGGAGTACAGTTGCTTTACAATGTTGTGTTAGTTTCTACTGTACAGCAAAGTGAATCAGCTATATGTATACATATATCCCCTCTTTTTTGGATTTCCTTCCCTTTTAGGTCACCACAGAGCATTGAGTAGAGTTCCCTGTACTATACAGTAGGTTCTCATTACTTGTCTATTTTATACATAGTATCAATAGTGTGTATATGTCAATCCCAATCTCCCAATTCATCCCACTCCTACCTCTTCTCCCCTTGGTAACCGTAAGTTTGTTCTCTACATCTGTGACTCTATTTCTGCTTTGCAAATAAGTACATCTTTGAAAGAAATAAGAAAATGTAACATTTAGGGAAGAAATAAATGTTATGGTTCAGGGAAAAGTAGACTATTTGTAATTTAAATTATTCAGAATTATCTTTCCACTTGGATTAGGTTTATTTTAAAAAACTATTAACTAATCCTTTCAAATTGCTTTTATTTGTGGAAGAACTTACAGATAAATTTGTTACCTAGCACATTTCTTCTTTACCAAAAATTATATAATTATATATATACTCACACACACACACACACACACACACACACGAGAATGAGACTAAATATTCTATTAATTTATCAATTAAAACTAATAGCTATGAAGATTAACATTTCTTTAACATTTTTTAAATGATATATAAAATATTTCTTACTAATCTACACAGGCTAATTTTGCCTGTTCTAAGACTGCTTTTAAGATCAATTTTCAACCCTGTTTTTCATTTACATTTGCTCTCTAAGCCACAGGTCCCCAGACGGTATTTCCTTCATGTACATCACTTTAGAGAACTTCCGTGCCCTTTAAATCTGGGCACGATATGTATCTAATTCTAACCCATCGATTTCTCTATGAATGAATAACTCGAGACACAGAATATTATTTCATCATTGCATTTATAACTTATTTGTATATAAGACTTGGAGCTCCTCAACCCCAACCCACATGTTAATCTTTTCTAATCTCACAGTATTAGCACCTAGTAGTTGCTCCATAAGAAGCATAGTGTTGGTAATAAGGTTCCCTTGAGCTGACAGTGGGATCTACGCAGATATGCGTGTATAGATTTATGAATGGACAAATAAAGGAATGAGTGAAAGCATTTGGATTTAACCAGAGAAGAGAAATTTTACACAGAAAACAGAAATAATCTTCTAAAAGTGGTCTTAAAAAAGGTTTAATCTAGTTCACTGTGAAATCTTTTAAACTGAAATCAGATTTCTATCTCAACAGCAGCTTGTCCCCTTGGCTTACTGTTCTTTGAAATGTCAGATCAAATTTCTTAGAAGGCATTTGTTTGTTTGCTGTGAGTCAGAGCGCTTTTCCTGTGCACCTGTTGTCAACCATCTTGTTTTGGTGGACAGTTGTCACCCCTTATCTGTGGGGCATGCGTTCCAAGACCCCCAGTGGATGCCTGAAACCAGGGATAGTACCAAACCCTATATATACTATGTTTTTTCCTATACATACATACCTATGGTAAAGTTGAATTTATAAATTAGGCACTGTAAGAGACTCACAACAATAACAAATAATAAAATAGAAGAATTATAACAATATACTGTAATAAAAGGTATGTGAATGCAAAATATCTTGTTCTACAAATTTAATGCCTTGTCCACCTTAACTAAGCACTTATCAAGCACTGTGGCCATAACTTCTGCAGTTTAGATGGGACACCAAAACTAGCACAAATTTTTTTCCTTCTTCACAATTTCACGGATAGAAGATTAATTCTTACTGTAGATATTAGCAACCTCAATATACTTCTTTTTTTTTTTCCTGTGAAGTCTAGAACTTCCAACTTTTCACTTAAAGGAAGCATTTTCCAGCTTCTCTTTGGCATATCTGAATTGCTGGCATCACTACTCTTGCACTTTGGAGCCATTATTAAGTAATAAAATAAGTTCACTTGAACGCTAACACTGCAACATTTGATCCGCTGATTTATCGAGCAACTACTAAGTGACTATGAGGCAGGATGTGCTGGACAAAGCGTTGACTGACATCCTGTACAAAAAGGAGCAGGTCACGCAAGATTTCATCACACTACACAGAATGGCTCACAATTTAAAGTTTATGAATTGTTTATTTATTGGATTTTCCATTTAATACTTTTGAACTGCAGTTGACCATGGGTAACTGAGACTGCAGAAAGTGATACCACGGTCAAAGGGGGGATGACTATACTTGCTTAATTCCAAGTATCTGAACCTATATTCTCATCTCCATATGTTAACTTAAGTATTAAATGTATTGTTGATGTTTGAGACATAGCTTGCCTGAAGAATGACTCCCATTCTTCAGTTTGATGGAAATAAAAATTTTTTCTGCTACAATAAAAAGATCTGACATATGAATCTTATTTTTGGTTAAGTCTCAATAATACAAAGAATAACTTGAACCCTGAGCTGGTTCTGTGTAGAGTTATAAAATAAAACATAAACTTTAAAAAGTAAAATGACATTTACTTCTTTAAAAAAAAAGTCCTATTTACTTGTTACAGTGATGGAACTAAAGTCACTCAAATACAAAAAAAAAAAAAAGTTTGACAGTCATTAAATAAATAAAACTTTTGAATCTGAAGAAGCCAGGTTCCAATCCAGCATCACTCTTTTACTATCATTGTGGCCTCAGTCAAGTTACTTGACTTCAGCTCATTAATCTGTAAAACCATTTGAATAATTCCTTCCTCCCAGGATTGTGAAAATCAAGTGGAATAATGCAGCACAGTCTCTGTCTGGAGATGGAATAAATGATGAGTATGAAAAATGTTTTTATAAGACAGTATTTGACAAAAACCAGAGTTAAAATGTAAATGTATTATGGGGAGAGGATAACTTGTTAACAGTCATGAACACAGTAAACTGTATCTATTTAGCATTTTTCCACCTCAGAGCAAAGACCCTGTTGAGGACAGAGGACAGTTGATTTTTGATAGCATCCTGGAGGATTGGTGACGGGAGGACAAATAGACTCCATGAGTTACTTGATGTTTGGTCCTGTCAGGACACCCCCTCAATCTCTGGAGCCTGAAAAGGAGACACATAGTGACAGGTTTCAACAACTTCACCTGTAGGATCATGCAGTTTAGTGAGGGCTGACCCACCTTGACATACTTATTCCCTTATATAGTCCACTAAAAAGGATCACTCCCAGGGTAAAACTTTGAATGGTAGAGAGAAGGAATCTAAGATTATCATCAAGGCTGAAAAAAAGAGAACAGACATCCTATAGAAGCATGATTGTTACAGAAACGGAACAGACACCCTATAAAAAGCATGTCCTGTCCCACTAAAGACTGACTATCCTCATTACTTAAGGCCAAATCAGATGTTAGTTCAGCAGTGGTACTAGGGCACACTTCAAATATTTTTCAAAGGGCTAATATATATTAAAAATACAGTAGTGTTTTGTATCTTTATGGCTTCTTTACACGTGTTTATTTTGGGGTTTTTTTGTTTTGTTTTTACTAATGCATATAAGATGCATTACACGAATGATTTGCCACACGATACTCCACTTCAGATTGATGCTATATTTCAAACGGAGACAATCGTAATCACTGATTGTATAAAAGCTCAGAGGACACTTGAAGGAGCACAGAATTGCTTTTCCTTTTTATGAAAAATGTAGTAGGACTGTGGAATATTTTTTGCTAGATCAACGTCAAATCCACACCTCAAGTCACACTAAAAGAGGTTCCATTCTAAAACCATAGGTTTCATATCACTTAAGTTTTATGTATTCGATTTACTATATTTTTTCAAGATTGGATCACCACAAATAGGTCTTCTATGGACAAAATTCCTTCAGTGCCCACCGACCACACACGCACACAGCCTATGAGATAAAGCCATACTCCTTAGCTAAGAACAGAGTAGCTAACCCAGCTTGGTTCTAAATGTGTTTATTCAACTATGTTTACTTCTATTTATCTACAGAAAAGTCTAGAATACATTGGTTTGTTTACTCATTTTCTCTTGAAAATATGTCTTCCTTAGTTAGAGCCTCTTTTACTTTCCCTCAAGGTGCAACTCATCTGTAATTCCTGCCTTTCTTTCTACCCCTGCTTTCTGTCTCTCACTGCCCCCCTCCTCCTTCCCTTCAGGCATCAGTCACTTATTTTTTGATGAAATGTTTCATACATTTAAAAGTATCCAAAATAGTTGAACTTGCGCATTACTCATCACAAATTTTCATTACTATAATGTTACAAATATCTCAGAAATCCTTTGTTTATCCTTCCCTGATGGTATTTCTCTCCGTCTTTGCCTCTCACCCAACCCAGAGGTCACTACTATTCTGAATTTATTTTCCACCATGAAAAAAAGACCCAGCCCTGTGCTTGGGCTGGTGTAGTGGACACTGGAAGGCATCGTCCATGGTCTTGCCATGAATAACGTGTTGTAGTTGCTGGGATTACACTGTGTGGAGAGCCTTTGGCTATGAGTCCCTTTATGGCATTGCTGGTCTTCATGTGGCCACCTTGTTTGAGTCATTAGAGTGTGACGGGTATTAAGAGCTGGCCATTTCAACCTCATGGGGAAGAACTTCGGAGGATCATTCTGCCTCCGGATTTCTTTGTGAGAATGGCCAAGCTGGTTGGTAAATCGGCTTCCCAGATTAACTTCTCTGTAGTCCCAATTACTTCAGGTTGGACTGAGGCTCTTCATTGCAGTGTTGAATAAAAGTACCAAGGAGAGGCATTATGTTTCACTGCTTTTATTTCACCCTTCAGTATGATAATTGTGAATGTTTATTGGAAGACTTCGGAGCAGTGCCGTCCACTAATCACGTGTTGTTATCGATCACTTGAAATATGGAGGCTGCAAACTGATGTGTATCACCAAGTATACTAGAAGTAAAAGAGTATGAAAAAGAATGCAGAATATCTCATTGGAGATCTTTCTTTGACAATTTGTTGAAATAATAATATTTTGTATTTGGATTGAATAAGATATATTAATTTCACCTGTTCCTCTTTTTAAGTTTTTTTAATATGGCTACTAGAAAGTTCAATATTGAAGAAATTCTCATTTGCTGAATACCTTTTTATGTGAATGGGTATGGAGGTCTTATAAAATTCTTTCTTTTTGCATCTATGATATAATCTTTTATCTTCTTGGATTAATCAGTTAATGAGGTGAGTTACATTGATAGATTTTTCTAAGGGTCAGTCTTCCTTACTCTTGAGTGATTCAATCCAACATAATCATATATATTTTTTAACTATAATACAGGATTGGTGCATTAATATTTTACTTAGGTCTAATGACTGTTAACTGATGTTATTGGTGTGTAATTTGTCCTTCTGGTTCTGTCCTTGACAGGTGTTGATGTGAAGGTAACACTAGACCAACAAAATGAGAAGTGAGTCTGATGAATTTCAAGGGTAGGTTTTTTTGCTCAAGATAACAGTTTTTAAATGATCTTAGAAACATTAATACTTTTCAATTTTACTTGTATTAATTTTGGTAATCGCAAATTTTGTATTTATTATTTATTTTCTTCTACATCCTTTGAGTGACTCTTGTCCTTTCGAGGATTTCTTAATCTAAAATTAGCTAATATCCTATGTTAAACCATAATGGAAAAGAATAGATAAAAAAGAATGTGTATATATATATATATATATATATATATGTATAACTGAATCACTTTGTTGTACAGCAGTAATTAACACAATATTGTAAATCAACTATACTTCAATAAAAAATAAAATAAAATTAGCTAATTCTTTTCCAGTATACTCCTTTTTGCTAGAAATTTTCTCCCCATTAATACCTTATATGAATATCAATTAAACTAAACTTTTCAATATTTTGTTTTTGTTCAATTGTATTTTCTAATATGTTGTCAGATCTTTGTTGTTCATTATGCTGTGTATTTAAAAATCCAACTATATAAGATATCTTTAGTAAACTTTCTATTACTTGTAATAATATTATTACGGTTAGAGAATATGGTAAATATTTCTACTATATGCCTAAACAACACAATTTTCACAAATGTTCCCTGGCCTCATAGGTGTTGTCTTAATATTTTAGTCAAATATTCTTTTTTAACTCCCAGAATTAGTCATTATCATATTTATTATTATCTTATTAAGTCAGTGTCTAGAATTGTCTCCAATTTTTTATTGGTAAAGTGTTTTGATTCCAATTTCTGTTTTTTAACTTACTTAATATTGTGTATATACATATTTATATGTAGTAATGGAAAAATCTACTATATTAATTTTTAATAGTAATTTTGATTTTTTTCCACTGATTTTTGCTCATGGTGGATTTTTTTCTCCTCGTGTGTTAGCTAAGAGCCTTTTACTGGAGAGATATCTGTGTTAGTTTATGTTGGGTTCCCATGTGTTACGTATTTTTATGCTAATTGCTCTGCTTGACATTTCCTGGACTACTCAGATACTATAAACGCAAAGTCCAAAGTCAAGCCTGGGGAAATATATTCTTGAGAAGTGTATTTTATTTCATATCATCTCTTGTGCCTATAGCAGGAAAGACATGTTCCTTGCTTTGTCCCTGTTCAGTGGCGGGACTATTTTAGAAATGCTAGTGACCACTTCACTCTCCCTCCTTTGTGGGTTAAAGACCTTCTCTCTATTTCTCATTCCAAAAACCTTTGAATGTTTAAATATCCTGAGAATAGCCAAACAGAGATCCATCTTAACACTCTTTTTACAGTTTCCTTTTCATTTTTGTCCCTTAGGGATTTTCCTCATTTTTTGTGTCAGCTCAGTTAATCCTTTAAAGGATCATTTATTAAAGTCTACCCAGCATTTTTTAGATGTTTTATTATGGTATATAGTCTGTCTTTTTGCAAGAACCTTACTTTGTTGATTTTTGTTCCATTTACTCTTCTTACTATCTTTAAAAATCAGAGCCATGACACATGTTTTCTCTAAAGATTTCCAAAATGGCTCCCAGGATGATTAATTTTATGTGTCACCTTGACTAGGCCAATGGTACCCAGATATTTGGTCAATCACGTCTGGATGTCACTGTGAAGAAATTTTAAGGTGAGCTTCACATTTAAATCATTAGACTTTGAGAAAACAGATTATCTTCCATGATGTGGGTCTTCATGCAAACGCTTGAAGACCTTAAGAAAAACACTGACGTTCCTCAGAAAAAGAGCAGATTCTGCCAGCAGACTGCCTTGGATTCAAGCTGTAACATCTCTTCCTCCCTGGGTCTCCAGGATCATGGCCTACCCTGAAGATTTTGAACTTGCCCATCCCACAATCATGTAAGTCAATTCCTTAAAATCAATCTCTCTCTCTCAGGATGTGTGTGTGTATAAAAAATATTGCATTGGCCAAAAAGTTCATTTGGGTTTTTCCCTTACATCTTACAGAAAAACCCAAACGAAATTTGTGGCCAACGAACTCTGTAGCCTATATATATATATATATATATATATATATATATATATATATATATATATATATATACACACACACATATATATATCCCTGACTGATACAGCTCTACCCTAAATTCAACTTTCCTTTCTGAAATTCATAAAATCATAGAATGAATGTGGAAAATACCTATGCCTTCATAATTCTGCTGTTTTAACAATATTTTTATCTCTCAGCACACTTCCTCAAGTCATAAAATTCCAGAATTGATGGTTGAATCAAATGTTCAGGGTAGTTATTTTAATTCTACCTCCCTGAATTTGAAACACTGTTTCTATATTTTCTAGTCTGCTTCATCTCTCACTTTTGCTGATTTTTTTCCATTCTCATTGGCATATGTATTTTCAACTAGATGTTGCTTATTAAATTTTTTAAAAGGACATCAATTGTCAAGCAAAGGAGTGCTTAACCCAGTCGTATCTGATATGCTTAACACCAGATCGAATTTTTCGTGTACAAAAATGCAGTTAAAAATCAAATCTAATTTGCATAAATCTTAGAAAAACTACTGAAAAAGCATAGCATAACAATGGTATTAATAATATAGAAATAAAAACATATTCTATTTTCAAATATGTGTCAATAAATCATTGGTTTTTTTCACAGCAGTTTTCTGCATCCATTTTACTTTCTTTTCTTCAAAAATGCTCTTATTTGTGTTTAAGGGCAATTGCATTGATATATTTGGGATAACTGTTAATAAATATAGCATCTAATACAGGTTTAGGTGTCCTTTTAGCATCTGATTTTGTATGATTATGATAATGTGTAAATGTTATTTTAATTTATTTTTTAGGTGTAACTCTATTTTCCTTGCCAAAATCTATATTATAAGCCACAAAATGTTGACTCTATCTTTTTCACTGTTTCAGGATGTGTGCAGTTTGACAGTTTTTACTTAAACTATATGAGTAGCATAGAAACAGTCATTCAGAAAAGGAAGTTTGGGGCCTCCCTGGTAGCACAGTGGTTGAGAGTCTGCCTGCCGATGCAGGGGACGTGGGTTTGTGCCCGGGTCCGGGAGGATCCCACATGCCGAGGAGCGGCTGGGCCCGTGAGCCATGGCCGCTGAGCCTGTGTGTCCGCTCCACAACGGGAGAGGCCACAACATTGAGAGGCCCACGTACTGCAAAAAATAACGCAAAAAAAAAAAGGAAGTTTGGGGACTTCCCTGGTGGTCCAGTGGTAAAGAATCCGCCTTACAATGCAGGGGACGCGGGTTCGATCCCTGGTCTGGGAACTAAGATCCTACATGCTGCAGGGCAACTAAGCCCATGTGCCACAACCACTGAGCTCGCGTGCCTCAGCTAGAGCCCATGCACCACAACTACAGAGCCCATGTGCCCTGGAACCTGTGTGCCACGACTAGAGAGAGAAAACCCGCATGTCACTAGAGAAAACCCTGCGCACCACAACAAAGATCCCACATGCCACAACTAAGACCTGACGCCGCCAAAAATAAATTAAATAAATAAATAATAAGTAAATCTTTAAAAAAAAAAAAAAAGAAACAAAAAGGAAGTTTTTGGTAATAATTTAACTTTATTTCTTGTGCTTCTATGTAAAACTTTAATTCTCAGCAGTGATTCTTATGTGCCAAATGGTAGTTTTAAAGCTTGTGTATGGGTTACCATTATTAACAAGCTCTAATGGTTAACTCTTTTCCCTAACTCATACCTGGGGGTTAAAGATTTCAAATTAAATTAGTCATAATTTGAAAGTAATTAAAAATTGTATCCATTTCCAGCTGGAGATCCGAAGGTTTTCTCATCTTTCAATGCTGGTTTCTTAAAGAAAATGGTAAGTGCTAGAACAGCTTTGGTAAATATCTTTTGTAAAATCTGACAATTGTTTAGATAAACCAAGTTCTTTCCCTGGCAAAAGTCAAACTCCATTTAAGTAAATGAAGTGCAGAGATAAATGTAGAAAGACCCCCAAACAAGCTAGTCGTGTCTTTAAAATGAACAGAGAAGAAATCCCACTCACTTATTTGTAAAACATTCAAATATCCAGAAAATTACTTTTTTTTCCAACTGCTTTTTTGACGTTACATAAGAATTTTAACTTCTGTTCTGAGAGTTACCCAATACCTAGTGACCCCCCTCCATCAGTTGCACAAAGATTGAAAAAAAGAAAGGGAAAAAACCCACCCTGAGTCAGTTGTTTTCTGCCTCCTTGAAGCACCTAAGGACTAAAAGTCACGGGCGTTCATGTCAGTGAAATGTTGAGGTAGAATAGTCCTTCTCAATCCATATGGTTTAATCCCCTTTTTTATTTTTTTGTGAATCTGTCAAATACACCAGAGTTTTGCATTGTAACCCAGAGAAGGGGAAAAGTACCTCATATTTGAAAACCAATAACAGAACAGTGGGGAGCTCTGTTTTCTCTCACTGTTCCTTTGTAACCTGATGAGGTCTAAGAATTTGTCAAGTTTTCACTGACTATACGCAGCCCAGAATATCCCCTCCTTCTTTTCCTTGAAGGGATTTGGTGAATCCTAAAGTTCTATTTTAAAATATAAGTTGGAGATAGCACGTCATGTTTATCAACTCAAACTTATCTATAGGCATTTGTCCTGGGACCTCATTATAAGAGTTTGCTACATGTGAAATTTAACATTACAGACACCTTCTTAAGATTGTGTAGAAACATAAGATGTTAGAGCAGAAAGGGACCATGGTGAATTATTTAATTCCACTCCTAAAATTTACCTGAGGAAACAGATTCTAAGAGGTCGAGTTAGGGTTGAGATAGGTTTTGAAGGAGTCTAGGCTATCCAGCAAAAGAGCTGGGGTAACACAAGACAGGCCTTCAAGAAACAACCATTTGAATGAACCAATGCATGACTGTATGAATGGAACTTAATGCCCCTGATTTAGAGTCTACTGTTCTTGCACATTGGTTTGCTCTGTTTCCAATATCTCATGTTGCCTTCTACAGAGATCATTTCCACTTACACCTTCATTCTTCAGCAGAATATGATCATTAAGAAATATTGAATTAAAATCTACAACTTGGTTATAGTCACAAATTAAGCTTCTAAAGTATTTTTAAAGTATTGCTTTTTAATATTTTCAATATTTAACAGCTCATTGCTAGTGTGTGTTAGAAATATAGATATCTTTGGTGGAAATACTGGTTTTGGTAATCCACATGACCCTTCATTTTTAAAGTTCTTTCTTAAAATGCCAAAAATTTTACCACTGTTTCTAATATGAGATCAAGTAGGAGGGAAATAAATATTTATATGCATTTTTGAAATTTTATATCACTTATATACATATTCTAAATATCACATCTACAGTCCATTAAGAAAACAAAACAAGCAGGAAGAGATATTTTATTCTGGAAGAAGGAAGGCCTGTATTTAAACACAGCATAGAACTGTTACTGTTTGTGGAGCTTTCTCTTAAAAAAACATTGATTTCTTATGTCTCATCATTTTCAAGTCTTATTTTAAAGCGTTTTGCCTATTAAACTTCAGATAAAATGCAGTTAAGTGTACTACTCCCATTAGTACACCATTAATACTATTCCAACTAGTTTTAAAATTACTAGTCATGCTAATATCATCATTTATTGAGATCTTATCACAAGCAGGCACTGGTCAAAGTGTTTTACATGTAATAACATATTTAATCATCACAGACACCCTAGGAAGCAAGTATTATTTTTCTTTTTTTTTTAATAGCTCTTTATGGGAGTATAATTGCTTCACAATACCGTGTTAGTTTCTCTTGCACAACAAAGCAAATCAGCCATGTGCCTACACATGT
This sequence comes from Phocoena sinus, assembly GCF_008692025.1. Taxonomy (NCBI): domain Eukaryota; kingdom Metazoa; phylum Chordata; class Mammalia; order Artiodactyla; family Phocoenidae; genus Phocoena; species Phocoena sinus. Next base: position 72,511,840 of record NC_045780.1, on the reverse strand, counting down.
CCCCATATCCCCTCTCTCTTGAGCCTCCCTCCCATCCTCCCTATCCCACCCCTCTAGGTCATCTCAAAGTACCGAGCCTATCTCCCTGTGCTATGCTGCTGCTTCCCACCAGCCAACTATTTTATATTCGGTAGTGTAAAATATGCTACTCTCACTTCACCCCAGCTTCGCCCTCCCACCCGCATGTCCTCAAGTCTATTTTGTATGCCTACCTCTTTATTCCTGCCCTGTAACTAGGTTTGTCAGCACTTTTTCTTTTTTTTTTAGATTCCATATATATGCGTTAGCAAATGGTATTTGTTTTTCTCTTTCTGACTTACTTCACTCTGTATGACAGACTCTAGGTCCATCCACCTCACTACAAATAATTTAATTATTTCTTTTTTATGGCTGAGTAATATTCCATTGTATATATGTGAATCAGGCTCCCTGACTTCAAACTATACCACAAAGCTACAGTAATCAAGACAGTATGGTACTGGCACAAAAACAGAAATATAGGTCAATGGTACAGGATAGAATGCCCAGAGGTAAACCCATGCATATATGGGCACCTAATTTACAACAAAGGAGGCAAATATTATTTTTATCTCAACTCTCCTGATGCAGAAATTCGAGGCCCAGAGAGATTAAGTAATTTTGGCAAATGTCACACAGCTGCTAAGCAGAAGAGATATAAAGTTCAAACCCTGGCAATCTGGTGCTCTCTTGTCATTGTATTGATATTAGTCACAGTTTGATCAGCAAGGTAGAATCACTATGAGTGATACAGGATAAATGACACATTAAAATAATTAGCCCTTATCATATTGTGGCATCTGGTTAAACAGTCTGTATGTATGGTTGTGGCTTTTGCAACTAGCATTGGACCTGAAGTTGGCAGGACCAAGATCAGGAAGGGAAGTAAAGGAGAGCACGGAAAAAATGGAGCCCATGTCTGTCTCTGTGACTTCAGCCCTGAAGGTGTGGATGACCCACAGAATAAGCTGGTGTCCTTCACAAGAAGATACAGGCACAAGCTTATTCCAGGATTTGGAAGACTGAAGGAGGACATTAGGGTTCTCAAGAGCAATAGAATCAATAGGATAGAAATAGATATAGTTAAGAGGAGATTTATTATAGGAATTGACTCTTGGGATTATGGAGGCAGAGAAGTCCAAAGTCCGTGTCTGTAAGCTGGAGAACCAAGGAAGCCAGGGGTATAATTCAATCTTAGTCTGAAGGCTTAAGAACTAGGGAAGTCAATGGTATAAGTCTCAGTCCAAGTTCAAAGGCTTAAGAATGAGGGTGGGGTGGTAATGGTATAAATCCTGTTTGAGTCCGATGGCCTGAGAACCAAGAAAGCCAATGTCGGCAGGCAGGAGAACATGGGTGTCCCAACTCAAGCAAAAAGAACAAATTCTCCCTTCCTCTGCCTTTTTGTTCTATTTGAACCCTCAATGAACTGGACGAGGCCCCCCTGCATTGCTGAGGGTGATCTTCTTTACTTAGTCTATCAATTTAAATGTTAGTCTCTTCCAGAAACATTCTCACAGGCACACCAAGAAATAATGTTTTACCAGTTGTCTGGGCCTCCCTTAGCAAGTTAGCAACAGTCAAGTTCACACATAAAATTAACCATCACAGAGGAGGCCCAGCTGCTTCCCCACACCAACCAGGTGAGCCACAGGACAGAACAAAGTACGTGAGCTACAGCAGCCGCAGGACCTGAAGCAGCCCCAGAGCTTGATACGGTCTTGGCTCTATCACAGGCAAGGGCATTCTGGGAAATGTAGTTCTCAGTTACTCAATTTGACAAAGTACAACATGTCCACTGTACTAAACTTCCTGTAACCAAGCAAGACATGGAAATATCAGTAACTGTGTTTAACTCCACGTGAATGGAAGCACCAAATCCTTTTATGACAGCAGTTCATTTAACATAGGTGTGATCAGGAGAGACTATATTGCCCATGCAAGAAGACGAACTGGATAAAAAAATTTGAGGCAGAATCAAGAAAAATTACTGAAAAGATAGGAAAATTTAGAAAAAGAAGATTTTGCTTTGTTGATTCCATCATGTGTCTGAAGTTGATTCTATTAACAGGAAAATATTTCTCAAATTTTGTTAGTGAGAGTTATGTGAATATCTATCAATTATGCAGAATTGGACACTTGCCAATTATTTTCTGAAATGAAATGTAGGTGTTACATAAAGTCTTCTGTTTAGACCAATATGGCAGATAAGTACCCAGCAGAACCTTCTGGCTGAACCTGTTTAAAGTGTTGGATAAAAGTGTAAACATGACCTGGTAAGAATTTGACAGATATTCAGATAAAAAAAAAAATTCAAAGAGGAACCAAGAAATATGAGAAAAGCTATGAGTCAGGCAGAAACACAAGAATCAAGTTACCATGGGTGAGATCTAGCAGAAACTAAACCTCAATTATGAAATTATTTGGAATAAAAATAAAATACTGACATTTGAATATTTAGCATGTTTAAATCAATTAGCAAAGAGATTAAAAGTGTAAGTCTTGGTCATTTGTTATTCTTCAGGATAAATTTAGAAGAGGGCTCATAAATACTTCTAGAAATGAAAAATGTAATAACTATAATTATATACAAATTGGAACAGTTTAAGAGCAGATAAATACTGCTAGATAAAAGTTTAGTGAATTGGAAAAGAGAACATAAGAAATTATCCCCAAAATGACAGGAAGTCAAATAGGTGGAAATTATGAAAAGTTATGAGACTATAGATGAAATGTTGGACTTCCCCGGTGGTCCAGTGGTTAAGACTCCATGCTTCTACTGCAGGGGCACAGGTTCCTTCCCTGGTCAGAGAAACAACTTGACTTTGTTCATTTCATTTATTTATTTTAAATTTCATTTTCTGATATTCTCTCTCTTTTTTTAAAATTTATTTCTGTATTTTGGCTGCCTTGGGTCTTTGCTGCCGTGCATGGGCTTTCTCTAGTTGCAGAGAGTGGAGATTACTCTTCACTGTGGTGTGTGGGTTTCTCATTTCAGTGGCTTCTCTTCTTGCTGAGCACAGGGCTCTAGGTGCACCGGCTTCAGTAGTTGTGGCTTGTGGGCCCTAGAGTGCAGGCTCAGTAGTTGTGGCGCACGGGCTTAGTTGCTCCGCGGCATGTGGGATCCTCCCAGACCAGGGCTTGAACCCGTGTCCCCTGCATTGGCAGGCGGACTCTTAACCACTGCACCACCAAGGAATTCCCTGATATTTTCTTAATTATCTCTGCTCATCCACATTCCAACAACATTTCAAAGCAATCTTTCATCACCTCCTCTGTCCTCTGTAGCTCACTCTGTAGTTTTATTCACAGAATTGAATGATCCATTTAAGATGCAGACCTTCTGAACCTTCTAAAGGATTTCCGTCTCTGAGAAAAGTGCTAAAGTCCTTATCTGACCTTCAAAGTCCTACACAATCTAGCCTTAGCCTCTTGTCATCTCTTTGACCCCATCCCTTTAATCACCGTCTTCCCTGACTTCCTTTGTTTTCATGTTACTCCAGCCATCTCACTGCTTCCTGACTTCTCCAGGCAATTCCTGCCACAGGGCCTTTGCCCTCACTGTTTTCTTGGCCTGGAACCCACTTCCCCTCCCTATATACATGTAACCTTCCTCACTTCCTTCAGATTTCCTTCATAGCACTAATTAATAACTAACATTATGTATTTGTTTACTTGTTAAAAGCTCATCTCGTATCACGTCTAATTGCCTCTTCACATAAATGGAGGATTTCTTATTTTATTCAATATTGTACTCCTAATGTCTGAGCAATTCTTGGCAAATATTATTCACTCCTATAAATATTTAATGAATAAATGAATGAACAAATAAAGAAATGAAAGTAATAGGTCTCAAAGGTTTTCAAACTGAAAACATTCCACTAATTGGATTTCTCAAAATTGTAGACAGCCATTTTCTCCAGTTGTAATAAGCAAGGGGAGTGCAGCGGTGAGTTAATGGTGCTGCTTTTGTTTTTAAGAAGACCTTTAAAGAAGGCAATGGTAAAAATACAGAATGACACTTTCTCATTACCTTGAAGTTTACCATCTGCTTTGAACAATTTCTACATGACAGTAATTATGTTTTCAAAATATCTCATAAATTATAATTGGAAAAAACATTTCTCCCTGTCTCTCACTGAAACTTTAAGATAATTCTTCTTTTTCTACTTAATGAGCTGACTGCATCTGTATATTACTGTTGAACCTCGTATTTGCTTGACTATAGAATTCAAAGATATTGATTTTGGCCTGTAAGATAGTTAAATCCCTAGTTACTCCAGAGACTACTTACTTACCTTCATGATATCCACCTTTGGAGAAAAGAGATCAATAGGGCACTCCTGTCTGATCCTCAGAGTTGAACTTCTGCCATTTTCCCCAAAGGACACACTTATCTGGAACTCATTTCCTCTTCATTACAACAAAGCTAAGGTCCTTGGCCTTCAGGGAACTACTCAATATTAATTTGTTTAGTTAAGCTTTTACCTAATTGATGAGGTGGAAAGAGTAATTGAATTGGGAGGAAATCTCAATACATATTCATATTGCTATACTTCTGAACATATTCACACATTTCCATAAGCTTCATTTTCTTACTTAAATTTAACAATGATAACTACTCACAGTTTCCTTAAAATCTGCCGTGAATTTACTTCTCATTTCTGAAATTCTATTTTTCAAATATCCTATGTAGATTTTACAAGGTAGAGCTAGGTTATTAAGATTTATGCTGTGATATGCATTTAAATATAACATGGGATATTTTATTCACTTACCACAGTAAACAAAAATTGATGGGACAAGATTGTTCTATAAAATAATAGCCATGATGCCCTGAAAACATAGTATGACTATAATACTTCACTATATTTAAAAATACAATAGGAACCAAAGTGATATTTATTTCAGTATAAAGAAAATAAACATGCAGTCAAACATGATTTCATTAAAAATATATAGAGAACAAGCGTATGGATACCAAGGGGGAAAGGGGGTTGGGATGAACTGGGAGATTGGGATTGACATATATACACTATTGATACTATGTATAAAATAGATAACTAATGAGAACCTACTATATAGCACAGGGAACTCTACTCAATGCTCTGTGGTGACCTAAATGGGAAGGAAATCCAAAAAGAGGGGATATATGTATACATATAGCTGATTCACTTTGCTGTACAGTAGAAACTAACACAATATTGTAAAGCAACTATACTCCAATAAAAATTTTTTAAATTAAATTAAAAAAAAATAATTTATTAGATGTACAGTTGTTGTAAAGTGAGTAAACTCCAATAAAAATTTTTAAAAATAAAAAATATTTATTAGATGTATAGGGAGGTCAGTTGGTTTATTCCTTACCTGTTAAGTGAATAGAATTGGAAAAAATGGAATATATTAAATTTGTAGATTTCACGGAGGTAAATGTATTTGATTAGGTTACTAAAATATACAATTTTAATAAACACTTCAAAGTAAATGTTTATGTGTTTTAAACATTTAAATTAATACTCAGGGTGGAGCTTTCAATTTACGTGGTACAATGATGCTTTGTGTATAATGACATTACCCCAAACCTTTTGTTTATTATCCACAAATGTCTAAAGAGTTATGCCACTTGCCTGGCTAAGTAAAATCCAAAAAAAAAAAAAAAAAAAAAAGAGGCTGGAATTCTCACAGAAATGACTCCCATATGATACTTTGCTGATGTCATGGAATTTCATTCAACCTATTGAATCATCATTTCCCAATTATGTTTTCCTCTATTTTATAGTTAACATAGGAAAATAATAAAGGTGTATTTCTTTGACTTAATATGAATATCAAAAGAACTATCTTGCAATAGAGTCTTATTAAATCCAGTTGAAGTAAAAACTAATGATTTCCGGCTAAGCTGTTAAAAAAAAAATGCCTTGACATACATGCAATGTCTACATAATATTATTTTCTTTTGCCAACCCTTGACAGAAAAATTATGCCCAGAATTTTGGAAATCTCGCCTGGGGTTCACATGTCCCTAATAAATAATGACAGAGAATTGGGCAAACCTGGTGGTATACATGACTGAATAATATTTACTTAAACCAGAACATTTATGTGTCCCTTTTTTCCCCCCGAGCTGAATAACTCACAACACAATGGGCACTGACCCGTTCTCACAGGAGCCCTGAGTCTGCCATCTGTGTGCAGCTGAAAGTGGCTGAGTCTTCCTTTGTTGTGCCTATATGATGTTATGCCGTAGTTAATAACGGAGAATTCAGGTTGAAAAGAAGGACGAATCCCTCTGATGTCATTCTCTTCATTGTGTCTGCAGAACTGTGCTCCACCACCCACCAGGCTTTCCCGGGCTGACCCATGTTTACCTTCTGTCGGTGCCACTTCCCACTGGGTTATTGATGTGCTTCTTTGCCCAGGAGGCCAGCGCTCTCAAAGCCCTTTGTTAAGCTGACACCAGGGCACACACAGGCTTTTGTTGTACTGTTTGGAGGGGGATGCTGATTAGCACAGTTAAACTCTTCTTAGAGAAGCGAGAGAGACAGACAGACGTCTTATTACACATTCTCTTTATTCAGATGATACCCGAAAGCTGATTCTGTTCTGAGGGAAGGCAAAGGTCAATGCTTCCCTATGATCAGGAGCCCTTTTTATATATTATAATATGAGACTGGTGACTTAAGATGACTCCCAAAGTAAAAACAACCCTGCCTTGATTAAACAGCAAATGAAAATTTACATTATTAATTGTGTTTCCTGTCTTACATAATGATAAATATTGCTCTTAGTTTTGTTTAGATTGAATGGGCATTTATCCAGTCATCCTTTTTGGTTTCTCATAGGAAAAAAAAAAAACAAATATCAAAGTGGAAATTGATTACATATTTTAGAAAAATTTAGATAGCATTGCTGACTACATGAAAATGTCCTTTGGCATTTTCACTATTTTATGCCCCCCATGAAAAAAAGACAGATTTAAAGAAAACAAGGATATCTTCAAAATGGAGTTCCCAGTTATTTTTTAAAATTCTATGTAAAAGTCTTTACCGTAATAGGCTAATATTTAACTAGATATATGAATATTATGCATTGCAATGCAGATATGAACACAAAGCAGAAAATACTCATGAGATCTGGAGTCACACAAAATATGGTAGAATGAACACTACCGTTTGTAAAAATCTGAATGAGACTGTTTTCTGACTAAATATCGATGTGTTCTTTATCTTTTGAGTGTTCAGTTTTCTTATTTGTAAAATGGTTTAACTATATCACTTCTAATGCCCTGTTTAACCCATGCAACACAATGCAACAAAGACAAGATTTATAATATAATTCAGGAAGTAAAAGTTAAAATTAACTTCATATTAAAAATTGAGGGATGCTTAATCATTTCCCTTGTTATTGATACTCCAGTTTTCAGAAAGTTTATTATAGGTCAACCATAAATCTACCTGTTTGGGGTCATGTAGAGCCTGTATGATCTCTGCATTTTGCTCATAAAATTGAAGCCAGAAAGAGACGGTAGAAAAGGAAACTTCAAGTAATGCTCAAAATCTTTCAAACTAAACACAAGGCAACAAAATGAAGTGCTTCTGTTTCCATTATTTGCGTTGTTTGGTCAAAATAAATTGTTTTCTTTAATTGATCTCAGACCATTCCCTTGATTCTCCAATTTATTTTCTTGTGAAGTGATGGCCTTCCTTTTGCATAGATGGAAATGGAAGTAATTTTGTCATCTTAGTTAATTTTGAAGGGTTATTACTGGTACCACCTCACAACTGCTAAATTTTATTTTACCACTGATAATATATTACTATGTTTAAAAATCACTACGGAAGGACAAGTACGCGATCCATAGTGTAGTCAAAACTGCCTTATCAGTGTAGTAATGTGTACTTAATTATGATTGATAATAAGGTCTTAGAAATAATTCATTTCTTGTTTGTTCAATAAATTATGTCATTTTAACAGATTAGATTAGAATGAACAAAACTATTCCCCATAAATAATTCTGATTTTTAAAGAAATGTTTTCCATTTTACCAAGAATTTGTTTCTAGACAAATAAAGCAAATCTAAACTTTTAGAATAATTAATAAGTGCCAATAAATATGTCCTCAAGAATCATTGTCCTAAAAAATACTTTCAACATTTACAATCATAAATGCTGGAAATCTACACACACACAGATCAAAACCTTATGACCAATCCATCTATCAGAACATATACATGGATTTTTTTATAGAAATGTTTAACAGTTTTGTTGTAGCATTGGTATATATTTCCTAAAACACAAGAAAAGTCACTTTCAAGAGAATTAAATAATCTGAGCTTTGGAATACTAAGCAAAAGTGATTTCCAGATGAGTTTTGGCAAAGAAAAAAAAATATATATATATACATATATATATAAAGAGAGTGAGAGAGAGAGAGAGAGAGAGACCTGTCCTGCTGTTTTCCAAAAGGAGAAGATTCATTTGCAAACAAGATGATACAGGATGTTATGTCAGCCAGGCTTCAAATTCATATGGCCGTGCCCTATGGGTGTTCATCTTATTACATTTCAGCATAAATGAATATCCTTTTGGTGTAGAAGCAAAAAGAGAGATCCAAGTATACCACAACGTACTAAAAGAGAGATATTTTAAATGTGGCCATAATGGAAGATATGACTAATCCAGAGCATTTCCATTTGAAAGAGAAATGACTAATAATTGATTGGCCTGAATCCAAAGTCACAGTGGGGTTCAAAAAGCTGGTAAGTGGCCTCATAAAAATAGAAGCTGTATCAACCAACTGAATTTAATTATATATGAAGGTGATGATGGAACTAAACTGCCTGTAATTGGAGTCCAATTACTCAGCTGGTCTCCCATAAAATTAATTCATCTGAAAGTTTGCCATTGTCCTGTGCTCCAGGTCTGCGGCTGGTTTAATTAGTTAACACTGAGGAATCCTGAAACAGTAAATTATTTTGTCTTTATTACCAATTACTGGTTAACGAAAATTGTGTATTAAATATTAACATCTGCTTCCAGCACAAATAGGAAAGAGCAGAATGAAGACATTTTTTGATTTCCACCTAAAAGAGGCTGAAGCATAGGAGAGCAAACAAGTATATCAGATTCATGTAAGAGAACTCTGAACTTTAAGCTATTGAATATGCTGCACATACTATCCATAGGCAATGATTTCATAAATATACACTTAGGCCTCTCATGGTGTACACATGCAAAAATTAAGTTTAATATCAATGGGAAAAATTATGGGCAGATGACATTTCTGAAGAAATCCTCTTCAGGGCTTTAAATTACTTTGAGCAATATTTGATAATGCTTTAGCAGAGTTTTAAAATGATATTGGCTGACTCCTGAGGTTTGATAAAGTAATCTATATTAGATTTTTTACAGTGATCTGAATTGCATATTAAGTTAATCACTGAGCAGTGGAAAACAATTGAAAACATTGATCTAATGGCTTAAATACTCATGCCTAATTAGTGTTCTTTGTAATACAACAAAATGAAATATATTGCCAATTGGGCTGAAATCACTGACACCATTCCAAAGCTGTCCCCTACTGATATCATGTCCCCTATTGATATCACATATAGCTCATTAATATTTAATAGTCTTCATCATACTGTGATTTAATTTAGAAAGAATCACAATTCACAACATTTTATTCTTTAATTCCATGTCTAATTCCATGTCTAATTCCATGTTTAATTCCATGTCTAATTCAAAATGGAACATAAATGGGAATATTTAATAATAAAAGAGTCAATTTGATTTATCTATGAGAGGTATCACAAGAAGAGAATTAGTATGATCAGATGAAAAATAAAATAGTCTCTTTAAAAGCCATAATGGAGTAAACATTACAGTTCTCTCCAAATATACCACCAATTTTGAAAGAAAATGAATAATTACCTTGCATAAATTTTTTTTAAAAATTTTACATATTTTCCCTCTAAGAATATAGAAGTCCTTATGGCAAGGTAAGGTTGTGATTAAGTATAACGCTATCAATTTTAAGACATAATTTTAAGGGTTAAATCAGACATGAATAGTTTTTGTCCAGATTTCTTCAGTAGATGTGTCTCTTCAGATTTGTAACATTTACAATTAATAACTCTCTCACTACATCCTGCAATTAATGCAAGAATTGTTACTTTTTCTATATTTCTTCCAAAAATAACACCACAAGAAACAATTACCATTTAAAACCCTTGAATTCAATCCAAAATGTCAAAATAAAATTAAACTTTTACAAGAAAACTGAAGTCAATCCTTTTAAAAGAAAGTGCCGGGGGAGATCTTCAAGATGGCAGAGGAGTTAGACATGGAGATCACCTTCCTCCCCACAAATGTATCAAACATTCACTGCAATTTAATTTAGAAAGAATCACAATTCACAACATTCTATTCTAAAATCATAATAAGGTCACAAACACCCCAAAACACACCACCGGACGTGGTCCTGCCCACCAGAAAGACAAGATCCAGCCTCATCCACCAGAACACAGGCACCAGTCCCATCCAGCAGGAAGCCTACACAATCCACTGAACCAACCTTACACACTGGGGACAGACACCAAAAACAACGGGAGCTACGAACCTGCAGCCTGCGAAAAGGAAACCCCAAGCACAGTAAGTTAAGCAAAATGAGAAGACAGAGAAACACACAGCAGATGAAGGAGCAAGATAAACACCCATCAGACCTAACAAATGAACAGGAAATAGGAAGTCTACCTGAAAAAGAATTCAGAGTAATAATAGTAAAGACGATCCAAAATCTTGGAAATAGAATGGAAAAAATACAAGAAACATTTAACAAGGAGCTAGAAGAACGAAAAAGAAAACAAACAATGATGAACAACACAATAAATGAAATTAAAAACTCTCTAGAAGGAATCAATAGCAGAATAACTGAGACAGAAGAACGGATAAGCGACCTGGAAGATAAAATAGTGGAAATAACTACTGCAGAGCAGAATAAGGAAAAAAGAATGAAAAGAATTGAGAACAGTCTCAGAGACCTCTGGGACAACATTAAACGCACAAACATTCAAATTATATGGGTCCCAGAAGAAGAAGAGAAAAAGAAAGGGACTGAGAAACTATTAGAAAAGATTATAGCTGAAAATTTCCCTAATATGGGAAAGGAAATAGTCAATAAAGTCCAGGAAGTGCAGAGAGTCCCATACAGGATAAATCCAAGTAGAAACACGCCAAGACACATATTACTCAAACTACCAAAAATTAAATACAAAGAAAAGATATTAAAAGCATAAGGGAAAAATTACAAACAAGGGAATCCCCATAAGGTTAACAGCTGATCTTGCAGCAGAAACTCTGCAAGGCAGAAGGGAGTGACAGGACATATGTAAAGTGATGAAAGGAAAAAACCTACAATGAAGCTTACTCGACCCAGCAAGGATTCGATGGAGAAAATAAAACTTAACAGACAAGCCAAAGCTAAGAGCATCCAGCACCACCAAACCAGCTTTACAACAAATGCTAAAGGAAGTTCTCCAGGCAGGAAACACAAGAGAAGCAAAAGACCTACAATAACAAACCCAAAACAATTAAGAAAATGGTAATAGGAACATACATATAAATAACTACCTTAAATGTAAATGGATTAAATGCTCCCACCAAAAGACAGAGACTGGCTGAATGGATACAAAAACAAGATCCTATATATGCGGTCTACAAGAGACCCACTTCAGACCTAGTGACACATACAGACTGAAAGAGGATGGAAAAAGATATTCCAGGCAAATGGAAATCAAAAGAAAGCAGGAGTAACAATTCTCATATCAGACAAAATACACTTTAAAATAAAGACTATTACAAGAGACAAAGAAGGACACTACATAATGATCAAGGAATCAATCCAAGAAAATGATATAACAATTGTAAATGTTTATGTATCCAACATAGGAGCACCTCAACACATAAGGCAAATGCTAACAGCCATAATAGGGAAAGTTAACAGTAACACAAAGTAGGGGACTTCAACACCCCACTTTCACCATCGGACAGATCATCCAAAATGAAAATAAATAAGAAAACACAAGCTTTACATGATAAACAAGAAGGACTTCATTGACATTTATAGGATATTCCATCCAAAAACAACAGAATACACTTTCTTCTCAAGTGCTCATGGATCATTCTCCAGGATAGATCATATCTTCGGTCACAAATAAAGCCTTGGTAAATTTAAGAAAACTGAAATCGTTTCAAGTATCTTTTCCGACCACAACGCTATGACACTAGATATCAGCTACAGGAAAAAAATACAAACATAGGGAGGCTAAACAGTACACTACTTAATAACCAAGAGATCACTGAAGAAATCAAAGAGGAAATCAAAAAAAACCTAGAAACAAATAACAATGAAAACACGACGACCCAAAAACTATGGGATGCAGCAAAAGCAGTTGTAAGAGGGTAGTTTATAGCAATACATCCTACCTCAAGAAACAAGAAACATCCCAAATAAACAACCTAACCTTATACCTACAGCAATTAGAGAAAGAAGAACAAAAACACCCCAAAGTTAGCAGAAGGAAAGAAATCATAAAAATCAGATCAGAAAAAAATGAAAAAGAAATGAAGGAAACAATAACAAAGATCAATAAAACTAAAAGCTGGTTCTTTGAGAAGATAAACAAAATTGATAAACCATTAGCCAGACTCATAAGAAAACAAAGGAGACTCAAATCGATAGAATTAGAAATGAAAAAGGAGAAGTAACAACTGACACTGCAGAAATACAAAGGCTTATGAGAGATTACCTCAAGCAACTCTACGCCAATAAAATGGACAACCTGGAAGAAATGGACAAATTCTTAGAAAAACACAATGTTCCAAGAACGAACCAGGAAGAAATAGAAAATAGAAACAGAGCAATCACAAGCACTGAAATTGAAACTGTGATTTAAAATCTTCAAACAAAAGCCCAGGACCAGATGGCTTCACATGCGAATTCTATCAAATATTTAGAGAAGATTTAATACCTATCCTTCTCAAATTCTTCCAAAATATAGCAGACGGAGGAACACTCCCAAACTCATTCTATGAGGCCACCATCACCCTGATACCAAAACCAGACAAAGATGTCACAACGAAAGAAAACTACAGACAAATATCACTGATGAACATACATGCAAATATCCTCAACAGAATACTGGCAAACAGAATCCAATAGCACATTAAAAGGATCATACACCATGATCAAGTGGGGTTTATCCCAGGAATGCAAGGATTCTTCAATATATGCAAATCGATCTATGTGATAAACCAAATTAACAAATTGAGGGAGAAAAACCACGACCATCTCAGTAGATGCCGAAAAAGCTTTTGACAAATTTTAACACCCATTTATGATAAAAAACCTTCCAGAAGTAGGCATAGAGGGAACTTACCTCAACATAATAAAGGCCATATATGCCAAACCCACAGCCAACACCATTCTCAATGGTGAAAAACTGAAAGCATTTCCACTAAGATCAGGAACAAGACAAGGTTGTCCACTCTCACCACTGTTATTCAACATAGTTTTGGAAGTTTTAGCAACTGCAATCAGAGAAGAAAAAGAAACAAAAGGATTCTAAATCGGAAAAGAAGAAGTAAAGCTGTCACTCTTTGCAGATGATGTGATACTGTACATAGAGAATGCTAAAGAGGCTACCAGAAAAATACTAGAGCTAATCAACGAATTTGGTAAAGTAGCAGGATACAAAATTAATGCACAGAACTCTCTTGCATTCCTATACACTAATGATGAAAAATATGAAAGAGAAATTAAGGAAACACTTCCATTTACCATTGCAACAAAAAGAATAAAATACCTAGGAATAAACCTACTTAAGGAGACAAAAGACCTATAGGCAGAAAATTTTAAGACACTGATGAAAGAAGTTAAAGATGATAAAAACAGATGGAGAGATATACCATGTTCTTGGATTGGTAGAATCAACACTGTGAAAATGACTACACTACCCGAAGCAATCTACAGATTCAATGCAATCCCTATCAAACTACCAATTGCATTTTTCACAGAGCTAGAACAAAAAATTTCACAATTTGTATGGAAACACAAAAGACCCTGAATAGCCAAAGCAATCTTGAGAAAGAAAAACGGAGCTGGAGGAATACGGCTCCAGACTTCAGACTATACTACAAAGCTACAGTAATCAAGATAGTATGGTACTGGCACAAAAACAGACATATAGATCAATGGAACAGGATAGAAAGCCCAGAGATAAACCCATGCACATATGGTCACCTTATTTTTGATAAAGGAGGCAAGAATAGACAATGGAGAAAAGACAGCCTCTTCAGTAAGTGGTGCTGAGAAAACTGGACAGCTACATGTAAAGGAATGAAATTAGAACACTCCCTAACACCGTACAAAAAATAAACTCAAAATGGCTTAAAGACCTAAATATAAGGCCAGACACTACAAAACCCTTAGAGGAAAACATAGGCAGAACACTCTTTGACATAAATCACAGCAAGATCCTTTTTGACCCACTTCCTAGAGAAATGGAAATAAAAACAAAAATAAACAAATGGGACCTAATGAAACTTAAAAGCTTTTGCACAGCAAAGGAAACCATTACCAAGATGAAAAGATGACCCTCAGAATGGGAGAAAATATTTGCAAATGAAGCAACTGACAAAGGATTAACCTCCAAAATTTACAAGCAGCACATGCCACTCAATATCAAGAAAACAAAAAACCCAATCCAAAAATGGGCAGAAGACCTAAATAAACATTTTTCCAAAGAAGATATACAGATTGCCAAGAAACACATGAAAGAATGCTCAACATCACTCATCATTAGAGAAATGC